>NC_056071.1:40471027-40840194 GCF_016772045.2 Ovis aries
TTTCAAGAATGTATTTTGTTTTTGCTGGGAGAAGAATTTGTATAAATGAGGGTTAGTTATTTTATTCATAATTTTCTTTGGATAAGGGGAGGAATCTAGTCTAAAAGACTATGTGAGCTGAAAATGCTATGTTAATTAAAAGATTCAGTTGTAAATAACTTGAAACAGGTATCATGATCTCTGTTCCTTCTGTCTCTGGTGACAAATTGAAAATGTTTGTTTTCTGGATTGCTTTATCATTTTTGGTCAGATCTTAGTAGCAAATTACTTTTTGTTATTTAGGCAGCAAAGGAAGGGAAAAAGACTTACACATATAAGCCTTAGTAAAATCTTATAACATTTCAAACTCTGGAGTGATAAGGAAAGCTATTAGGAAATTTTTCCTTGTTTGGAATGTAAACAATATTACTTTAACAAAAAATAAATAAATAATTAAGAAGGAGTTGTTAGGGGGTTACTTATGCCTAGGAGTGTGCTAAAGGTTATGAGGAAATCAAAAGTCTTACAAGACATTGGTAGTACCCTAAAGTGTTGTCCACTTGAGTAGATAAGATTAAGACCTATGAAAAAACTAAATATGAAAACAGGAAAGCCCCAGAAATACCAATGCAGAGTTTAAACAGCTCATAAACCCCTGCGTCATATGTTGGTCCTGACATGTATAGGTATTTACACAGCTAGACTTCTGTCAGTTGGTTTTATGTCAGATATTTATGTTTGGAGTTAAGTCTAGTGAAACAGAAAACCATATTAACTCTGAAGCTGAGCAAGAGAAGATCTTAAATTCAGAAGATGACAGGGGGATTTTTGAATAGGTTGGGGTCAGTTTCTTTGGCAAAAGTCACCCCAAGGTTCACTTCAGGCTCCAAATCTAGGTGTTCATTCAGGAGCAAATCCACCTTCCTTGGATTTTTGGATGTTTTTTGGCCTTTGCTGATGGGAATTTTGCCTGGGAAAGAACAGAGGAATGGGGCTTAAGCTGACTGGGGTATGTGATCACTGTCAAGTCCAGGAATGTCCAAGAGAAAAGGTGGAGAACGCCTTGCACCTTCCTGTGAGGAGGTCTTGCCAGCTTTGGCCCTGGCCCTAGCCTTTTGAGGTGTGTCATTATTGAGTCTCGTGAACCATTCCAGAGCCCAGGCTTTTTTTTTTCCCTTCTACATATGCTTCATGCTAATAGTGCCAATTTATGCCTTACACAGTTTCTTCAGTGATTGGATTGATTAAGGCTCTGTTTACTGTGCCTGAAATCCCCAAACATACTTTCTGAAGCAGAAAAAGGGACTTTGGGCTCTTGGAAGTCAGAGTAGGGCTGATTTCTGGCCCAAGCAGTATCACCAGTACTTAGTTTCTTGTCTCTCAGCTTGGGCCTCCCTCTATTGGCTTTATTCTTAGGTAGGTTTTTTACTCATGACTGCAGAATGGACAAGCAGCTTCAGATTTGATGTCCTTTTAAAACTAGGAGCCAATAGTCATTTCCTTACAATATCTCATTGTATCTCATTGGCTTCAGTGGGGCCCCATATCATCTCTCAACTAATTTCTTTACCTCTGGGGGATGTAAAAAGCTGATTGGCTTAAGACAGAGAGTGGCATTTCGCATTCCTTTGTTGGATTCTCACCCAAAGCCTGTCATTTAGAATGTGGAAGAGGTGATTTCTGAGAGGAGATAATAAATCCAAACATCAAGTAACAACAATGCTGAGCTTATATATTAATATTATGGTTGTAAATTCTGATCACCCGTGATTAATAATCTTCGGGGAGTAATATCTGCTTTGCATGGTTATCTAAAAAATATAGAAGGGCTGCTGTGCATTTGACAACAGTAAGAGCCATAAATACTACTGTAATTTGGTGTCCAAGTTTTTGTCCTCCAGATGTTCTACAAAGTGTATAGTGTACTGATAAAGCAGCTTCTATAGCCAGCATGTGTATATGGTCATGTAGGCCTATTGTTAGAGTGCTTGAGTATTTGTATATTTTGTGAATAAAGGTCAGTTTTGCAGCCAGAATTAAAGAATTGGGCATTGTTGGTAAAAGATTAACTAAATCTTTTCTCCTTCCACATAACATTGCCTAAGATAAAAATGACCCTTGGTTAGTAAAAATGGCTACATGGAAATAGAGTTTTCTTAGGCTGGCTCTGACTGTTCTCCAAGAGGAAGTGCTTAGCCATTCTGCCCTGGTCTTGGCTCTGGCCTCTAGAAGGATCCCTTGTCCATTACCTTCCCTGACTTCATCTGAAGTGAGTGATGAGGGTTAAGCCCTCTTTGGTAGCTGTGCAGACTTTGTGAGCCATTTCCTAACCATCTTATTCCAGAGTCTTGTTGGTCCTACAGGTGAGAGCTAAAGAGCCTCCCCTGATTGGGCTGAGTGGGCTGTTAATGACAATATTAACAAGGTTCAGTGTTTCTATGATGGTTCTGGGTATAAACATTAGTGCATGCAGTTCTCAAAACAGCAGCACAGGCTGAGGATTTGGGAGCAGTGAGAAAGGCCACTGGGCAGTTCAAGGTGAATTACTGTAGGCCTGTTCACATGGCAAGAAAACACTTCATGATTTGTTTCTGCTTTATGGGTCTACATTTTAAGCCAGTCCAGGCCATTTTGGGGGCCAGTTATTCAGCCACTTCAGGTTGATAAAAGTCTGACTTGGCCTCAGATTTGATGAAGCATTCATCTCTTCCCACCAAACAAGTGACTTTCTTCTGGCAAAGCAAATTCATCCTGAGAAGCCATATTCAAGTCTCGAACACCTGATCCTACCCTTCTCTCTCACTTCTATAGAGCCATGGATTTCAGTTGGGGAAAGGCTCATAATGTTGTTATAGACCCATGACTTTCACTCTCTTCCCCAGCTGAGGGTTTCATCAGAGGTGCCTTCAGGGGTCAGATCATAGGCAGATGAGGTGAGGTGGGCTCAAGAAGAGCTTACCAACTTTGACTCTGGGCTTTTCCCCTCTCAACCAGGGCAGCCCAGCTTTGGTCTATATCATTAGAAGAAAGGCTTCCACTACTAACAAAAACCTTGGAAACTGTGGTCATTAGCTAAATCCATCATCTCTGCAGATGAAAAACTTGAGGACCAGAGAGGTTAATTGATTGACCTGATGTTACACAGATGCTCACTGGAGGAACTGGCATTAACACTTGGGTTTCCTGAATCCCAGATCAGTGCTGTTTGTGCTAGAGTAGCTGCTTGTTAACTTCCTGTGGTGTGGCATGTGGTCTAAGATAAAGGGTGGGAGTCAGGCTTGGCCTATGACTGAGAGCATGGATGACTTGGGCAGGCAGCTTCACGTCTTGCTCTTGGCCTTCCAATTCCTCATTAAGTGAAGCAGGAATAGTCTTGGCTTTCCATCAGGGAGGAAATGCTCTGTGCATGGCTGATGGTGCACCCTGCTAGGATCTTGGCACCTTTCAGACATTTTATCAGCCCCCATTTACCAAGCCACTGCCTGAATTCCTTCTGCTGTTTCATCCCCCCATCCCCAATGCTGTTGGTTAACAATGGCATTTAAAATCTCAAGTAGGAGGGGACAATGTAATTGTCTCATTAGACTTGGGGTTTTAGAATGTGGTTCTTCCCCAGAGTTGTGCAGATAGAGTGGATGTAGGTCAGCTTGATTCTCTCTCTATCTGTGGTCTGAAAATATTAAATATGCAAGAGATGGCTGCTTTTGCATATATCTCCTTCCCCCCAGTTCACATCACATAATGTTTGTTTCTGCTCAGGACTGAAAAGAAATGATTGCTTTAGATTTGCTTTTCTTTTCCTAACTGGAGAAATAACCTCACTGTGTCTTATATAAAGGTGGCTTTTCATGTAGTTTCAGCTTTTGTGGGGGTAGGGGTGTGAGTAATTTTCTCCTCGGTGTCTTATTGCCTCATAGAAAAGAAAACAGAACCCCAATGTTAGGAATGCAAACGATTTAGGAACTTTCTAGCAAGTTACCGTTTGTTCCAACTACCAGGTTTGGTCCCAGAAAAGACTCTCTTGCATTTTGACTCTGAGTGGTAGGAGTTCTCTGCAGATCAAGGGAAGGGACCCCAGAAATTGAAGGTGAAATTGTGTGGCCCCTAGATTCTAAACCTCCTTCCATGTGCCTATCCAATGTTCAAGTGAGAGCTGGGGCTAGTCTGTGTGAGAAGGTTCTGTGGGTTGTTGTTCATCAGTAGAAATGATTAGGACAGACTTCATTGGTAGGAGTTTGTCTGTGTTCTGTAGAACTAAAACCTATTTACTTCAGAATAACAGTCACTTTCTCAGCTGTTTATATTCCATTTATAATTCTTTTTCTGTTCCTTGCTTTTCTTCTGGTCTTTGACAAACGAGAAAAATTCTTTTTAGTAACTTTTAAAAAAGATAATTAATTGTAATGCTGTCCAGAGAGGAAAAAGTAATCAAATTGCCTAACAGAGAAACATTGTCCATTTGAGTTTTTAATTTGTTTAACACTAAATCGCATTCTTCCCTCTCTCCCTCCTAAATGTGTGACAACAAAGTAGGAGATAATTTTTATTTTTTTCCAAAGTGACTTCAGGGAAATCCCTTTTAGACCTATGGATTTTAGTCCAATGAGGGATCCTCTTCCTTTGGTCTATATTTTGCATATCGTCTGTTTCTTACAGGGCTTCCGTATTGTCTCAGGCTCCACTGGAAATGCAGCAAGGATTCCTAGCACATCCCAGTTGCCATAGCAACAGCAGTCTTTCCCATAATGAGCTGCATCATCTGAACTGATGTCACAGCATCATGCAGCAGGTCAAACAAGGCATCTCCTAGTATTGCATCCTACAGATGTGCTGTAAACATCAAAAGGAGACGGTGGGAGCAGGAGATGGTGAGTGTTAAATGTCTGGGCCGTAATTGCTCGGCTGTTTTCTTGGTTAGCCGGTGTCTGCTAAGACAGTGATGGGGGGATGTTGTCTGCTTAAAATGGACTAGGGAAAGAAGAGCTGTTTTACCTAAATCTGTTTTCAGGCTGCTGGGTTAAGACAAAGCCCTGTAAGAGTCATAGAGAAATAAAAATATGTGGAATTATTCTTGTTTCATCTCTGCCTGTTATTTTTAGTGTTCTCATGGAATTTTTCATAAACATAAGATATTTTTCTATCGCAAAGCCCCAAATAGGCTCTAAATTGATCAGTACACAGTATTTAAAGATTGTAAAGATATGCTTCTTTTTTTATGGGGAAAGCTCATTGGTCCCTTATTTGCTCTTGTGATTTATGAAATATTAAGTGGTTTACAATATGAAATTCAGTATTTACCTCGTTTGGGTTTCAGTTTCTTCATGGCAAGAAATGAATGCTGAATAAGCATTTGACATAACCCTGATGTGAAAGGGGACCTCTTGCATGTTCAAGACAGAATTTATTAAAAATATAGAGACCTAAACAGAATGAAATTACTTAAGCCTTTGATTTATGTGCTAGTCCTTCAGTCTATGGCCTTCATAGTTGAAAGACTGCCACGATATTTTTTCATCTCTTGCTAGTCTCCAAAATAGCTGGAGTTATTTGCAGGCTGACTTGTACCAAGTCTCCTCTCTGCGGCAGTTGCAGTGAAGGGTAACCCTGTGGAGAGCCTCTGGAAGTGGCAGTGGTGTTGCTTAACTTTAACCAGAATCTGGTAAGACGAATAAATAGCTGAATCCTCAGCGACTGTGGTGAATACAGATCTCTGGGCTTGGTCATAACCTCAACTCAATTCTGAAACTACAATAAACACGTATGGTGCTTATTTAGACTCTTATCTCTGTCTTTAGGCCTCATCAACACCATTATTATTATTTTTTAAAAAATACATGACTTGGCATTATCAGATAAGGAGCAGTGAGTTGCCTTTTGTTTTGGGAAATGGATTTCCCTGGTGCAGCTGATTGTTACTAAGAGAGAGAAAGGAGGAGGCACATGTCAATTCAATTGATCAATATGTCCACTTGGAATCAGGGAGTGGTCTTTTGGCTCAGTGCTGCCAAGCTGATAGTTCTTATTTGAAAAGTCTTACAGGAATGAATGGCAACCCTTGAGTTCCTCTTCTTTTAGGCTGTTTATTGAGCCTGAAAGAGATGTTTCACAGGGAGCAGGAAAAGGAATACCTCTTGCCAGCTTGGAGTGATTTTTTTTTTCTTTTTTTGCACAGAGTCAAGCATATTGGTCCCATTATTAGGCACTAGCTAGAATGAAAGACCTTGGGTTTTAATTAGTTTATTTATATATATCACAAACAGGCTGCTCTCGGTTCTTTTAAGTTTATGTGCCTGATATGCAGCTCTATGGGATGGGAGAGGTCAGCTCAGTCTGGCTTTATCGCAGGCATTTAGGAGCATGGGTTGGTTGTTCATTGCCTGCTTTTTTGTGTTGTATAATGTGAGCAGAAGGCTCTCCTGGGACTTCTGGGTGTGAACACAGCTAAGTCAGAGGCTCTAGGGTGACAAGGAGGAGTGCTGGATGGTGGGGGATGGGGAGGGGAAGTGCATATCATGGCTGGATTATGTGGGTCTGGAGAAAATCACTCAGTGGCCATTGAAATTCATTTGAAGTGTTACTTTCAGGGAAAAGCAATGAAGAAAGATCTGTTTGATAACATAAATTGCTAGGAATAAAAGTAACCAAAGGCAGCATTTTAATGAGTTTCCTATTTGCTTAATATTTATTTCTTTTGTCTAACAGTGCTCTTTGCTGCTTCATCATGGGTGATTTGTACAATTACTGAAAGTCGCAGAAGCCAGATTTCTTAAGGATAGTGTTAGAAACAGTGGAGTCATGCTTCGAGGGTGGGGAGTGCGCTGGTGGGTGTGGGCTGACGCAGTTATCTGGTGGAATATCCTTCTAGTTTAGAGGTGCCTGTGATCTCTCCTCACCTCTGCACATAATTCAAAATACAGTTGCAGCTCCCCAACTTGATGCTTTTGTGCTCTTTTTGCTCCAGGAGAACAAAGCCCTAATAATGGGAACTGTTATCCTGAGTGCCCGGTTTCTTTGCAGAGCCCGTGCTGCTCTCTGATTAGCTGTGTGTCTTAATTATTGGCTAAGGCTATTTCAGTTGTCTTAGTTTTAATATATCCCCAAGGGGTAGATGGGGTGTGTGTGTCTACCGGGGAAGGGAGAGATTGGCTGCATTTTGTGGTGTTTCATTGAAACTTTCTAGAATGTAGAGAATTTTATTTCTCAGTGATAAGAGAAAAATCATTATGATCATAGTTACCATGTGGCCAAGTTTAGACCATGGAAGCCTCATGAGAAACTAACCTCCTCTACCCTTTTGGTTATAGCTTTCTTCATTGAATTACAAAGTTACAAATAAGTTAATTCTTTGGATAATTAGGCCATGGTGGGATGATAAAAATAAAAATCATAATTATAACCAAGCTCTTATTTATTCAGTTTTTATTGTGTGGCACTGAACTAAACATTGAACCTAACTTATTTGGCCTGTATAATGACATTATGAAATAGAGAGTAACAATCTCATTTTATAGGATTAGATATTATTATTTACATTTTATAGAAACCGAGTCTTTGCCAGGTTACCAAATTTGGCTAAGGTCATATAGTTAATAAATAACTGGACCAGGATTCCAAATCAGTGTGCTTTGACTGTGATACCCACCTGCTTACCCAGTCATCTTAGTTTTATGACATCTTAACTGTGTATACCATAAAAGCAGTCACCTTTACTCTATCAACTCACCCCACCCTTCTCATTCTGATTGGAAAATCAGATTTCACTCATAGACTGAAATCTCATTTAAAACACTAAGATCAGTTTTACTACAGGGATGAGCATGAATCTTGGTCAGATCCTACTCTGATCCTATAGATTAAAGCAATGCACAATGGATACTCAGACCTTTTGCCAGTACACTTGCTCTACATACCTTTCTAGCAGGATCTGTATATGGAAAATGCTACATGAATGAGTGTGGGCATGATGGAGCTGTACTGAAAGCAGGTCTTACGTGAGTCAGTAGTGACTCAAGTTTGTTGTACCTGTCTTATCAGCTGCATTATGTAGTGCTCTGCTAACTTTAAGGCATTTGAATTCCCTGCCAACACCCGACAAGGAATAGAGGAGTAAACTTCTCTTATAGCCAGGAAGGTGTACTTTGAATCCATCTCCTGGATTAAGAAGTTAAAAGAGAGTTATTTTGCTGAATATTATCAGTGGCTGAATCTAAATGCTTCCTATTTCTTACAGAGTACAGGAATGACAGTCTTGTGCAACATCCTGGAAGCCTTGTGTTTGAGAAGAGCTGATACAGTCATCTCTGCATCATCTTGCCCATCCCCAGTTATCCACACCCTGTGTCATTATTGGGCTGTAAGGGCTGTTCTTTGTTTGACTGTGGGGCTAATGCACACACTGACAGCACATTGCTATTGATTCTGGTCTGGTGAATACTTAGAAATATTATTCCTCAGAGCTCATTAGCTGTTTCTAGGTTCTGGGAAGAAGTTAATGTTTCTCCCATCCTGTGTCAAGGAGGCCCAAGCTCATGTCTGTGTGAGCGACAGGAATTAGAGGCTGACAGAAAGCAAAGAATTGCTGGGTACAGTGGGTACAGTGGTACAGTGTACACTGTACACTGGGTACAGTGACTATCAGAGTTAGGTTCTATTTGGGAAGTAGAAAAGCCAGTGGAATTTAGGGAAATTGGTAATTCTGCCACATGTCTCTATTTAAAAAATCGTAGAATCAGGGACTGATAACTTGTTTTGATCCTGTGTATTCAATTTAATTTAACAACTTTTTATTGAGTATCTACTATGTGCCACGCAATATTGGAGAACATAGCAGTGGGACAAGATAGATGCAGATTTCTTCCCCACTACATTCTATCAGGAATGGGGATGGAGAGACCAAATAAAACAGGTAAATTTATAGTGGAATAATTTATTCTTTTGATACCGTAATGCTATTCTGTTTACTTATGTTTCAGAGATACACCAATTATCTGTGCACACATACATATATGGCCTACACATGGAGGTAAAATTGCTGCACTGAAGAACAGCTTTGATTTTTTTCTTCTTGAGTTTGGATTAGAATCTTGCTGGGTGTGACCATAGCCAATATGGCAATAAGCATTTTGTTGGTATTAAGCTGTTGGGAAAAGTATAATTGTAATTGTTTTACATGTCTATCTCAATTTATGTAAACCTGATGTATGGAAATATGAAATGTATATGACAGATCAGTTTAAGGATGTTTTTTTCATTTTAATGAAAGATAGTTCTCATCTTTAAAAACTCTCTAGTGAGCCCTCTAAATGGCACGTTCCAGCCAGCATGCTGGTGGAGGTACGTGCCAGTCACCTCTAGCCACAAGCAACCTATTCATCCACCCTAGTATGCCTTATAAACATCACTTTAAATGGGAAGCATTTGTCTAAACAATCCTATTAACTAATGTATGCAAAAGTTTGATGGTATTTGTATAAATTTTCATGAAGCTTTTCATGTTCATGTGTGTGTGAAGGATATCTAACTCGTGACTGTCACTTGCGGATTAACTGTTCCTCTTTGATGGCGGTCCGACATACCCAGCCCTATAGATGGGCCATGATTGGGAAGGCTTTTCCGAGGAGTATCACTTTTTATAGGACTTTAGCTATGGCAACAAACTTTTATGTATTTTGGATTAGTCAGGTCTAAGATTTCTTCACCACAAGCACACACCTATCAACAGCTGAATCCCCCAGTTGGTTTTAAGACTTGGTGAGAACAAGGGATACTTTGTTCCCCTTGTCAGCCACCAGCCATGTTTGTCTCAGTTCTTTCGCTATAGGGCATGCTCCAAACTCTTCCAGCCCTGTTACTTTGAGTCCCAAGGGGAAATAAGGAGAGAATGTAGAAGCTTTAAAATAGGTCTCACACTAGGTGATTCCTGAATTTGTTTTATGTAGCTACAGGACAGGCTTCATAGGCAGGCAACCTGTGCTGCAACATACGGCCCTGTGCTGAGAAAGGTCCACACTATGTTTAATGCTCTACTGTTGCCAGCTTGAAATTCTCAACAATTTTGGGGGCAAATGGTTCAGCATTTTTATTTTACACTGGACCTTGCAGATTACCTAGCCATCTGTATGGCCCCTTCGATATAAAAAACTCACACACAGTTCTGGGTTTTGTGTAAGAATTAGATGATGTGATTCGCTTGGCAAGAGTTGACCGCCTTAGATGGAGCAGTATTCTCCAATTCATCATGGTCTCCCCCTGCTCCTGTCCATTTACCCCCACTGCTGCTGCCTGAGCCCTTTTAGTGTGAAACTTCTATTCTGGAATAATTCAAATAACAGTTGTAGAGTTTAAAAAACAGAAGAACCATTGTCAGACAACCCAGAGCAAAGACACCATGCATGGTAATTTAGAAGCATCCATGATAATTCAGCACCATACACCTGTAATTCAGTGGCATTTCTTTTATAGGCAATATGGGACATATTACATTATACATGAAGATATTTCCTAGGTCAGGCTTATTTGTCACCACTGCTGTTTTCAGGGGAGAAATCAAATGTTCTTTGCAAAGCAAGCTGATTAACCATCCTATTGGCTCATTGTTTGAATTAATTTTCCCAGCCTTTGTTACTACTTGATTACTTTTTAACACCTGCTTTGTTTAACTCTCATTTAAATTACACAACATTTTTATGCTAGTTGGGTATTTGTTTAGCACTATTTTATTTTTCTATTCTCTCTTTCTAGGAGGCTGGGTGCCTATAATTTGAGATTATATTACTGTAGGAAGAGTTCACTTTTTCTAATTAAAAAGGGAATTACAGTCAATATTTATAATGAACTCTTTTTCAGCAAGGTAGTTCCAGCCATGCTAATGTACGTAAGTCCAGATCTGCCATTACTGTTTACAATAGTGAGATGGTGACAAACTCTTGGACCTTAGAGTAGGTGACACATTCTCTCCTGTCATGTCACAGTGAGAAGATCCTGTACTAATTTGCAGATGAACAGAGAAACATTAGAGAACTGACATGAATGATGGTACTTGATGCACTGGAAAAAGTTAATTTTTTTTTTTTTGGTGGCTGTGTGACAGTAAACAAGGATCTGACAAATCCATAAGGGGCTTTTGTCATGTCCTAGAGATGGAGTCTTCTCTAAGGATCAAGTTCCAAGGACTCACAGCCTTTCTCTGTACCCTATGTAACTGTCCTAATGCCCACCATGTCCACCACAGTACACACTGTAGAGCCAGCTGTTTTAGACAATTTCATCAGCAGTCAACAATCAACAAGTATGTCAAATGTCTACCATGTGCAAGATCATGTGTTGAAGAAACAGTTTCCAAATTGGGACAGACAAAGGCAAGCACATGTATATTAGTTGGAGAAGCCTGTCACAGGTTTAATGCTATGCTGTCTGGGCTCTGCTTGTAGACATTGTGATTCGTTCTTCCCTTGCTCTAGAGATACTCTGAGATAGGGCTTCAGGTGTAGCTCGGGGTGCCATCTCATCTTCCGTTCTTTTCATTCAATTCCTTGATTTAAATGTGTTTTCTTCTTTAAAAAAAATCATACTCAGACTTTATTTATATTACTTTGGCATATAGCCGATTAACAATGTTGTAATAGTTTCAGGTAAACAGCAAAGGGACTCAGCCATATAAATGTGTCTTCCTAAACAACTCATTACTTTTTCTGGCCCACTCAAAGTCTGTTTGCCACATGCTTTCAGCTTTTTCAGTTCTTAGTGCTCATCCTTTGTTTATACCCCAGCAGTCTCCTATCACTGGTCCTGTGGGATAGCTATCAACCCACCATCATTCTCCCCACCAGCAGCCCCCTAGGCACCCAACTTCCCTGCTTCTGTTTATTCCCATTATATTAGCATAAAAATAGCCCATCTAAAACCAAGTGACAGTTCAGCTCCCCTTGTGAAGCAGTCTGCTTACATTTAGCTTTAAATAGTTAATTGTGATATTCCACTCTATTTAACTTGCTTTTTGCTTTTGTGTGATTTAAAAGAGAATGTGTCTGGAATGCATATTAATCGCTCTTGCAGGCAGTCTATGTGGGACATTGACCAGAATTTACCAAAAGAGCAGGGCCTTAGTTAGTAGAAGGTTATGTGCTAAGTGAAAACAGGTATATGAACATAGTTAAAAAATTGTGCATTTTCAATTTTTTGTTATTCAGTTACTAAGGTGTGTCAGACTCTTTGTGACCTATAGCTAACTAATAAAAATGGGGCGAGGGGATGGTGAGAGAGTAGCCATCATGGCAAGGTTCCAGTCTTGAGTAGGAGTGGCACGCAGCTTCTAGAACACTGAGAATATGTGTCTCAGAAGAGCAGCTGCCTAAAGAGAAAGGACAGACCTGAAAATAAAACTCAAAAATAAAAACAACCACAAAATAGGCATGACTGCTAAGTTCAGTTCAGTTTAGTCACTCAGTAATATCCGACTCTTTGCAACCCCATGGACTGCAGCACGCCAGACCTCCCTGTCCATCACCAACTCCTGGAGTCTACTCAGACTCATGTCCATTGAGTCGGTGATGCCATCCAACCATCTCATCCTCTGTTGTCCCCTTCTCCTCCTGCCTTCAATCTTTCCCAGCATCAGGGTCTTTTCCAGTGAGTCAGTTTTTCACATCAGGTGGCCAGAGTATTAGAGTTTCAGCTTCAGCATCAGTCCTTGCAATGAATATTCAGGACTGGTTTCCTTTAGGATGGACTGGTTGGATCCCCTTGCAGTCCAAGGGACTCTCAAGAGTCTTCTCCAACACCACAATTCAAAAGCATCAGTTCTTCAGAGCTCAACTTTCTTTATAGTCCAACTCTTACATCCATACCTGACTACTGGAAAAACCATAGCTTTGACTAAATGGACCTTTGTTGGCAAAGTGTCTCTGCTTTTTAATATGCTGTCTAGATTGGTCATAGCTTTTCTTCCAAGGAACAAGCATCTTTTAATTTCATGGCTGCAGTCCCCATCTGCAGTGATTTTGGAGCCCCCAAAATAAAGTCTCTTACTTACCATTGTTTCCCCATCTATTCACCATGAAGTGATGGGATCAGATGCCATGATTTCAGTTTTCTGAATGTTGAGTTTTAAGCCAACTTCTTCACTCTCCTCTTTCACTTTCATCAAGAGGCTCTTTAGTTCTTCTTCACTTTCTGCCATAAGGGTGGTGTTATCTACATATCTGAGGTTATTGATATTTCTCCTGGCAATCTTGATTCCAGCTTGTACTTCCTCCAGCCCAGAGTGTCTCATGATATACCCTGCATGTAAGTTAAATAAGCAGAGTGACAGTATACAGCCTTGATGTACTCCTTTCCTGATTTGGAAAGGAGTCTATTGTTCCATGTCCAGATCTAATTGTTGCTTCTTGACCTGCATACAGATTTCTCAAGAGGGAGGTCAGGTGGTCTGGTATTCCTATCTCTTGAAGAATTTTCCACAGTTTGTTTTGATCCACATGGTCAAAGGCTTTGGCATAGTAAAGCAGAAGTAGGTGTTTTACTGGATTTCTGTTGCTTTTTTGATGATCCAGTGGATGTTGGCAATTTGACCTCTGGTTCCCATTGCCTTTTCTAAATCCAGCTTGAACATCTGGAAGTTCATTGTTCAGGTACTGTTGAAGCCTGGCTTGGAGAATTTTGAGCATTACTTTGTTAGCATGTGGGATGAGTACAATTGTGTGGTACTGTGAACATTCTTTGACATTGCCTTTCTTTGGGATTGGAGTGAAAACTGACCTTTTCCAGTCCTGTGGCCACTGCTGAGTTTTACAAATTTGCTGGCATATTGAGTACAGCACTTTCACAGCATCATCTTTTAGGATTTGAAATAGCTCACCTGGAATTCCATCACCTCCACTAACTTTGTTCGTAGTGATGCTTCCTAAGGCACGTTTGACTTCACATTCCAGAATGTCTGGCTCTAGGTGAGTGATCACACCATCATGATTATCTGGGTCATGAAGATCTTTTTTGTACAGTTCTTCTGTATATTCTTGCCACCTCTTCTTAATATCTTCTGCTTCGGTTAGGTCCATAACATTTCTGTCCTTTATTGTGCCCATCTTTACATGAAATGTTCCCCCTGTCTATCAGACCTAATCCCTTGAATCTATTTGTCACTTACACTGTATAATCGGAAGGGATTTGATTTAGGTCCAGTGGTCTTCCCTACATTCTTCAATTCAAGTCTGCTCATAGAACTATAAGAATCAGATTAGTGAATTAAGATATTATGATTTTTACTAATTTAGTATTAAATAATTTATAACATGATTTTTAAACATTTGAATTTTGACTAAACTGAAAATGAATGTGCTAAGATGCAGAGGCATGGAAAAGGTAGCATAACCAGCTTAAGAAGAGACATGTTTCACCATGTTATTTTTTATTTAGAGTGTTTTTCCTTTGGGTCTTTGCTCTGATTAGTATTATTAAGTTTATTTGTTGTGAAGGTGAATATATTTTGTTTTAATTTTAAAAATTATTCTATAAGAAAATAACAAAAATCATGGTTTCTACCATGATTTTTTTTTTCTGATTCTTAGGAGCTAAATCTTAACATCATTCTTTTGTAAACACTGCATATGCCCAGATACCCAACATAAAGTTGTAAATGAGTTCTGTGAGCCAATTTGAGGAATCAAAAAAAAAAAATGCTCCTTTTCAAAGATACCCTACACCTTCAAATGGTGGTGGAAAAGCTACATTACCAAACTTAAAGGAAAGTTTTGCCTAGCTTATACCAAATGAGAGTTTCCATTCCAGATTTTGAGATCTTAAAATCTAACAACTTATTCACATGTATGTAGACTCATATTCTCTGTTCAGAAGATTAGTGGTTGGGAGGTAGGCAGGAGTGGGTGGTCGTATGGGAGCAATAGCCATGTTTCCCTTCTTGACTCACTCCATCTCCTGACACTCCTAAACACAAACAGTAGACAAAAATAGAGCCTGGCATGGTGGGTTTTGGAGCCAGGCATATTTACCTTTGAATCTTAGTTCTAGCATAAGATGACAAGATCTGTGATTTTGAGTTTCTTAGAGTGTCATTTTCCCCATATATAAAATTAGGGGGTACCCACTCCAGTATTCTTGCTGGGAAAATCCCATGCACAGAAGGTGACTACAGTCCATAGGGTCGCAGAGTCGGACACGACTGAACACACACACACGCATCCATTTTACAGAATTATAAGTGTTTTTATATAAAGTTACTAGCACAGAGAAGGCATTTGATAAATAAAAGTTATTATTATTTCACTACTCAGAAGTAGTGGGATAAGATTATTGCTCCTCCAAGAAAAAATTTAATATCTCAACTTCAATTATGGAACCAGTGAAATAATTTTCGGAGCTTTTATTAATGGAAAGAAAAACCCTTTAATATATTTTAAATTCTTATACTGTGCTAGGTACATATATATTGCACATAATTTCTTTTTCCTGCTTAATTTTTCTCCATGGCACTTATCACCATTTGAAAACTACACGTTTTACTATATGGTTTGTTTCCCCTTGGTACAAAGTTAGTTGCACAAAGGCAGAGATTTTTGTTTATTTAGTTCACTGATGTTTCCTCAGCTCATAGAATAGTGCCTGGCATGTGGTGAGGTTCAGTACATTCTTGTTGCATGAATGAATGAATCCACATACCCTTTGAGAGAGGCAACTTGATTGTACTCAGTATGTAGAAAATGAATTCTCTATTGCAGTGATGCTTTTCAAGGTTCTGAACATCCTTTAGTGACTCTTGCTTTTCCAGATACCATGTCGAGAAGCCCTTGTGGCTGGTGGTTAGGTCATTATACACCATTCAGTTTCTAAATCCTTCCACTGAAAGCAGGGATATTGCCCAGACATCTCTGATGGGCTTCTCCTCCATATGGGGTTTCTAAAAGAGAGCTAGAGTTTCCCAGGTCATTTGAAAGATACGTTGATTCTCCTACTGGTGGTTATCTTCTTTCTCTTTAGAGAATTTGAGTCTCCTTCAGGAACAGTTCTTTATTCTCCTTTAAATCATGAATCCTCAGTGGATTGATTGATACATTAGTGAGTTATAAAAGAATCTTCAAGGAAAGTACCAGATAGGGAGAATGATAAGCCATGGAATCAGCCCTTTCCTATTGCTATAAAAATGTTCTAATGAGAAATAAAACAAAGCACAGGTACGTAACAATATATTTGCTTGGTCAAAAGATCATACCACCTCATAATGAAGGAAATAATTAAGATAGCCAATTTCTGCTATATATTTTAAATTAGAGGCAAGCTATCTTTTAACAGTGGATGTCTATAGCTGAGTGTTGTACCAAAGACATATTCTAAATGTCATACTTTTGAACTGAGTATTTGTTTCTCAACCAACAGGTGTGTGATTTTTTTCTTTAAATTCAAACCGTTTTGACGGCATTCTATTTTTAGAATGCCTTCCTCTTTTAAAGGTCAAAACAATATCCAAAACCAGTTAAAAAAACATCTTGGGAGAAGGCAGTGTTCTTGTTATACCGTAATATTGATGGGCTGAATAAGAAAATGTAATAATGTTAAGTTTATAGTTCATAGTGTTTTTATTTTATGGTTATGAAACATATTTAATGTATTTACTTTTAGCAACCTCCTCATGCTCCAGGATAAAAATTATGCCCTATGGATATTTCTTTCCATCTGCAATATATGCCATCACCCGTTACAGTGTATGAGGACTTTATTATGTTCAAATAGCATGTTATTCTGATCTATTTTAAAGAGCCCTGGACTGGAAGTCAGGAACCTGAATTTTAACTCCTGCTAATATAATCTCCCTGAACCGTAGTTTCCTCCACAGTAAAACAAAAGGGTTAAAGTAAATGATTTGTGTTTCCTTTAAGCTCTAATATTTTATGGCTCACTTACAGGGTTCTCCTTCTCTTTCAATTGTTCAGCCGTGTGATTTTTTCCAAAATGATATTCCATAAACCATTTTAAATTTGCTTAATGCCCTGATATAGGTGAAGACGTATTTTAGTTTATACACCATTTAAATTTCACACGTGTGTGATTCATTAGCTTGTGTTTCACAGTACTCTTGGTGGTTAACCTATAGTCAATACATAAGGTTTCACTTAAATTAACAAATTACTGTCTTTCACTACTCTCAAACTACCACACAATTGGACCCATCTCACACACTAGTAAAGTAATGCTTAAAATTTTCCAAGCCAGGCTTCAATAATACGTGAACCGTGAACTTCCTGATGTTCAAGCTCATTTTAGAAAAGGCAGAGGAACCAGAGAGCAAATTGCCAACATCCGCTGGATCATGGAAAAGGAAGAGAGTTCCAGAAAAACATCTATTTCTGCTTTATTGACTACGCCAAAGCCTTTGACTGTGTGGATCACAATAAACTGTGGAAAATTCTGAAAGAGATGGGAATACCAGACCACCTGACCTAGCTCTTGAGAAATCTGTATGCAGGTCAGGAAACAACAGTTAGAACTGGACATGGAACGACAGACTAGTTTCAATAGGAAAAGGAGTACATCAAGGCTGTATATTGTCACCATGCTTATTTACCTTATATGCAGAGTACATCATGAGAAACGCTGGGCTGGAAGAAACACAAGCTGGAATCAAGATTGCCGGGAGAAATATCAATAACCTCAGATATGCAGATAACATCACCCTTATGGCAGAAAGTGAAGAAGAACTAAAAGCCTCTTGAAAGTTAAAGAGGAGAGTGAAAAAGTTGGCAAAAACGCAACATTCAGAAAACTAAAATCATGGCATCTGATCCCATCACTTCATGGTGAATAGATGGGGAAACAATGGAAAGTAAGAGACTTTTATTTTGGGGGCTCCAAAATCACTGCAGATGGGGATTGCAGCCATGAAATCAAAAGATGCTTACTCCTTGGAAGGAAAGTTATGACCAACCTAGACAGCATATTGAAAAGCACAGACATTTCTTTGTCAACAAAGGTCCATCTAGTCAAGGCTATGGTTTTTACAGTGGTCACTGTATGGATGTGAGAGTTGGACTATAAAGAAAACTGAGTGCCGAAGAATTGATGCTTTTGAATTGTGGTGTTGGAGAAGACTCTTGAGAGTTGCTTGGACTTCAAGGAGATCCAACCAGTCCATCCTAAAGAGATCAGTCCTGGGTGTTCATTGGAAGGACTGATGTTGAAGCTGAAACTCCAATACTTTGACCACCTCATGTGAAGAGCTGACTCCTTCGAAAAGGCCCTGATGCTGGGAAAGATTGAGGGCAGGAGAAGGGGACAACGGAGGATGAGCTGGTTGGATGGCATCACTGACTCAATGGACGTGGGTTTGGGTGGACTCCGGGAGTTGGTGATAGGGAAGCCTGGCGTAGTGCGGTTGATGAGGTGACACTGTTGGACATGACTGAGCGACTGAACTGAACTAAACTGTCTTTCACAACAAACTTAATTTTTTTTCCAGTTTTTATTGTGAAATAATTGATATACATCTCTGTATCGGCTTAAGGCATAGAACCTGATGGTTTGGTTTGTATATGCTGTGAAATAATTACCACAGTAGATTCAGCTAACATCTGTCTTCTCATATAGACACAGTAAAAAGAAAGAAGAAAAGAATAAAGGAAAAAATTTCTCCTTGTGATGAGAACTCTTAGGATTTACTCTCTTAACTTTTCTAAATACCATACAGCAGTGTTAGCTACAGATGTCATGTTACCCATGACATTCCTAGCACTTAATTTGTTTTATAACTGGACGTTTGTACCTTCCTCCAATTCTCTCTCCTCTTACCACCCCCCAGCAAACTTTAAAATAGTTCCCCTCTCTTGCAATCAAGTATTTTCTATATATTCTTTCTTTTTTTTAGCCATAACATGTATTTTCTATTAATGAGCTGAGTGAAATGCTGGGTTCCCTTCTACCCTTCCTGTTGGGTGTGGAATTTCTTTAGAAACTCACACTGCTGCTCTAGACACCCCCCAAAATACCTGTAAGTGCTTTTATAAAGTCATACTGTGTGGAATTCCCAGTTTTGTAGATCAAAAATGGCCAAATATCATCAGTTTCATGTGGTTCAACCTAATAATTTATTTATTATCATAATAATGTCTTTACTATTTTTGTAATGCAATAATGAAAGTGAACTCACTCAGTTGTGAGACCCCATGGACTGCCTACCAGGCTCCTCTGTCCATGGAATTCTCCAGGCAAGAATAGTGGAGTGGGTTGCCATTTCCTTCTCCAGGGGATCTTCCCTACCCAGGGATTGGAACACCGGATCTCCCGCCTTGTAAGCAGACCCTTTAACCTCTGAGCCACCAGGGAAGCACAGTAATGAAAGTCAGTCTTTAAATGAGTTAAAGATGTAGTGCAAAGAGCACTCAGGGGCTTTAATGAAAGACTGATCTGGGATCGAATTCTGCTTTTCTGGAACCAGCAATGTGCCTTGGGCAAGTTGCTCAACTTACTGAGCTTTGTTTTCATGTGTAAAATGGAAATGCTGTTGCCTGCCTCAAGGGCTTGCTGAGCATAATCCTTATGACTCTTAGAATGGTGCCTGATTTTATATTCAAACTCTGTAACAGTCATGATGTTGTTTCAAGTAACCATTCTTATACTCCCTCATTCATAAATATCTAAATGTTTAGCTAGAAGAACAAAGGGCCCTAAATAGAGTAAATGAGAAATGGTTGCAAGGAGCAGATTCCTGGGAAGAAGCGTCCTATCTTCCAGGGCTGTGTAGATTTTTAATAAGATCTCCAAAAGACATTTTGGGGAAGAATAGGAGAATTGTCTTTCATGTCATCTGGAAATTTACTTCAACTGTTTTCCCTTTTATATTTTGTTTTTTGAAAGCAACAGTAACAAACCTCTCATGAAAACTGTTGACTTTTAAATTGTATTTATTTATAACAGATAGATTGCAATTTTTATTTGTAAAATTGTTTGCACCAAAAAAGAGTCATAGATGTTAAAGGTTCACAAGTATTCCATATGTTTTAATACCCGCTAGTAAATGAGTTTGATGTTTTATGTAGCCCTAAAATAACTCCTGTGAGACTGTGTCTCTTTCCTAGACCAGAGGGGCAAATCTTTAACTCTCTTCCATTTCTCAGAATGATCCTGTGCTTGTTGATGGCTTCTCCTGTAACCCTGTGCTGATGACTCATGAATTCAGATTTTTACCCTCTGATTATTTATCCTGAGATACAGACTTAATATTTTTCCTACCTTCTGTCTGTATTCTCCAGAATCTTTCTTGAATAACTTTACTCTGCACATCTAAAACTATCTCAGCCTCTTCCCCATTCCAAACTTGCTCTCCTTTTTGAATTGTTTGTCTGGAATAAAGCCTTGTCTTCCGTTCCATCCCTTAGGGCAGAGACTAAGCGTCATCCTTAGTCTTCAGTTTCACCTCTTCCCTCACCCAGGTCCTGCTGAGTCACCAAGACTTGTAGAGTTTCTAACTCTCTGGGATGGTGAAAATGAGCTTAGGGTCACATCACCCCAAATAATTTTTTATTGTCTAGTAGATTTAGGTCATGCTTCCCTAACTCCTGGTGTCCTCTTACCTACACTATAGACCTGATATTATTAGACTTTCTTTTCAAGGCCCTTCCATCCCCATAATCTTTCTAGCTGTGCTCTGAACTTTTTCCAGCTCTGTTAAAGCCTGTGTCTAGGACAGTGTCAGGTGTTCAGTGTGGTTGGTGTGCTGTGGTGAAGACGGGGAGAAAATGCACAGTGTGAGCACTGATAGGGACTTCAACAAACAAGAGATGTGTTATCCTAGATGGAAAGAGTATGTTATTATTATTTTTTTTTTTTACTTTGAAATAAAAATTTATCTTATCAGAGAGTTTCAAAAGTTGATATATAAATTTACTACACCCTAACTCAAGAGGATTACACACTGCTGACTTCAGCACCAGAATGTATTTCCTTTTTTGCAGGCAGTATTCTCATTTGTCTTTTGAATTAATTCCAATGGACAGGGGCCAGTTTTAACTCTGTGGCCCATGACACTGGCATTGTTCACAGTAATGTTCACAAGAGAGCAAATCAGCAACCATTTTTTTCCCCTTAAAGGATTCAGATGCCTGCCTCCCATGAGGAAGGTGGTGGTCTGTTGGTGAGCTGTGCTTGGTGTCAGTTAGATCTTTTGAGTTCAGAATACAGTCACATACAATTAATAGCTCTGTGCCTAAGGAAAGTTGCCCTTCTGGGCTCTGTTTTTCTTCTTAGTACCTCACCTGTCAAGTATTCTGTAGTTTGGACACTATATATATATATATATATATATAAAATACAGTACCTAGGTCTTCCCTCCTAGCGCAGTCGGTAAAGAATCTGCTTGCAGTGCATGTGTTCAATTCCTGGGTCAGGAAGATCCCGTGGAGAAGGAAATGGCAACCCACTCCAGTATTCTTGCCTGGAGAATCCCATGGACAGAGGAACCTGGTGGGCTACAGTCCATGGGGTCGCAAGAGTTGGACACGACTAAGTGACTTTCACTACAGTACCTAGGATAAATTCTCAGGAGTGGTCAGTGGAGGCTGGGGGTATTCGTAGTGTAAAATATTGACTAACTGGTGGCCAGCCTGGTGGCCTGACCTTGTTTTAGTAGGATTTCTATTCCAATCCCAGACCTGTGAGATCTCAGAGGTTAAAGGAGTCTTGCGTCAGCATCTTGTCCAACTTCAGCTTCTTCCCTAAATTGAGCAGGAATAACCACATTTTGTTGTTGCTGTTGAGTCATTAAATTGTGTGTAACTCTGTGACCCCAGGGACTACAGCACGGCAGGCTTCCCTGGCCTTCACCATCTCCCAGAGTTTGCTTAAACTCGTGTCCATCAAGTTGGTCATGCCATCCAACCATCTCATCCTCTATTATCCCCTTCTCCTCTTACCTTTTATAGCATCAGGATCTTTTCCAGTGAGTTGACTCTTTGCATCAGGTGGCCAAAGTATTGGAGCTTCAGCTTCAGCATCAGTCCTTCCAATGAATATTCAGGGTTGATGTCCTTTAGGATTGACTGGTTTGATCTCTTTGCTGTCCAAGGGACTTTCAAGAGTCTTCTCCATAATCACAATTCAAAATCATCAATTCATCAGTGCTGACCAATGTTTATACAGATCTCCCTTGACTTCATATGGGGTTATCCAACATCAGTTGAAAATATTGTGAATCAAAATGTAATTTAAAAATGTAATCAATACATATAATCTAATGAATATCGTAGCTTGGCCTATTCTACCTTAATGTTCTCAGAACACTTACATTAGCCTACAGTTGAAAAATCTTATAATGCATTACCAACTTAATAATCAAGTATTGAATAGCTCATGTAACTTATTGAATATTGTGCAAAAGTTAAAAATGGAATGGTTGTCTGAGTACAGAATGATTGTAATTTTATTAGTTATTTATCCTCTTGACAGTGTGGATGATGAAAGTCCTGCTGCCTAATATAAGAGAGAGTATGAAACTGTATATCCCTAGCCCAGGAAAAGATAAAAATTAAAATTCAAAGTATAGTTTCTACTGAATGCAAATGCTTTTGTACCATTATAAAGTTGAAAAATAGTAGTTGAACCATCATAAGCTGGGGATGGTCTGTATCAGTTCAGTCACTCAGTCGTATCTGACTCTGCAATCCCAAGGACTGCAGCATTCAAACTGAGTTTCAGCTTCAGCATCAGTCCTTGCAATGAATATTCAGGACTGATTTCCTTTAGGATGGACTGGTTGGATCTCCTTGCAGTCCAAGGGACTCTCAAGAGTCTTCTCCAACACCACAATTCAAAAGCATCAGTTCTTCAGAGCTCAACTTTCTTTATAGTCCAACTCTTACATCCATACCTGACTACTGGAAAAACCATAGCTTTGACTAAATGGACCTTTGTTGGCAAAGTGTCTCTGCTTTTTAATATGCTGTCTAGATTGGTCATAGCTTTTCTTCCAAGGAACAAGCATCTTTTAATTTCATGGCTGCAGTCCCCATCTGCAGTGATTTTGGAGCCCCCAAAATAAAGTCTCTTACTTTCCATTGTTTCCCCATCTATTCACCATGAAGTGATGGGACCAGATGCCGTGATTTTAGTTTTCTGAATGTTGAGTTTTAAGCCAACTTCTTCACTCTCCTCTTTCACTTTCGTCAAGAGGCTCTTTAGTTTTTCTTTGCTTTCTGTCATAAGGGTGGTGCCATCTGCATATCAGAGGTTATTAATATTTCTCCCAGCAATCTTGATTCCAGTTTATGCTTCATCCACCCCAGCATTTCACATGATATACTCTGCATGGAAGTTAAATAAGCAGGGTGACAATATATAGCCTTGATGTACTCCTTTCCCAATTTGGAACCATTCTGTTGTTTCATGTCCATTTCTAACTGTTGCTTCTTGACCTGCCAAATCTTCTTGACAGATTTCTCAGAAGGTCTGGTATTCCCATCTCTTGAAGAATTTTCCACAGTTTGTTGTGATCCACACAGTCAAAGGCTTTGGCCTAGTCAATAAAGCAGAAGTAGAGAAGGCAATGGCACCCCACTCCAGTACTCTTGCCTGGAAAATCCCATGGACGGAGGAGCCTGGTAGGCTGCAGTCCATGGGGTCGCGAAGAGTCAGACACGACTGAGCGACTTCCCTTTCACTTTTCACTTTCATGCACTGGAGAAGGAAATGGCAACCCACTCCAGTGTTCTTGCCTGGAGAATCCCAGGGACGGGGGAGCCTGATGGGCTGCCGTCTATGGGGTTGCACAGAGTCGGACATGACTGAAGCGACTTAGCAGCAGCAGCAGTAGCAGAGGTTTTTCTGGAACTCTCTTGCTTTTTCGATGATCCAGTGGATGTTGACAATGTGATCTCTGGTTCCTCTGCCTTTTCTAAATCCAGCTTGAACATCTGGATGTTCATGGTTCAGGCACTATTGAAGCCTGGCTTGGAGAATTTTAAGCATTACTTTGCTAACATGTGAGATGAGTGCGGTTGTATGGTAGTTTGAACATTCTTTGGTCTGTATATCAAGTTTTATTTTCCTTATGCTTCCTTTCTAATTTGTGGAAAAGGTTTCCATAGAAAATTGTTTTAAGCCCAGTGAATAATATTTACTATTAAACTCTCATAGTCTTGTCAAGGGAAATTCCACACTTTAACATGTGCATTTATTTCTCTAATTCAGATTCAGTTCAACAATCTGTTGCACCTTCATGTATTAAAATATTGTAAATAGTTGATTTCACTCCCCCCCGCCCCCCCAACCAACAGATTGAATAAGTTGGAGACACAGAGGTTATGCATCTACTCTCAGGGGACGAGATTACCTAGAGAGACTTTCCTCGTACAGGTAGTCCTTTGCCTTGGAAATGATTATGTGATTTAGCAGTGAGGGGTAATATTCTTTACACTGTCAGATGTGGTGTAGGCTGGAGCCTCTCAGCTTGAGTTGTGTCCATCAGTGAGCTACAGACATGTCTGGGTATGTCCCCTGAATGTCTGTCCTGTGTTGGTGATGAGTGGGTGGTCTGTTCCCTTCAAGGGACAGAGTGTATTGGGACCAGGGACAGAAGAGATTTCTGAAGAGAACTCATTCCAAGGGAAGTGAAGTCAGCCATGATAAACTCTAATTTCCAAAAGGTGAAGTGATTCTGAGCTCAGTTGGAAGTGAGACACAAGTTATCCTCTCTTGGTCATTCCCTGAACTCACGGCTGAGACCTATGAAACTTAGGGAGAGGCAAGTGTACTGTGCATAAGAGCTATTCAGTTAAAGAATCTGTACCCGATTTGAGCACAAGACCACTGCTTTAGCAGCCTTGAAAATGAAAGTGTTCATAGCTCAGTCATGTCTGACTCTCTGTGACCCCATGGACTGTAGCCTGCCAGGCTCTTCTGTCCATGGGATTTCCCAGGCAAGCATACTGGAGTGGGTTGCCATTTCTTTCTCCAGGGCATCTTCCCAACCCAGGGATCAAACCCAGTTTTCTGGCATTGCAGGCAGAGCCACCAGAGAAGCCTATTATTACAAGCTTTAGACAGTGTATTAAATAGGAGAGAGAAAGGTATGTTCCCCTCTCTCTACAGGTGTTGTAACCAGAGGTTTCCAAATTCTTTTGATTGATAGTCTTATCTGTTAAAAAAAAATATGCCCTCACTTGTATTAATATATATTTTATAAAATGCACACAAAAGTAAAAATAAAAATGAATGAAACAAAAATTAAGCAGAAACAAATATTTCCCTACATTACCAAAGGTTTGCCTTACATGTCCCATGGGGTGAGCCCCAGCCTGCAGACCCCTGCCTAGAGAACATCAGTTAGAGGGGCCTGCTGGTGCCTGGAAATAACAGCTCTTCCTGGTGAAGGTGCCCATGCTGTAATGAGTGTGCATACACATTTAGCGTTGAAACATCATGAAATTCTACCCTGGGCCCTCTTTTCAGGGAACTAGACTCTGGTGAGCCTGGTAAAAGAAAGAAACCGGTAAATGCAAGACATTGCCGATAGTGTGACTATATTTGTATCCCCTAAGCTGGCAAACCCTGGGGAAGATTGAGTTGTACAAATCAAAAACAGCTCTGAGACATGTTTGTACTGGAGTTTTAGAGTTTACAGTAGCTTTTTACAACAACAGAGTTATTCTCAAAAACTCTGCAGGATATAAAGGATGGAAATTAAGAATTTCCTTAACCCAGTTTGAGAATCACACCTAATTATTTTTGGAAATCGTAGTAGCTACCTGAGAAGTTTGAATTGATAATAATTAACTACTCTTCCACAGCCTTGTTAACAAGTTGTAATGAACAAAATCGTTGAAACAGAATTTACCACACATACAGGTTACTTATTAGACAAACATTCATTAGCAAAGTAGGCACAAGATATTTCATATAGTCTGCTTGATAGGTTGAGTGATGTTCCAGCTCTGTTTCTTAGGTGCTCCGACTGTATAATATTAAGTAAAAGCTTTATTCCAGGTAGAATTCTGTACCCTTTAGTAAGCATCACACAATCAAGTTCTTCTATACCAGTGGTTGAAGACAAGGACACATTAGGGACTGAGCCTCAGATAACATCACTAAGGGGCACATTTGAGGATCCTTATTCTTTCTCCCTGAAAGTGTTTCTACAGTATTTTAACTAGCTCACATGTCTTGAATACATTTAATCTTTCCAGGGAAAATCCATTTCTAATTTTCATCTTTCTAAATGACAAAGCAATGATTATTTATGGAGGTAGGAGAGAGGTTACCCCCTTTTTGATATAATGCTTCTTGGCACATTAACACCCCCCCCCCCACCCCGCCCTTTCTGGACCATACTTACCAGATATAACTTTTGCTGATACATCTATAATGAAGCTTAAATTAATTGTCATATATATCTACATATTATACTGAAGTACTTTAAAGTAAATTACAGATTTTGTAACATTAGGTTACCATTTTACATTGAAAGTTATAGTTTATCATTTGCTCAGAGTCTCTTTGCTCATGAGGGTAATTCAGACACTGAACCCAGGTATAAATAATTCTCTATCCCACACTTTCTTTGTAATACCAGTACACTTGACTGCATGCACTTACTAGTGCTGGCCGCCTGGGATTGAAGCCATCTGCCATTTAGCTACTTTTCAGTCAAGTCTAAAGTTTAGTTAATAGTGATAGGCCGATGTTAAAGAGTGTCAGGTCCATTAACCTGGAAAGTTAGGTCCATGAAACAAGGTAAATTGGAAGTGATCAAAAAGGAGATGGAAAGAGTGAACATTGACATTTTAGGAATCAGTGAACTAAAATGGACAGGAATGGGCAAATTTAACTCAGATGACCATTATATTTACTACTGTGGGCAAGAATCCCTTAGATGAAATGGAGTAGCCTGAAATACGATACTTGGATGCAATCTCAAAAGGAACAGAATGATCTCTGTTCATTTCCAAGGCAAACTATTCAAGATCACAGTAATCCAAGTCTATATCCCGACTATTAATGCTGAAGAAGCTGAAGTTAAACAGTTCTATGAAGACCTACAAGACCTTCTAGAACTAACACCCCAAAAGTTGTCCTTTTCACTCTGGGGGACTAGAATGCAAAAGTAGGAAGTTAGGAGATACCTGGAGTAACAGGCAAATTTGGCCTTGCAGTACAAAATGAAGCAGGTCAAAGGCTAACAAGAGTTTTGCCAAGAGGACACACTGGTCACAGCAAACACCCTCTTCCAACAACACAAGAGAAGACATGGACATCACCAGATGGTCAATGGTCAGTAGCAAAATCAGATTGATTATATCCCTTTGCAGTCAAAGATGGAGAAGCTCTATACAGTCAGCAAATACAAGACCAGGAGCTGACTGTGGCTCAGATAATGAACTCCTTATTGCCAATTCAGACTTAAATTGAAGAAAGTAGGGAAAACCACAAAACCATTCAGGTATGACCTAAATCAAATCCCTGGCAATTATACGGTGGAAATGACAAATAGATTCAAGGGATTAGATCTGATAGACAGTGCCTGAAGAGCTATGGATGGAGCTTCATGACATTGTACAGGAGGCAGTGATCAAGACCACCCCCAAGAAAAGAAAGGCAAAATGGTTGTCTGAGGAGGCCTTACAAATAGCTGAGAAAAGAAGAGACGTGAAAGGCAAAGGAATAAGGGAAAGATATACCCATTTGAATGCAGAGTTCCAAAGAACAGCAAGGAGAGATAAGAAAGCCTTCTTCAGTAATCAATGCAAAGAAATAGAGGAAAACAATACAATGGGAAAGATTAGAGATCTCTTCAAGAAAATGAGAGATGCCAAGGGAACATTTCATGCAAAGATGGGCACAATAAAGGGCAGAAACGGTAAGGACCTAACAGAAGCAGAAGATATTAAGAAGAGGTGGTAAGAATACACAGAAGAACTATACGAAAAAGGTCTTCATGACCCAGATAATTGTGATGATGTGATCACTGGACTAGAGCCAGACATCCTGGAATGCAAAGTCAAGTGGGCCTTGGGAAGCATCACTATGAACAAAGCTAGTGGAGGTGATGGGATTCCAGTTGAGCTATTTCAGAGCCTAAAAGAGGATGCTGTGAAAGTGCTGAACTCAATATGCCAGCAAATTTGGAAAACTCAGCATTGGTCACAGGACTGGAGAAGGTCAGTTTTCATTCCAATCCCAAAGAAAGTCAATGCCAAAGAATGTTCAAACTAGTGCACACTTGCACTCATCTCACACACTAGCAAAATAATGCTCAAAATTCTCCAAGCCAGGCTTCAATAGTATGTGAACCGTGAACTTCCAGATGTTCAAGCTGCAGATGACGCCATTATGGCAGAAAGCAAAGAAGAACTAAAGAGCCTCTTGATGAAAGTGAAAGAGGAGAGTGAAAAAGTTGGCTTAAAACTCAACATTCAGAAAA
Source organism: Ovis aries (assembly GCF_016772045.2). Lineage (NCBI taxonomy): Eukaryota > Metazoa > Chordata > Mammalia > Artiodactyla > Bovidae > Ovis > Ovis aries. The sequence continues at coordinate 40,499,418 of NC_056071.1, forward strand.
CTAAGATCATGGCATCTGGCCCCATCACTTCATGGCAAATAGATGGGGAAACAGTGGAAACAGTGAGAGACTATTTTCTTGGTCTCCAAAATCACTGCAGATGGTGACTGCAGCCATGAAATTAAAAGATGTTTGCTCCTTGGAAGAAACGTTATAACCAACCTGGACAGCATATTAAAAAGCAGAGACATTATTTTGTTAAAAAAAAAGGTTCATCTAGTCACTACTTTGGTTTTCCATTCATCATGTATGGATGTGAGAGTTGGACTATAAAGAAATCTGAGCACTGAAGAATTAATGCTTTTCAGCTGTGTTGTTAGAGAAAACTCTTGAGAGTCCCTTGGACTGCAAGGAGATCCAACTAGACCATCCTAAAGGAAATCAGTCTTGAATATTCATTGGAAGGACTGAAGCTGAAGGTGAAACTCTAATACTTTGGCCACCTAATGCAAAGAACTGACTCGTTGGAAAAGCCCCTGATGCTGGGAAAAATTGAGGGCAGGAGGAGGAGGGGATGACAGAGGATGAGATGGTTGGATAGCATTATCAACTCAATGGACATGAGTTTGAGTAAGCTCTGGGAATTGGTGATGGACAGGGAAGCCTGGCATGCTGCAGACCATGGAGTCACAGAGTCAGACACGACTGAACAACTGAACTGAACTGAACCACCCCTGGTCACCATTGAAAATACAGCCTGTGTAATCACTAATCCTTACTTGGTGGGCTTTTCAAGCTGGCCTAGTCATCTCCCCATCTCACTCACATCTGACAGCTTTTCTCCCTCTTCCACTGTCCCTGGGGAACCCCACCTATCACTCTAGCTCGAAAGTAAACAAGCTATCCTATATCCTGCACCTATTCTCAACATGTTCTGTTCACCTCTCAGTTTTATTGGGATCATGGCTCTCCTGTCATGCTGGTCCTCTTGGGGGGTTAAAAGCCAGAATATACCTTGAGTAAACTGCTATGCCTCACTGCATCCTAGTCCCCCACCCAAAATACATGTCAGAGAACAAACCTAGAGGGAAACAACACCAGAAACAGAGTATACCCAACTATTTAAAATCCAAAACTTCATTCTTTATTAGAAAATAAGCAAAGGTTCATTTTCATTCAGGGAACAAATAATTTGTTCATATGTTGAGTATCCACTGCAGGATTTCCCTAAGAACAGGAATTTCAAATTCTAGAGCAAGAGAGTGTAATAAGTGGCAAAGATCAAATGCTAGCCACAATTTATGGTGCATAACCATAAACTGAAAATTTGCACTTGCAAATCTGTCCCAGAGTTCTAGAACAGGAAGTTTGGAACTGGAAATGTACCCTCTGCAGAGCCACAGCTAATGCATGTGATGTTTCAGAACTCTTGAAGCTGCTATACTTTTCAAGCCGAGTAAGCAACAGCCGAACACAGTTCTCTTCCATGCTCTGATTCAATTCTGTTGGAGAAAATGCATGGTCTGAGAGTCATCTGGATATGCCCAAAGTTAGCTTCTTCTCCCCTTAAGTGAAGTATAGCTGCTACTTTTTGGTTTTCATTTGCAAATTTTTAGGAGAGAATGCTAAATACAACCCAATAACTAAGACTGCCATGTATGCCACAATGCAGGCTGTGCATTAAACAGGGCGCCCCTTCTAGTGGGACTCTTCACATCACAAATACCAAAATTTGCATATTTACTAGTGTAGTTTTCCAGAAAATGGCAATAGAAGTGCCCTAATCTAATAAAGTCAGTATATGATGACAATTTCCTAAAAGTGGAAGTAAAGTGTTTTGAAGAGAGAATATCTTTTTCCAAATTGCATAAAGGTGCCATATGGGCTGGCAGCAGCCATGATTTTATTTCATGCTGTAAGATTGCTCTCTAATCAGTAACTCTGTCTCTAAATTCTTAAACATCAGTCCATAGTGAGGAACCACAAATATTCATGACTCTTTGGCAATTGCTCTAAGAGGTTTTACCTGCAGTAAATCTAACCTCGATTTAGATAAACATTTATAGATATGGTGAAAAGAAACAATTTCACACAAAATAATAATATATCCAGCTAAAAGAGTACCTTAAAACAGATGTGGTTGGCTGAGCTTTTATATCAGAAACTCATACCAGCTTTCAAAATGCCTATAATTTCACTTCCCCTGCACTACAACTGTTCCTTGACCTAATTTCTCCACTAGAGAGGTCCAATTATGTTACAAAGTGAGGCTAAAATTTTGTCCTAAATTTATAATGGGAAAGACTCATTAATTTGCTTTCCTTCCCTGAAACAAACTTACTCCTTACGTGAATCACATTGTGTTATTTTTATTTTATTTTTGTTGTTTTTGTTTAGTCACTAAGTCATGTCTGACTCTTTTGTGACCCCATGGACTGTAGCTTGCTCCTCTGTCCATGTGATTTCCCAGGCACAAGAATACTGGAGTGGGTTGCCATTTCCTTCTCCAGGGGATCTTCCTAATCACTGGGGGATCGAACTTGGGTCTCCAGCATTTCAGGCAGACTCTTTACCATCTGAGTCACCAGGGAAGCTCCAGGAACACTAAATATGTCAACATATGTCCTCCTTTAGTCCTTGAACCTATCCTATGTCCCCAGGAAAGTTTCTATTATTTTACTAGTTCGTAATATATGATTTATAATTGTGTGTTGGTATATTTCTCTTTTCCACTAAATTGTGAAGATCTTGAGGAAAAGAGTCATATTCTATTCATTTATGTATTTCTAGATCCTAGTATTGTAGGAGCTTTTAGCTACTGTTCCTAACAAGTATTTGTTGACAGTAACTAAAGTAACTAAAGGAGCTGAGAGGCATTAACATGAGGCATCAAAGATGCTTTCAAGAATCGGTATCAGTTAGGGTTATTCTACCATAAGCAACAGAGCCAACTATCTCATGTGAGCAAAAATAAATGCACTGTAAAGTGAAACAGGGTATCCTCTGTTAAAACCATGGCAGTGAGCAAAGAGAAGTGGGACAACAGTAAGAAATAAAGGCAGGATCAAGGGAGGGGTCTTTTGGATTTTGTTTACTTTAACCTGGAAGCTATTTGACCATATTTATAGACAGAGGAAGGGTTCAGAAAAACAAGAGAAATTTAAGATCTGGGTGATGGATTTTTTTCTGAAAAGAAGGTTCTATGGCCATTTATCACACCAGGCACTTACTGTGCTAAACAGACTTCTCCTGCATTATCTTCTAATACTACCAAATGAACACTGTAATTATGCCCATTTCAAAAGAATGGGAAATTGAGTGTTAAAAAATTTTAAGTAAAATGTTCAAGGTCACAAAGCTACAGTGGCAGAGCAGAGAATGGGTAGATTTCTTCCTGACTCCAAAATCCATGCTTTTAACAATATTTTGCCTCTTTCTATAAAAGCAGGGCTTCCCTGGTAGCTCAGATGGTAAAGCGTCTGCCTGCAATGCAGGAGACCCAGGTTCGATCCCTGGGTGGGAAGATCCTCTGGAGAAGGAGAAAGAAATGGTAACCCACTCCAGTACTCTTTCCTGGAAAATTCCATGGATGGAGGAGCCTGGTAGGCTACAGTACATGGGGTCATAAAGAGTTGGCCACGACTTAGCGACTTCACTTCTGTAAAAGCAGGAAGAGAAAGTAGGTGAAGAAGATATACCAGCTTACAGATTTGTATTAAGGGGGCAGGACATGTGAGGGATTCCTATCATTAAGCTTCTCTTTTCTCTGCAGGATACAGCAGCCATTGGTGGAGAAATGGGAGGTTGGGAATGGCACAGTGAGGGTGACCAGTGAAGGACTGTTACAGTGTGGGCTGGAAATGGAAGAGAAATATGACAGGAAAAAAAGGTCTGAGGAGCATGCTGAAGACTTCTCTACACCACACACACACATACACACACACACATAGTTCCTCAAGTTTGCACAGGAACCATTGCCTATGGCTGTGTAACTCTCTACAGTGTCTACAGCAGGGCTACCCAGTTGGGGTTGGAGGCAGCACAGCAAGATGCTAAGACAGAACCATGTTCAAGTTCCAGCTGTGGCTGTGTTACAAAAAGGGGTGAAAGTAAAGAAAATCTTACTCAAATCAATAATTCCTCTGGCTCTGAGCTCAGATAATTAGAGATTATTATTCTTATCCTAAGGTGGTAGTAAAGTAATGCTTTAAAATTATATATACAAATATACCTGCATATATACAGAAATACATTCAATCTCTATCACTAACAACCTCAGTTAACATCCATCTACAATTATGACATAAATGTGGTCAACTAGCAACATCTTTCCTATTTCTATTTTATTAATTGTTAATAACTTTATTTTCTTAGTCTTTGTTTCTTAAAAGTCCATGATTATCAAAGACTATTTTTAGAGCAGATCAGGTAATAATCTTGGGTACTATGACTAAAATTTAGAAAGGCCTAAGACATCTATAAGACGTACATCTAGAAGGCTTAAAAAGTGGGTAGGATGTAGACGTGATAGCTAATGCCTCTCTGGAAGCAATACTCTCTCAGGAATATTTAAAAGTCACCTGGAAAATCATTACATTCTGTCTTGAAGCTAATTCCATGATTTTGTATTTAGTAGAGAAAAAGTAAGTCATAGGACAGAATGAAAAGCAAGATTCCAGTTGTATATTTTTAAAGTATATACATAAAGATCAGAGAAAACATCTGGAAAAATTTATACCAAATTGTTAAACTATATTTACCTCTGGGATTGCGGTGGGGTGGGCTTGGAATTTCTACTTAGAGAGGAGAGGAATTTTTTATTTTCTATAATACTCTGATTTGGAAAAAAAAAAGCCTGCATTTTTTTAAGCTTTCAACTATTTATTCACCAGTTTATTCATTCATTTATCTATCTCAGTAAACTTTTTTTGTTTTCAAATAATTTTAGATTTACAGAAAAGCTGCAGAGAGAATACAGAGAGTTCCCTAACAACCACACACAGTTTTCTTCTTTGTTAACATCTCATATTACCAAGGTTCATATGTAAAAACTATAAAGCTGATCTTGGTGCATAACTATTAATATAATAGTCTTGAGAAAGATAGGCCAGCTGTTCTATAAAATGTCCCTCAGTCTAGGTTGTCTGATGTTTCTGTCATGAAAATCCCTGTGGACAGAGGAGCCTGGCAGGCTACAGTCCATGGGGTCACAAAGAGTGGATAAAACTGAGTGACGAAGCATATAACATACATGGGTTTTTGGAAAGACTTCCATGGAGATGAAGCACTCTTATCATCACACGAGAATCAGTGGTACATGATTTTGGCGTAATATCACTGTTGAAGTTTACTTCATCACTTGCCTATGGTGGTGTTTGCCAGACGTTTCCCTGTAAAGTTACTGCGTATTTTTCTTTTTCTGTACTCTGTTCCTTGGAAATGAGCCACCAAATCTAGCCCACTCTAATTTGGCAGTGGTCAGGAGCGGAGGTGGGGGTGGGGGAGGTGGGTAGGAATGGAGGGATGGGTTAAATTCTTACTCCTAGAGACAGCAGTACTACTATACATTATTTGGGAATTCTTGAGTAAGGAAACTTGCCTCTTTTCCCCTGTTCATTTATTTATTCATTCACTTATTTATATTAACATGCACTATTGTATATTTGTTTTATACTTTGGAATTATACAATATTATATTATTTATTTATTTTATTGCTCAAAGTGTTCCAAATTTGGCTATTAGCAGCTCTTTCAGGGAATTCCCTAGTGGTCCAGTAGTATGGACTTGGCGCTTTTACTGCTGGGACTGGGTTAGAGAACAAAGATTCTGCAAGTGTGGCTCAACTGAAAAAAAGAGAAGCTTTTTCAGCTTGACTCCTATGTCCTTTTGACATGCCCCATCCTTTTGCTTTTGTTTTGTGAGCACTTCCTTACTTTCTCATGCTACATGATGTTCATGCTCACCTTAAAATTTTCGTATCCTAGAAAGCTATTGCTTTTACTGAAGAAGGATGTTTAGAAACCAAGGTCAGGGCACTGAGTGTGTCCTTTCAACTACCTTTTATCAATAATAAATTGGCTGAAGATTTAATAAGTTAGCACTTATTTAATGTGAAACACTTCTTCACATACAGCCTAACACATAATTAGCACCCAATAAACAGAAGAAATCACTGCAGATGGTGACTGCAGCCATGAAATTAAAAGATGCATACTCCTTGGAAGAAAAGTTATGACCAACCTAGATAGCATATTGAAAAGCAGAGGCATTACTTTGCCAACAAAGGTCCGTCTAGTCAAGGCTATGGTTTTTCCAGTGGTCCTGTATGGATGTGAGAGTTGGACTGTGAAGAAAGCTGAGCACTGAAGAAGTGATGCTTTTGAACTGTGGTGTTGGAGAAGACTTTTGAGAGTCCCTTGGACTGCAAGGAGATCCAACCAGTCCATTCTAAAGGAGATCAGCCCTGGGATTTCCTTGGAGGGAATGATGCTAAAGCTGAAGCTCCAGTACTTTGGCCACCTCATGCAAAGAGTTGACTCATTGGAAAAGACTCTGATGCTGGGAGGGATTGGGGGCAGGAGGAGAAGGGGACAACAGAGGATGAGATGACTGGATGGTGTCACTGACTTGATGGACGTGAGTCTGAGTGAACTCTGGGAGATGGTGATGGATAGGGAGGCCTGGCGTGCTGCGATTCATGAGGTCGCAAAGAGTCGGACATGACTGAATGACTGAACTGAACTGAAACAGAAGAAAGTCATTGCTGTTCTTCTTATTATTTTTATTACTATTATATACACTTTAAATAAATTTGGAACTTCCAAATTCTAAGCCAAAATTATATCCCATTAATCATTATATCAAGCCCCAATAGGCCTACAGATCTCTCTGTACTTCTGAGGCTCAGGACCATAAAAGGCCAAGAAATAGACAGTCCTCTACCCCTGGCCCTGGACTAGACATTCTTTGGTCATAAGACATTTTTCCTTCCTTTCTTAGCATCTACACAGAGCCATAAAATCAAAAGACTACTGTAGGAAAAGATGTCCCTTGATTTTTAAGTTTAAATGAAATGTCTGAAGGGAATTTTAAAAGAATCACTCCCATATACAAGTCAAACCCACTTTGAATCTATAGAGTACAGTTCTGAATTCTTGTCCCAAAAATTGTTGTTTAGAAATACTGCAATGTCACTGGAATGGAAATGGCTATTGTCCAACAGATTTGTAAAAATTCCTTTGAGTAGCTTCCATTGTGTCAACCACCAATGCCATGATTCTTACTGAGTAATAGATACTAGAGAGTCCCTTTTATGAATTAGATAGTGAGAGTCCTAAAGGGATGACTTAAAGGGGACCTCTACCTTAAGTACTCTGGCCAGTTAAGAGTGGAGCATGAGAATCAGAGGGGTGTCCTGAGAGACAGATCCTCAGAAGATCTTGGGGAGGACCCTAGACCGAAAGGCAGGCTCTGGACACAGGAACAGGAATTACTTACAAATATAAGGTCACTTGCAACTTTCAGGGCATTATCTGGGTCCAGCAGAGTTGCTAGGTGGGAAGTACTGTGCTTTGGAATATTCACCCTGGTTATGATATATCTGAGCTGGGGTCCAGGGGAAAAGTACTGCAGGAGGAATGCTAGGAAATGAAAGGAAGCAGAGATTCTCCAATAACGACAGAACTCTTCGGAGTTTTTCAGCATCCACCTTCTTCTTCCTAAACCTTTTGGGTTTCTATTAGCTTCTGGAAAACTGCTTTTGCTCTTGGTATCTCAGAATGTACTAATTTAATTTTTTGTTTGTCTTGCTCTGACTTTGGCCTATATCCTTCTGAGCAAGGCTAACTGATCCCTACTATAAGCTGTGAATGTGTGTGTGTATGTGTGTGAGTGTGTGTGTGAGCATGCGTTCAGTTACGTCCAGCTCTTTTGCAACCTCAGTAGCTCATCAGGCTCCACTCTCCATGAAATTTTCCAAGTAAGAATACCGGAGTGGGTTGCCATTTACTGCTCCAGGGGTTTCCAATCCCAACCCAGCGATGAACCTGCCTCTCTTGTGTCTCTTGCATTGGCAGGCAATTCTGTACCACTGTGCCACTTGAGAAGTCTGTAACCTCTAAAATCCCCTGGCCCCTGTCTAGAATATTTCTGGTCCAGCCTACCTTGAACTTCTCTCTTTTGCTGCCAGCATGATCCTATCCAGCTCTGTCCTCCAGGTCCTTGACTTGCCCAGTCTTTCATCTCTATCTCACTGTCCAGAGCAGTCTCTGCCCTTGGGTCATGGCCATCAGGTACCATGTGGCTTCGTAAAAATGTCCTCCAGGCCCTGGAAAATGTATCCCAGTATCCCTGAGGAAAAGAGTTACAAGAACCAGAGCAATTAAAGCCACATTTTGGGAATGGAAGCAAAACCTCATAATTCTGGTAAGGATTATCTTTCCTCTGCTCAGAAAGAAGTACAGGAGGAACCAGGTGAGCAGAAGAGCCAATTCCTCACTCTTTAACATTCAGTTCATTATAGTCACTCAGTTGTGTCCAACTCTTTGCAACTCCATGGAGTGCAGCATGCCAAGGGGCATGAATATCCCTGTCCATCGCCAACTCCCAGAACTTGCTCAAACTCATGTCTATCGAGTCAGTGATGCCATCTAACCATCTCATCCTCTGTCCTCCCCTTCTTCTGCCTTCAATCTTTCCCAGCATCAGGTCTTTTCCAGTGAGTCAGTTCTTTGCATCAGGTGGCCAAAGTATTGGAGTTTCAGCTTCAGCATCAGTCCTCCCAATGAATATTCAGGACTGATTTCCTTTAGGATGGACTGGTTGGCTCTCTTTGCAGTCCAAGGGACTCTCAAGAGTCTTCTCCAACACCACAGTTCAAAAGCATCAGTTCTTCAGCTCTCAGCTTTCTTTATAGTCAAACTCTCACATCCAATGACTAGTGGAAAAACCATAACTTTGACTAGACAGACCTTTGTTGGCAAAGCAATGTCTCTGCTTTTTAATATGCTGTCTAGATTGGTCATAGCTTTTCTTCCAAGGAGCAAGCATCTTTTAATTTCATGGCTGCAGTCACCATCTGCAGTATTTTGGAGACCAAAAAAAAAAATGTTGTTTCCCATCTATTCACCATGAAGTGATGGGACTAGCCATGATCTTACTGATGCCACGATCTTAGTTTTCTGAATGTTGAGTTTTAAGCCCAGTTCTAATTGTTCTTCTTGACCTGCATATAGATTTCTCAGGAGGCAGGTCGTGTGGTCTGGTATTCCCATCTCTGAAGAATTTTCCACAGTTTGATTGTGATCCACACAGTCAAAGGCTTTGGCATAGTCAATAAAGCAGAAGTAGACTTTTTGGAGCTCTCTTGCTTTTTTGATGATCCAATGAATGTTGGCAATGTGATCTCTGGTTCCTCTGCCTTTTCTAAATCCAGCTTGAACATCTAGAAGTTCACGGTTCACATACTATTGAAGCCTGGCTTGGAGAATTTTGAGCATTATTTTGCTAGTGTGTGAGATGAGTGCAAGTGTGCACTAGTTTGAACATTCTTTGGCATTGACTTTCTTTGGGATTGGAATGAAAACTGACCTTCTCCAGTCCTGTGACCAATGCTGAGTTTTCCAAATTTGCTGGCATATTGAGTTCAGCACTTTCACAGCATCGTCTTTTAGGATCTGAAATAGCTCAACTGGAATGCTATCACCTCCACTAGCTTTGTTCACAGTGATGCTTCCTAAGGCCCACTTGACTTTGCATTCCAGGATGTCTGGTTCTAGTCCAGTGATCACATGATCATGGTTATCTGGGTCATGAAGATCTTTTTTGTATAGTTCTTCTGTGTATTCTCACCACCTCTTCTTAATATCATCTGCTTCTGTTAGGTCCATACCATTTCTGTCCTTTATTGTGCCCATCTTTGCATGAAATGTTCCCTTGGTATCTCTCATTTTCTTGAAGAGATCTCTAATCTTTCCCATTGTATTGTTTTCCTCTATTTTTTTGCACTGATCACTGAGGTAGGCTTTCTTATCTCTCCTTGCTATTCTTTGGAACTCTGCATTCAAATGGGTATATCTTTCCTTTTCTCCTTTGCTTTTGCTTTTCTTCTTTTCATAGCTGTTTGTAAGGCCTCCTTAGACAACCATTTTGCCTTTCTTTTCTTGGGGATGGTCTTGATCACTGCCTCCTGTACAATGTCATGAAGCTCCATCCATAGCTCTTCAGGCACTCTGTCTATCAGATCTAATCCCTTGAATCTATTTGTCACTTCTACTGTATAATTGCCAGGGATTTGATTTACGTCATACCTGAATGGTCTAGTGGTTTTCCCTACTTTCTTCAATTTAAGTGTGAATTTGGCAATAAGGAGTTCATTATCTGAGCCACAGTCAGCTCCTGGTCTTATGTTTGCTGACTGTATAGAGCTTCTCCATCTTTGACTGCAAAGGATATAATCAATCTGATTTTGCTATTGACCATCTGGTGATGCCCATGTATAGAGTCTTCTCTTGTGTTGTTGGAAGAGGGTGTTTGCTATGACTAGTGTGTTCTCTTGGCAAAACTCTTGTTAGCCTTTGACCTACTCGTTTTGTACTGCAAGGCCAAATTTGCCTGTTACTCCAGGTATCTCTTGACTTCCTATTTTGCATTCCTGTCCCCTACAATGAGGGACGTTTTTTGGGTTTTAGTTCTAGAAGGTCTTGTAGGTCTTCATAGAACCATTTAACTTCAGCTTATTCAGCATTTCTGGTCGGGGCATAGACTTGGATTACTGTGATACTGAATGCTTTGCTTTGGAAATGAACAGAGATCATTCTGTTGTGTTTGACATTGCATCCAAGTACTGCTTTTCGAACTCTTTTGTTGACTATGAGGGCTACTCCATTTCTTCTAAGGGATTCTTGCCCACAGTAGTAGATAATATGGTCATCTGAGTTAAATTCACCCATTCCAGTCCATTTTAGTTCACTGATTCCTAAAATGTCAATGTTCACTCTTGCCATCTCCTGTTTGACCACTTCCAATTTGCCTTGATTCATGGACCTAACATTCTAGGTTCCTATGCAATATCGCTCTTTATAGCATCAGACTTTAATTCCATCACCAGTCACATCCACAACTGGGTGTTGTTTTTGCTTTGGCTCCATCTCTTCATTCTTTCTGGAGTTATTTCTCCACTGATGATCTGTAGCATATTGGGTACCTACCAACCTGGGGAGTTCATCTTTAGTGTCCTATCTTTTTGCCTTTTCATGCTATTAGTGGGATTCTCAAGGCAAGAATACTGAAGTGGTTTGCCATTCCCTTCTCTAGTGGACTATGTTTTGTCAGAACTCTCCACCATGACCTATCTTGGGTGACCCTTCACAGCATGGCTCATAGTTTCATTGAATTAGACAAGGCTGTGGCCAGGGGTGGTAGAGATGAATTATCCTGAGACCGACTGGTTCCAGAGCTCTGCTTTAATGTTGCCTGCTGAGGCCCCAGGTGCAGAGGTCTAGAGAAACCACAGCTGGCAGGCCAGTCTCAAAGGGAGATTGGCTCAGGGCCTGTCCCTGGACTGACAGTCTTCCTTACTACCAGTAGCTCAGCTTACACTCATTGGATTCTTGGTGCTATGTAGGATTAAAAAGGCCTTTGCCTCCATAAAGCTGCAGAGAGGAGAGACACATAACTGTAAAATAAAGAAGAATGAACTGAATGCTGCAGCAGAGTCTTTGAGCAGACAGAATCCTGAAGGAATGCAGTTATTGTTTAGTCGCTCAGTCATGTCTGACCATGGACGGTAGCCTGCCAAGCTCCTCTGTCCATGGGATTCCCCAGGCAAGAATACTGGAGTGGGTTGCCATTTCCTTCTCCAGGGTGTCTTCCTGATTCAGGGATCGAACTCTCATCTCCTGCATGCAGCATGAGGAGCAATTTACTCTCCTGAGAGAAGCCTTTGCCAAGAAAGTTGTCTTTAAAAATGAACATCTTTCTGTTAGTTTCTGATTTTTCAAGGAAAACATGTTCATTTTAGAAAAGTGGAGATATAGATACATAAAAAAGGAAAAGGTGTATTTTAAAAAACATTTAATTTTGAAATAAACTTAGATTTATAAGAGTAGCAAGGATAGTATGAATGTCTCCATATATCCTTTACCCAGCTTCCTCTAATATTACCAGCTTACATCACATGATATATTCATCAAGACCAAGAAATTAGCAACGATACGCTACTAAAAACCAAACACTTATTTCCCTCCAGATTTTCCTTTTTTTTTTTTTTTTTCATCAAAGCCCCCTTTCTATTCCAAGATCCTATCCAAGATATCCCAGTGCATTTAGTAATCGCATCTCTTTAGTCTCTTCCAGTCTGTGGCAGTTCCTCTGTCTTTGCTTGTCTTTTGTGATCTTGATACTTTTGAAGACTAGTCATCAGGTATTTTCTAAAATGGCCCTCAATTTTAGTCTGGCTGGTGTTTTCACCTGAATCAACTAAGATTATGGATTTTGGGGAGAACACCACAGACGTGATGTGCCTTTCTCATCATATAAATCAGAGGGCTCGTGCTGATTGCTGGTGATTTAACCTTGATCATGTGGGTAGTAACAGTAAAGTTACTGTTTTCCCCTTTCCATGCTCTGTTCCTCAGAAGCAAATCTCTAAGTTCAGTGTCACTTAAGGTGAGGGGGCTTGAGCTTCATCTCCTGCAGGGAGGTCTGTCAAAGGATCTGTGTGCATATATTAAAAGCAACACAGTCCTTAGTAAATTTGGGAGGTAGTACTTTGAGGCAGTGCTAATACCATCTTTCTCCTGAACATTTTCTCCACTGATTTTAGCATTCATCAATGGATCTTGCCTGTAGCAATTATTACTGTTGTGTTGTAGTGGTGGGTTTCTATTTCCCTCATTTCCCTACATTTATTAATTCAAATTTTTGGTAAGGAATGTCACTCCTACACTTATTTCTTTATTCAATCATTTATTGATATAAGTATACATTAATGGATATTTATTTTATACTTTAGGTTATAATTCAGTACTGTGGTTATTTGTTACATTGCTCAAATTGTGTCACCTTTGGCCATTGATGTATTTTAGAGAGGCTGAGGAAGGTCATCACAGGCTGAGAACAGTGTGAGCAATGATCTGGTAGGAAGAACACTGGTGGGATCAGGGAATCGGCGAGGTTGTGCTCTGCTATAAATGGCAGAGGATGAAGGGGATAGGGGTGAGAAGCACCAGCCAGGAGACCAGTGAGGCCAGCGCTGGAAAGAAGGCAGGAAACAGCCTAATTGGCAGCTGTTTCAAAGTCCAGTAACTAACGAACCACTGGACCTTTTAAAGGGACGCCATCTAGAGTTTTGTTTTGGATTCTGCTGGGTAAAGTGTGATGTGAGGGACTAATTAGAGTTTTCTTCATTGCTTCTGAAATCTTTCTCTTTCCCACAGGGTATGTTTCCAGCTGCACTTGTAATATGGATTGGCTCCTCATTGATTTTTATTAAGCTTTACTATCAGGGGCTTCCCTGATAGCTCAGTTGGTAAAGAATCTGCCTGCAATTCAGGAGACCCTGGTCTGATTCCTGGGTTGGGAAGATCACTGGAGAAAGGATAGGCTACCCATTCGAATATTCTGGGCTTCCCTTGTGTCTCAGCTGGTAGAGAATCTGCCCACAAGGTGGGAGACCTGGGTTCAAACCCTGAGTTGGGAAGATCCCCTGGAGAAGGGAAAGGCTACCCACTCCGGTATTCTGGCCTGGAGAATTCCATGGACTCTATAGTCCATGGAGTCGCAAAGAGTCAGACATGACTGAGCGACTTTCACTTTCACTGTTTATATGGCTCAGAATCAGCAGAGACCAGGACTCAAGCTACAGGGAAGATCATTTGATTTCTACTTGTTCATGTATTAGGACTTCCCTGGTGGCTCAGACGGTAAAGCGTCTGTCTACAATGCGGGAGACCCAGGTTCGGTCCCTGGATCGGGAAGATCCCCTGGAGAAGGGAATGGCAATCCACTCCAGTACTATTGCCTGGAGAATCCCATGGACAGAGGAGCCTGGTAGGCTACAGTCCATGGTATCCTTTAAGTTGTCTTTCCCACTTATTAGGCCCAGTGGGTGCTGCTGTGCCTCAGAGCTTAAAAAGTCCTGCTCTTCAGGCTTATCTTCAAATTTCAGGTTAGCACCAGGCTTTGCTGCTGGCTGGCTGCAGGAACTTTGCCAAGTCTTTTCTCTCTGAGTTTACTTTTCTCCAGCATTGAAAAGGAAATAATTTGCTTATCTCACAGGTTTGTTGTGAGAGATAGGTAAGATACTTGATTTAAAAAAATCACCTAGCATCGTGCTTGCCCTATTGTACTCAATTAATGCTAAGAGATCAGACTAGAACTGAGAGGGTCCTTGAGGGATTATCTAGTCCATCCCTCGGCCTGGAGGCCAATGAGTGCCCCTAGAGTTCTGGTTAAAGTTTCTTATTTTCTTTTCTAATATTTTTAAACATGTCGACTACATAGGCATCTTCAACAGTGGTGACAACATTTATTGAGAACCTCCTTATGTTGTACAATAGGGCTTGTGTAATTACAAAGATGAATTAGATGTGTCTAAGACATCAACAAATTATAGTATTGTAGGGTACACAGCTGTGTAGACAGTATTAAAATTCAGTACATTAAGTGCTATACTCCAGATATGAGCCAAATAATATGTGGGTGCACCGTGAGAGAAAAAAATGGGTTCTGCCAGACTTGAGAAAATATTCAGAGCAAAGTTCATATTTGAGTTGGGCTTCTGTCCCAAACAGGAACTTGCCAGGGAAAGGTATGTGTGTGCATATGCTTGTGTGTGTTGTGTGTGTGTGTATTTGGGGAAAGACATGTGATGGTGGTGTTCCAGGTAGGGTGAAGAGCACATGCAGAGGCTGGGAGCAGGAACAAACATGACGTGTACCAGTTTAATGTGACCTGAGCGTAAGGTGAGTAGATGGCTGGTTGGGGCAGGAAAGCACAGAGAGGTAAGAGAGAGGACTAGAGAGGTGAGTTGGAATCGTGTTAAGGAGTTAATAAGACTTTATTCTATTGAATAGAGAAGTTACACAATTAGACCCGTGTTTTAGAAAATTTGCAACAACTTGAAAGGTCATTCAGTTGTGGGAGGACTAAAAAGTGGTGAGCAGATTATTGTCATAGGTCAGGTAAGAAAAGACCAGGGCTGGCATGAGGTGGGCACTCAGGGATTGCAGAGCATTAAGGGGAAAGTCACTAATTCAGACATATACGCCTGGATTTCAGTGGAGTAGGGAAAGAGAGAAAAGGATGAACCAAAGATGGTCCTATGGCTTGTAGTGTGAATGGCTGAATGAATGGAATATTATTTGAAGTATGGACTAGATAACACAGTTTTAATTTTTTAATGATAGATGCCATGCTTTTCTGGGTAGTGGTGCTACTGAGAGAAAACATCCTTAGTCTCAAGTAATTTACCATCTTAGTGAGTAGACAGAAGCACAAAAAATCACCAACCAATCAGCCCCTACCTGAAACAGGTTGATTATGTACTATGTGCTGTGGGAACACAGGAAAACAAATATTTAAGTCTACCAAGGGGAACAGAGAAAGGTTTCACTGGGGAGGTGCCGATTCAGCTTCTACTAAAAAGATAATTAGTTGGTTGCTAGTATAATAAGAGGACAGTGGCTAGTTCATGCGAGAACATTTTAAAAGTTAAAAATAGAGAGGATTGTAGAGGCAACAGCTGGCTTGCCCATTAGATTGTAAGTGGGGTGAGGGCAGGGGTCTTTTTTGCTCAGCATCATGTCTCAAATCTGAATAGTAGGAGAGAGAATTAGGAACTGGAGGAAGGGTAGTAGCAGGAAGTCTCTTCACACTGGGGTGAGGTTGTAGAGATAATGAATCTGGATTGATTTTTGTGAAAAAAAAAAAAAAAATGAAGAGGAAAAGGAAGGTGTGAGGAAGGTGACAAGCTTTGAGAGAAATAAACTAATGCAGAGAAATGAAATAGATTTGGACCAGTTCATTCCTCTCTAGGATTCTTCTTGATATTGATAGAGAGAGGCTTTCCTTGTAAGCTCTCCTTTCCCTCCTTTCCTCTTAGCACAACCAGAGCCCTTGGAAAATCTGTTTGGATTGTAGACTGTGGATGCTGCGTGGTGGGCATGGCAGAGTTGTGTACCCCATCTGTTGAAGGGCAGATGGTGGTGGGCAGTGGGATTATCTGAGTAAGTGTCTAACTACTTATCTCTTTAGCTAAGGTAAATAGCCCTGATTTCTTTTGATCTTTCACACTAGTGGTATTTTTAACCTTTTAGTCATTTGGACTATGACCCCTCCCCCCATTCCAATAGTTCCCATTTCCTGTCTTACTCTCACCTCTCAGTCAAGTGTAGAAATTTCAAGGAAAAAAAAATAAGATTTTTACTTCAAAGAAAAAGTGAAAAGGGGGCTTTTTGAATCATTTTCTTCAATCTATATTTCAGAAGTTCCAGTTGAGAAAACTACTTTTCCAGATGATAATCAGTGACACAAATAACAAATTATGACAGCCAATTGGTCTCCCAGATTGTTTCCCTTTTATTTGTTGCTAGGTAGTAGATTTAGGTTGCCAGAGATGCTCGGATTCTGGAATAAAGAGAATTAATGATAGAGTTATAAAGAATAATAGAACCAGGGAATGGCTTAGAAATCCTCTAGATTCTAAGACAAACTCCATATTTCACAGATGTAGACACAGAGTCCAAGCCACGCACGCATGTTATCACAGGAGCCAAGCTAGGCTTTCCCTGAGTCCACAGGCCTGCCCACTGCCCACCTGGCACACGGCTGTGCTGTAGACCACAGACGCAGCACTACATTCCCATTCCCTGACTGCTGTCAGCTGCTCTGATTTCTGCTTTGATTGCAGAAGCTGCAGGGTGGTAGTACCTATGGCAAACGAGTCATCTCAGCACAGGACAGCTGCCTCTCTAATGATGAACAGTCACTGAACAGTAGGGAGAGAGATCCTCTTGGTGGGAGTCTTCTGCAACTCATTTCCACACTGCTCTTTGGTCCTGGGACCTAGTCTGTCCCTTTTGCGAAGCTCTCACACAGACATTGCCATCAAGAGGGTCTAATGTCTCACTAGGACTTACTGATGACCCCAGGACCCATTGAGCCTTCTTTTGAAACACACCAGATAATGTGTACCTTGTGTGGTCAGTTAACTCTCATGACTACTGGTTCCAGACCTTTCCCACCTCCTCTGAACAGCTTCCTTCAGCTGCCATGGCCCTCTGGGACTCCACTCTCCTCTGTGATCTCCCATGGGAGCTATTCTTGGGGCACTTGTACCCAGGCTGGTGGTCAGAAGGGTCTCTGGCCCATCTGGTAATCCTCCTGGTCAGCCTTTCCTCAGTCTTCTCAGAATCACTATAGACTTTTGTCTCCTGCTCCCAACTTCACCAAGAAATGGTTGATCATAGGGTGAGAACTTCTCAGTTCCCACACCCAGCCTTGCTGACCATTGTTTGCACTCGCTGCTTTCCCTTTCCTCGGGGGAGATGTGTACCTGCCCTGTCTGCAGTTATTCTCCCCCTCCGCCTTTCTAGGGCACTTGTTCACTAATCCTCCCCACTCTATTTCCTGTATCTTCAAACTTTTCTTTCTTTGTTGACTCTTTCCCTTAGGATATAAGTACCCTCAAAAGTCTCTCCCATTAAAATAAACAGACATGAGCAAAACCACACTCATCAAACAACAGTTCATTGGTCCTTGCCTCACCCTGGCATCCTATCCTTCCTTGGTTGCCTCCACCTCTGCCCAGCCTTTATACCATCGCTCCCATCCTGCTCCTGCCCATTTGCAGTGGCCTGCTGCCTGATTGCCAGACTTCATTATTTTATTTGCTAACAACTCTTTCTTCAGATGCCAGGGAGCCTCAGGAGTTAATTCTTTGTGGGGCAGCCCCTTCTGGGGTCAGAGTCCTCTCCGGATGAGTTGTCAGACTGTGGCTTGATAGTCTGTCTCTGACACCACCCAGTGGCCTGTTGTGACTGTGGGTGGAGTAGGGGGGTGGCTGTGATCCTTGGCAGATACTCTTTGACTTTGGTCCAAGGTCTTTAGAAAACCATTGTGAGAGCAAGACAATCTGTCCTGAGAACTAGGCCCTTTAATTTTTAGAATGTTGACTTTAACTGGCATTGCATATTTTACCTCTTGCTGTGTTTCTTTTCTAACTAGAGAGTGATCTCTTTCTCCCTTTACATTTGGATTAGAAAATGCTGTGTGTGTGTGTGTTGGAAGGGGATGGGGTAGGGAGTAGTGATGAGAAAACTGTAGCAAGCATTTTTGTTTATGTTAGTCAAAATGTGAAATATGAAAACTGAGGTGTTTAAATCTCTAATTTGTCCCCTAGGAGAAAGAAAGGCTTTTGCAAGGTCATAGCACAGCTCAGAGGAGGCTAGGGGAAAGAATTTGGATACACACCAGAGTGCTTTACAAACCACTCTGACCCCCCTGAGCTCTGGAATAGATCCTTGAAATGGGCCTGTGTGGTAGCCAGACATAGGAGTATTTGAAAATTCCCTGCAGTGGGCTGCTCCAATTCACACCATGAATAATTCAGTAGATCTTTTGGAAGCCCTCCTGGGAGCAGCGATCCCACTCTCCTGTGATAGGCTCTTTTGAATGAGAGAGGCTTAGCCACTTCTTCAGATTTGCTGTTGGGAGTTTCTTTCCTCTCCCACCAAGTCCAGTCCTCCTAAGATTGGAGATCCAGAAATAAGTCCTCCAAAACAGAGATCAGTGTCATTAGTTTGTCACCTGGAGTCTTACCTCAGAGCCTGATAAGACATGGATGTTTGCATTAGTAACTTGAAGGATGGGTTAAGGATATGAAGTGGTCGAAAGTATTATGGTCATGGAATTAAGTGGTCTAAAACTCCATCTCTTTGCTTGTTTGTTTTTTAAATTATTAATTGCTCAGGAGCTAAGATTATGAATACAAGTGTTATTAGATATTATTTATTATGAAAAAAAGATCAGAACTTTTTTCTCTTTATCTTGAACTAAAATGAACTGATTTTTCTTTTACTTTGGATTTATTAAAAGTTGACTACTGAATCCATTATCTTTTTTGTATATTTTTATTGTATTTTAAATAGGAATGGATTAGCATCAGTAATTTAATTTTCTCCTCAATGACTGCTCACCTCTAGTATCCTACTCCTTAAACTTTGCTTCTTATCCTACTTGACCAAGCCTATTTCTCTTCACAGGTGTGTAGAGTGGAGACAGGGATGAATTCCCAGACAGCTCAGTGAGGTATGCATGAGAGTCTTGGGAACTTCCCTTCTCATCTGACCAACCTGCTTTAACCACCGTAATCTCTACTATGTTTTCTTTGCCACTTATGACTAAAAACATTCTAGTCCAGCTTCATTCCCCCACCAAGTCACCATTTGCCTATAAGGAATGCCTCATAGACAACACATTTATATTTTGGTAGCTTTGACTGGTAAAAAAGCCCAAACCTGTTGTCCTCTAATTCCGTCCATTGACCCTAGAAGGGAAACATAGACTTTTTCTTTCTTCTAGAAATATGAAGGCAGTTCTCATTTCTTTGGTTTCTCCTTCCCCTTCTTTTCCAGGCTGCACTGTCTCAGTTTCTGTGTTATAGTCTGTTAACCTCCCTGACTGCTTTCCTCTGAGCAGGCAGGGCTATGTTTTTATTAACAAATGGTACGCAGGACTGAACATCATCCGCTGAAGAGTGAGGCAGGACTGTCCTCCCATTTTATCTTTATACTGTACCTTTAAGATCACATTGGCTTATTTTCATTAATTAAACAGTAATTTATTAGTGCTGGGAATATGTATAAGTGCTATCAGGGAGCAAACATACTAGAAAAGAAGGAGAGAGGGAGAGAGTAAGCAAAAATAGGTAACTAGAAAGCAAGTATGATGAGTATTAGCCTAGGAGTACAGGGTGGTGTGTGCATAAGTAGTTGGGGGACATTTCCTAACTGGAGGGTTAGGAAAGGCCTCTGAAAGGAAGAACTTTAAAGCAGGACCATAAAACAATTGGACAGGAGATTAGGTGTAAGACAGAGGGAGAGCTGGGGGAAGGAACGGAATGTACCAGGCAGAACAAAGAACATATGCAAAGGCCTAGAGGTGAGAAGCAACTGAATGTAGCACAATCTGTCTGAAGATTAGACTATAAAGAAGAGAAGGCAGAGATGAAGTAGGAGATACAGGAAGTGTCCACACTGTGAGTTCCTTAAAAGCTAATTATTCAACACATGTTTGAGCACTCTTCTGGGCCCTAGAGTCATGCCAGTTAAGAAAACAGACCAAGAAAAAAATCCTTGCCCTCATAGTACATAGAGTTTAGTGGAATTAAGTTAAAAAACCTTATCAAAGAATTTGGATTTTACTCTAAGAGCTGGTGGAACCCACTGAAAGGGTTAAATGGAAGAGTAATATGGTTAGAATTATACTGTTTTAAAGTTAGGCAGATGATTTCACCCACTGGGAGTACTTTTGACAATGAAAGTAATTATGAATAATTGTGATAGAACAATAGAACTTTGGCTGGTTCTAAAGATAGGCAAAAGCAAGAAAGATAAGCACCCTTTTAAAATATGGGCAAAAGACCAGAAAGAAGCAAGACTAAAGACAGAGATTGGCCACTGCAGGGCCCGCGGGAAAGATAGCCAGGCCTGGTACCGAGACGTTCAGTGAGGTGGAAGGAAGTGGATGGATTTGAGAAGCACTTAGAAGGAGAGACCTGTTGTCCAAGACAGGCAAAGGATAAGAAATGCAGAGTGGCACCAAAAGCCTTCTTCCAGACTGATCAGGACTCAGAAACCAGTAACCATTCGCTGAGTTCATTGGATTTATTACTGATTTCCTGGTTTCCTGTTACCTTCTCTACATCTTGACCGACTAAGTCAGAGTTCTTGATGGAACCTATACAGGTATGTATACCCATCTATTATGTTTTTCTGAATTGTTTGTCCAGTAAAACAAATGTTTAAAAACAAATAATTATTAAAAGAAGCATCATGTATAAAATAAAATTTAAAAAAATAAAAACAAATAATTAAGGGATGATTAGCCTCATAAGTGGAGAAGGAAATAGCAACCCACTCCAGAATTCTTGCCTGGAAAATTCCATGGACAGAGGAGTCTGGTGGGTGGCTACAGTCCATGTGGTCATAAAGAGTCAGACACGACTGAGCTACTTCACTTTCACTAGCCTCATAAGACTTGTTCATAATGGCCTCTTGATCCCGAGATTGCTGCTTCCTTTCAAGTGTTGGCTTACAGTCATTGTACCAAGTTAATCAGGGTTCTCCAAAGAAGTGCGTGCACGCACGCACGCACACACACACACACACACACACACACACACACACACACATACACATATATACCTGGCGAAAATGTTTTACTAGTTATCTAAGCATTTCTTAGCCAGTCAAGTTGACACATAAAGTTGACCACCACATGTACAATACACGTATAAGGTTAAATTATTTTCCAGGAGAACAATCCATTTTAAGTGCTGAGTTTATCCTTTCAGTGGTTGACTTGTTCCAAATAGAAACAGCAGTTCTCTTAGTTGTTCTCAGTCTTTTTCTTTAAGTGTGTAAGTTCCCTTTAACTTACATAACTCCCTAGAGCAGCGTAACATCAGGCCATTATATGACCATTATTTCTGAACCAGACTGTTTTGTTCCACTTTGGCCACAGAGTGTGTGATGTATGGCATTTTCAGGACAGAGTCAGAAGTTCTGAAATACCGTTAACCATCAGGAGAGGACCTAGTAAAAGACTGAAGAACTGTGGACAAATCAGCACAAACCAGAAATTGCTGTTAGAGAAGCAGCTTGGTTCTTACCCTCAGAAGAGAAGCATCTCTTTCATGCAGAAGGAGGGGACTTTCTTGGTCCCTGACCACCCTAACTTTGTGACTTATAAAGACGATACTATTGATCTGGGGGTGATTCTAGGTTCTTAGGAAGAATACTTATCAAAATTGTTGCTAAACATGCTAGATGTGCAGAATGCTATTTAAATGCTTAATTATCAGAAGTGAACCCAAATAATGACTGAGTTTGATTCCCTAGGGACTAGAACTGGTATTCCTGGCAAATGACCATTAGTAGAATTTTCCAGTGTCTCTAATTGCACAGTTCTGAGACTTAGCCATAAATAACTTACTGATTGATTGAGGAGGAAACCAGAGGCCCTATTAGTGCTGGTGAAATGCTAGGTGCCTGAAAAAAATCTTTTAAATGATGAGGGGAAAGGAGGATAGTCTCTTAAAGCTAAAAGATATTACTCTTATAAAGGCTCTCAAAATGTAAACAAACGAGTAAGTGTTAAAGATCTGTTTGGGATTTGCATTTTCTACGTTCACTGGCATGCAGAGACTGGGGCAGGTTTTAGTACTGGGGGGACCTGCTTTATTCTTTGTATGTTCCATTCCATGATTATATCTCCTTTCCTTGTGCAAGAGGAAGAAGAGTGACTCATGATGACTCCTGGTTTTAATTTCAGTGAATTCCTGAAGGTGCAAACTAAGTCAACAAATCATCTTGTTTAGCTTCACTCTGGCTTATTTCTTTTGAGGGGAGATATTTGCTAGTTTAGATAGTAATCTGAGAAGTAGATTATATATTAAACTGTGGCAAGAGAACTCCAGAAACATGAAAATTAACTAAGCCCTAGAAGTAAACGCTCATCTTGTTTTCTGTGACCTAAGAGATGTCCCTAAGCTAGACACATGAGCCACAATCACTGCCTCTCCTTCCCTCCTGTCAACACAGAGTTTATGGAGCACTGACTTTATCCCTGGCACTGTCCTGGGGATATAGAATGCACCCTTCACCCCATGTTGTGGCCTTTCATCAAAGAGGAGACCAACAAACAAATTGCCATAAAGGAGGATGCATGTGGTCCTAAGGAGGCCGGGCTGAGAAAGTGGCTAACAGGCTGAAAGTTGGGAGGCTTGTTATGCAGTCAAAACTGTGAGCATTTTGTAAAAGCTGTTTGTTAAGTTAACATTTTTCTTTTGTTTTTGTTGGGTCCTTTGTGGATTTCTCTTGACTGTAGAGGAGTTCTGAGTCACTGTTGAAGATCTTTGTGAAGAAATACATCTTTTATTGCTAGGCAGAGGAGGAGGTATTTTAATTCAGTGAGCCTTGGAGCAATGCAAATTTAGTGGGTCAGAAACAGTGTAATGGGTACGGGGTACTGCTGCTGCTGCTAAGTCGCTTCAGTTGTGTCTGACTCTGTGTGACCCCATAGACAGCAGCCCACCAGGCTCCCCCGTCCTTGGGGTTCTCCAGTCAAGAACACTGGAGTGGGTTGCCATTTCCTTCTCCAATGCATGAAAGTGAAAAATGAAAGTGAAGTCGCTCAGTCGTGTCCGTCTCTTAGCAACCCCATGGATTTCAGCTTACCAGGCTCCTCCGTCCATGGGATTTGCCAGGCAAGAGTACTGGAGTGGGGTGTCATCGCCTTCTCCGATGAATCACCCAAATCAAATGCCATCACAATGAACCTGGAAAGAGTCGCTGTTTTTCCTACTGGAGTAAAACTTCTTTATAAAAAATGTATTTGTTAAAAATCACATTTTTGGTTTTTGGACACTGGAGACAAAGTAGAGGGAATGGCAAGACTCAGCTTTTTGGAATCAAACATTTACTGTTCAGTTGACAAGAATTTTCCTGAACAAGTGGAAGGAGCAGTTAGAAGTGCCCCAAACAAGATTTTGTGTAGTTCACAGGCTGTTTCTTATGAGAATACAGAATGATGAGAGGGAAGTGAAATGAGTGATTAAAGTGTTATTGCTGATTGTTGCCTGTTAAGTTTTAGGAGAAGATAAAGAATGTTAAGTGCAAGCTTTAGTAAAAATTCTGAGGGACTTTTCAGTGTTTTAGTTTCTGATGGTTCTATTTCTTTATAATGCAGAATTTCATTTTAAAACTTAAGAGATTTTTGTTGTTAGCACTTTTAGAAAGAGACCAAACATCAGCTAGTCATAAGTGACCTTCTCTTCTCTTACATGTTGATGTAAAAGTCTTTATAGGAAGAAAAAACTCTTACTCCTTAATTACAGAAAATACACTTGAAATGTGTGCAACCCATTTGGATTAAGATAGAATAGCTATATAGCCTGGGATCACAATTATCCGTGGTTAAAGATGAGGAGTGATGAAAACAGCAGTTACATGGAACAGAGGACATAGAGATTGCTTCTGAATAAGGTGAAAGGCTGAGAGATAGCAACTTACAACTCTGTGTAAGAAATAGCACACTTAGTCTGGTGCACAGTTTAACTCAGAGACATGCTTTAATGGCCTAGAATGTGTCCACACTATTCTGAGTATTGTGTATACAAGAATTGAGAGACATACTTCATCAAGAAGCTCCTAGTAAGTGGTCCAATGGTTAAGACTCTGTTCTTCCAATGCAGGGAGTATGGGTTTGATCCCTGGTTGGGGAACTAAGATCCCACCTGCCATGTAGTGCAGCCAAAATAATTATTAGAAAAAGTTTTTAGTACAAGTAGGAAAAACTAACAGTAGCTTATTGATACAGCAATAGTTAATTTTTCTCAGGAGGTCATCTAAGAGGGGATGCTGCTGCTGAGAACAGTTAAACATTTGCTAGATAGAGAAATAATGGAAGAATCTTCTAGAAAAAGAGGAAAGGCTGGTAAAACTTTAGCCATATAAGAGTCTACAAGGTATTAAGGCATTTGACTCATTTGGCTAGAGCATAGGGTCTGTACATGAGAATTGAACTGTAAAGAAGGCAGAGCTCAGAAGAATTGATGCTTTTGAACTGTGGTGCTGGAGAAGACTTTTAGGAGTCCCTTGGACAGCAAGGATTTCAAACCAGTCAATCTTAAAGGAAAGAAACCCTAAATATTCATTGGAAGGACTGCTGCTGAAGCTGAAACTCCAATCCTTTGGTCAGCTGAAATGAAGAGCCAACCCACTGGAAAAGACCCTGGTGCTGGGATTGAGGGCAGGAGAAGAAGGGGTGACAGAAGACGCGAGATGATTGGATACTATCACCAACTCAATGGACATGAGTTTGAGAAAATTCCAGGAGATAGTGAAGAACAGGGAAACCTGGCATGCTGCAGTCCTTGGGGTTGCAAAGAGTCAGAACTGACTTAGCGACTAAACAACAAAACAACAAAATAGGGTATAAAATCAGAGGGAGGAAGGGGAGCCAGACTGTCATGGGCCCACCTAAGATGCTTGGATGCTTTCCTTTAGATGACAGGGAGCCAGCATGATCCTCTACCCACTAACATTTTATTATGAACAGTTTCAAAACATATAGAAAAGCTGAAAGAGTTCTACATGAATACTTGTACAACTATCATTCAGTTTGTGTTTTACTATAAACATTTTATTATACTTGTTTAATCACCTGTCTATCCAACCATCCAGCCTTTTGTAATCCATCAATCCATTTTATTTTTTTTGCCTTTCAAAACATTGCAGATCTCAGAACATTACTCTTTAAATATTTCAACATGAATATCATTAACTGGAATTTATTGTTTAAACCATTTAATGTAAAATTATAATCTTCATAGATTTTAAATGAGAATAAGATAATCAATTTTATATTTATGAAATATAATGTGAAGAACCTATTGAAATAGGGAAACAAATTAGAAACTTGCTTTAAAAATCTAAGTGAGAGATGCTAAGAATATGATGAAAGCCTGCAGTAGGAATGGAGAAGTGAAGTGAAGTGAAAGTCGCTCAGTTGTGTCCAACTCTTTATGACTCGTCCATGGAATTCTCCAGGCCAGAATATTGGAATGGGTTGCCTTTCTCTTCTCCAGAGGATCTTCCCAACCCAGGAATCGAACAGGGGTCTCCTGCATTGCAGGTGGATTCTTTACCAACTGAGCTATCAGGGAAACCCCAGGAATGAAGAGGTACCAGTTAATTCAAGAACCATCCCAGAAGTGGAGTCAATGAATCAGTTGACAAGCTGAATGTAGGGAGGGAAGCAGTGGAGGACAAAGGCAGGATGGTGGGAGTATAAAAAGGGAAGGATGGATCCAAGGCTTTCTATTCTGGACAACTGGATGTTTGATGATGTGATATGCAATACAGAGGGGGAAAGAAGTTTGGAAGTAGAGCAAAAAATAAGTTGAGGCCATCTCTCAAGGAAAGCATTCAGAGTAAGCAGAGAATAGGGGATAAGGGGACCACTCTGGGGAAAGCCAGTGTTTAAGGAACAAGAGGGAAATGCTGAACCAACATGCGAGGCACAGAGGAATAGAAAGGCTAGAAATTTAAAATGCTCAGCTGGGCAATTTGAAGTGCACTATGTCTTCTACACAAGCCCACACTCTTCCAGATCTTCCCTATCAAGCCTTTGATAGACAGACAGACAAAGGTTTATTATGTGTTTACTATGTTCTGGAGTTCATGAGTGGTTTGTAAGTCAGGGACTCTTTGAATCCTTTTAACAACCCTATTTTATAGATAAGGGAAAAAAGGGAACTTAGGGATAATTTACTGAACGTTTTGCATTTAGTAAGTGGCAGAGCCAGTTTTGAGCTAAAGTCATTCAGATTTATCTTATTGTGACAGCCAAGGAAAGAGGGAGATTGCAGGAGAATGTACTCAGAGAGTCACAGTCCTTCCTCCATGATCTGAACCCTAACCTACATTTCCAACTTTATCTTCTAATTACTCTTCACTTACTTGAGACTGACTGGTCAATTTGAAATGCTCCCTGTCTTCTACACAAGCTCATACTTTTCCAGGGCTTCCCAAAGTGTTTTGTGGGCCACTAGTTCCACGAGATAGTCTGTGAAAAATAGTATCCTGTGGTCAAACAAGTTTGAGAAATGCTGCCAGCTCAGTTCTCTTGGAAATTTGTGATGTATGTTAGTCCATCAAAGGGGTATTAGGAAGTGCCACAGTAAAGAACCTACTCTAACTTTGTCTGTCAAATGTCTCCCAGATGTAGTTGAGCTTACTTGACCTTGAGACCCATCCCTCTTTTACTTGTAGAAAATCTGTAAACTCTCCTCATAACTAGAATTCTGCAACACTCCTAGTGAACCTTGACTTGACATTTTGTTAGGTGATTTTAAGTGAGATACATGGCATAGCTTTATGGGCCTCTCATCCTTCGTGGCCATGGGACACATTCTCTCCTGGACCATCATTATTTGTGCCTTGCTTTTCTCCCAGTGCCCTGGCCTTACATGGGACCTAGCACAATGCCTCTCTTATAGTCATTGTTTCATCTGTTTGTGCATAAGTAAAATTAATAGAACACAGAGGAAATTCGTACTTTTTCTTTTGAAATGAAACTTTTCTCTTAAAAGGACTTTTCTGGTTCAAAATGTGGATGTAAATTTAGACTCAAACCAGGCTTTTCTTTGAGAATAAGAAGAATGTATGTTTCCAGTTTTAATTTTCATTTAAACTGTTTGTTCTTGGGGTCAGTTGAGAAATAAACTTAGAAAAGTAACATTTTGGTCACTTCTGTTCTAACTGTTTAACAAGATATATCATGAGGTCTTGGAAACATCACTTTTCTTGAGCAGTATCTGGTCTTGTCATATCATTTAAAGCCAGACTTGGATTTCTTAGCTAAATCAGTGCATACTTATACCTTGAACTTCCTTACCAGTTTGTTGTAATTATTTCTCTTGCTTATTTTGACTTACAGTTGGTGGTAGTCCCACTGGTTTCATTATTTCATTTGTGAATCCTTATATGGAGCTTAATCAAATGTGAGGTTGTGTCTGATCTTCCTCTCCTTTGAACTGTATAACACATTCAGCTATGCCCTCCTCTGTTTTCCCCGTGGAGAGAGAGGAGAGCCTTCTCTGATTCCCTCCCACTCTCTTTGCTGCATCATACAGCTCATGACTCCCACGTGTGATTGTCCTATAGAAGTATGTGTTTGTCCATGAGAGAGAAAATGTATGTGTGTACAGGGCAGGGGAGTCATATGGAGGGAGACAGGGCAGTCATGAACACAGGCAGTCTTGGGAGCATGGAGATCCCTAGGAGAGGCCTGAGCATTAGGGTAAAAATGACTGCTTTCCTCCTCCACATTAAGCACACCTGCACACAAGTTTTGTTTATTCCGTAGCTGGATGTCTTACCACTGGATCAGGACACCAGTGAGTTTAGCGGGCCCTGGTGGCTCAGATGGTAAAGTGTCTGCCTACATTGCGGGAGACCTGGGTTCGATCCCTGGGTTGGGAAGATCCCTTGGAGAAGGAAGTGGCAACCCATTCCAGTATTCTTCCCTGGAAAATTCCATGGACGGAAGAGGCTGGTAGGCTACAGTCCATGGGGTAGCAAAGAGTTGGACATGACTGAGCGACTTCAATGTCAATGTTGGAGTTTTATTAGATCACATGCTTGTTTACAAGCCCCTGATTAATCATAATTATTGTTTTAGAATGAGTCAGACATTTTTTTATGGAGAAGACAAACCCTCCTTGAAATATATTTTTATTTTCAGAGTCTCTTTAATGCCACAAAGAGTTAAGTGTTTTGAATTTTGCTTATGTGAATGTGGTGATGGTACATTAATAATCATCCTTCAGAGAAACAATAAGCCTGGTGGCCACTTACACAGAAAGTTCAAAGTTTGTTATAGTAAATTATTTGAAATTTAAGAGGAAGAGAGACCCAAGAATCAGATCTGGCTATGTATACTAGAAGAACATTGTGCTATCAAGAATAAGTCTCATCATTTTCCATAGTGACATTATGGTATGCAGTTAAAATGGCAATATTTTACATGGTGTGACAAAATTGTATTGTCATGGCCACCATATCATCAAGAGAGAAAATTAACATTTAGCTTCACTGTTAATAAATAATACTGAAATGTTTAGAGCAAGCATTAGAATTTTTTTAAGAATGAACAACTAGTATGATGTCATCAAAATGGAAAATGTTGCAAATGGAAGAAAACCCTTTTGGCTGAATGCACAGCGGATACTGATGGAATTCATTAAGCATGAAACAATAAGAGGAACAAAATTTTCATCTCCGTCCCTTCCCCTATGAAATATCTTCTGTTTTCAGTGCTCCCTTTGAAGTCAGTACATGATCTTTGCTTTAATCCATTTTTTAAGCTTCCTTTGAAGTCAGTGGGAGCTCATGCCTGAAAGAGAGGAAAGTGTCTGAGGATTGGATGCCTGCTGGGGAAGAGGGACCAGCCTAATCATCACTGGAAAATAACATTTATTGATTGTCCTCATGTGCATGGTCCATTAGACTCCACCCTAAAGTGACTTTTATACTGGTTTGATTCATTTCTAGTATTACATAGAAGATGACCCAAACCAGTTACTTCTTTTTAGGGCAGAGGTTTTTCTTTCAAATGATTGGAGAAAAATGAGTATTTTAAATGGAAATAATTATTTTGTCTTGACACTCTCACAAACCCTGTTTCACCTAAGTGAATTTTCCAAATAGCTAAAACTAGTAATTGTCTAATAGAGTAATTCTTTCGAGGACAATGGAAGAATGTAGGATTATTTTCTCCTGTATGAAATTACTTTAGACTGCTTGGCTTTAAAAAAATTCTCATTAAACACTTTGGAGCAAAGTAAAAGTAATTTATTTCTCATTCTTCCTGCCTCTTCCTTTACTACTGCAACTTGTCCTCTGCAATACAGGTCGTGTGTTATCTGTTTCTATTCTGCTTTCTTACTTTACACAGAGTTGCCTGAAAAAGGGGCCAGAGGTCTGAGGCATCTCTATACCTTTCCTACAGGGTGAAATATAAAGATGGTCCCTTATTTCATTTCCTTTTTCTCTCCCCTTGTCTTGTACTGTTCTTCATTTTCTATCTCTACTCTCCTTGGACCACCTACTTCTTTTCCTTTTCGTTGTGGCTCACCTTCATGATGTCAGCCCCATCTGTGAACAGAGAGGGCCTCCATCAATATCTGCCCCCATACTTTGGTTGCAGGCTCGAGCTCTGCATCTCTGGTTGGAGCCTGACTTGGATTCCTCTTGGGGCCTCAGACTCAATACTTCAAAGTTGAGCTCAGCAACTCTTGTCAAGATCTTCATTTTTAAGTACTGCGAATGGTATCACCTTCCAGCTAGCCTCCTCCTAGCCTGAAAATCTGTGAATTGCCCTTGACAATGATGTCTCCTCCCTATCACACCACCTCTAGTCATTTAGCAAATCCTGTCATGTCTATCTCAGAAACTCAGGATCTGCTCCTTCTCCCCTCCTCTCTGCCACTATCTCATCTAGTCCCTCATCCCACCTTGCCAATGGCCACAAGTGCCTTCTCTCTGGTCACTTTCTCACACAAACTTGTCTTTACAAGGTTGCAATTTTCCTTCCTAAAATTTGATGCTGGCCATGTCATTCTCAAACTTAAGAGCACTCCCCACCCCTTTGCCTCAGCTGAGCATGTAAAGTCTTTTGTAATCTGACCTAACTCTCCAGCTTCTTTTCTATGTAGTAAGCCCATGGCTCCTGCCACTGAAAATGCTCCGATTCATTTGGCAAATGTCTGCATATCCTTCAAGACCAGTTGGAGTATCTTTTCTCTGAAGCCTTCTCTAGTGTCTTCAGGCAGTCCTCTGCCCCTTTTTTGGGTTCCCACTCTGTTCTTTCAAGGAGACATTTTTGATGGTCTGTTTTTATGTGTCACCTATACCAGAATGAGAGCTCCTGGAGAGTGCAGTTTATAATTTGTTTCTCTCTCAATCCTCATCCCAGGGCCTACCTCAAATAAGATACAAACTAACAAATATTTGATGAGTGAAGATTTTGAGAAGTCTTTTTCACTTACATTTAGGCTTGAAGTTGTATTCTGTTATTGAAGATGCTGGTTCAGACATTAAAATAATAAAACATTTTAACAGATTCTCCCTTTAAGAGGCGTATATTAGAAAATATTTAAGATTTTTGTCTCTTTGAAGAGAATACAATGCCTATATACTGAGGCTAGTCTAGCAGAAGTACAGAAAGTTCCATCCATAGGGATGTCCTTAAACCCTTTCATCATCTCCAGACATTTCTGCTGCTAGAGTCCTTGTTACATGAGGAAAGTAAGCCCCTGTCGTTAAAACCACAGTAATCAGGTACAGGGAACAGCTATCTGCTTCAGAGCTTTTACTCTCAAGATTTCTGAGAAGATTTTGGCTGAGAGCCTCTAAATTAAAATTTTTTCTCTGTGTTTTCAGCAAGACCTATAAATCAAACATACAAATCCTCAAAGTCTTATTTTATTTTTTAAATCTTTATTGAATTTATTACGATATCACTTCTATTTTATGTTTTGTTTTTTTGCTAGTGCGGCATGTAGGATCTTAGCTCCCCAACTAGGAATAGATCCCATAGCCCCCTGCATTGGAAGGCAAAGTCTTAACCACTGGACCACCGTGGAAGTCCCAAAGTCTTATTTTAAAAAATGATAACACAGTAGGAGAAACATCCAGCCAAAGTACATAATTTATGGTAAAAATGGGAAACCTTTTTTTTTTTCTTTTAAAGAAGTATAGAAAATATCAGTAAGATGCCCATACATGGAGAAGCTTGGTTTTAATTTCAGTGAAGTTTCTGAGCAATGGTAGAGACAGAAAATTGTCTGTTTAACTAAAGTTGAATGAGAGCATCTGACTATTAAATTCATAAAATAAGAGTCAGTTTCAGCTTCATTGTTTGGGCAATTAAAGGAAAGGGAGTAAAGTAAGTGTTATCTGGAGTCAGAGAAGCCGGTGGGGTGGGCAGTTGGAGGCAGAGCACAGCTTGCGTTAAAGGAAAGGCTGGGAGGGCAGAGCGAGCCCACCAGAAGAGGAGGTTGTTCCCATAGTTCCTCCCATAAACTTGTCTTCTAGGTCTCTGCTTTCATCGGCCCTGCTTCCTTTCTAACCTACCTCATCTGGCTGAAACCCGCTTCCAACAGCATGTCTACCCAAGACACTTCAGGTTTTCTCTCGCTTTCTCATCAGTCTGCCTCCCCAGCCTCTGCCTCTAGACCTCACCTGCTCAGGGTCCAGGGTCCCACCTGCTGTGGGATATCATCTCCTCCCTCTCTTTCCCTGCTGCTGCTGCTAAGTCACTTCAGTCGTGTCCGACTCTGTGCGACCCCATAGACGGCAGCCCACCAGGCTCCCCCGTCCCTGGGACTCTCCAGGCAAGAACACTGGAGTGGGTTGCCATTTCCTTCTCCAATGCAGGAAAGTGAAAAGTGAAAGTGAAGTCGCTCAGTTGTGTGCAACTCTTCGCGACCCCATGGACCGCAGCCTACCAGGCTCCTCCATCCATGGGATTTTCCAGGCAAGAGTACTGGAGTGGGGTGCCATCGCAAAGGATGAAACTTCTACCTGCTTATCTGTAGCTCAGCAGAGTCCTAGCTTACTACTGGTGCGTGATTTAACCCTCTGGGCCTCAGTATGCTCATCTGTGGAAAGAATGTCAGTAACACATGCCTCTCAAGATTGTGAGTTGCCCAGCAGGTCCTCAACAAGCATTCATTTCCCTTCCCTTCTCTGCTTTTTGCTGCTGTTCCCACTGACTCACTTCTAGCCTGCTGATACCAGTGCTCTTCCAGTCTTCTCAGCGTCTAAGCCATCTGCTGGAAATTTGCCTCTGGAATTCCGCCTGGAGTCCATGCTTGTGTCTGAGAGTAGGGGTTCAGAGGGAGGCTCTGTGGTGCAGACCTCTCTGCAGCAGCTGCAGAATCAGCCATCGCAGGTTCAGCTCCTTGTCCTACCATGTGCTCCTGTGTGAGCTTCAGGTAGGCTGCATATTCTCTTGGTGGGGTAGTTTCCTCATTTATAATTTGGGAATAATGATTATTTGTGGTTCTAGGGTCATAGAAAAGATTAGACGAAAGTGTTGCGTGTAATACCCAGCACATTGTAAGTGCTCAGTAAATGTTATCAGTTCAGTTCAGTTCAGTCGCTCAGTCTTGTCCGACTCTTTGCGACCCCATGAATCGCAGCATGCCAGGCCTCCCTGTCCATCACCAACTCCCAGAGTTCACCCAGACTCATGTCCATCGAGTCAGTGATGCCATCCAGCCATCTCATCCTCTGTCATCCCCTTCTCCTCCTGCCCCCAATCCCTCCCAGCATCAAAGTCTTTTCCAATGAGTCAACTCTTCGCATGAGGTGGCCAAAGTATTGGAGTTTCAGCTGCAACATCATTCCTTCCAAAGAAATCCCAGGGGTGATCTCCTTCAGAATGGACTGGTTGGATCTCCAACCAGTAAATGTTATAGGTAACCTCAAATTAGAAAATTGACTGAGTACCTTGTGACCAGGGTTTCCCTGGTAGCTTAGTCGGTAAAGAATCTGCCTGGAGAAGGGAAGAGCAACCCACTCCAGGCCTGATGTCCTTAATACTCCAGCTTCATTATCTCATCTCAGAGGGAAAGCATGGCAGGATTCAAGTGCCAGTTACCGGGGCACATGCAGAGCTTGCTGGGGTTCATTGTCTGTGGAGGAGGCGGGTGTGGGGGTGTGTACCAGCTTTGTTTTGCAGGGGAAGGAAGCTGTATCAGCAGGCAAGGATGCAATGACTTGGATGTGGCTCCTTGAAATGAGACAGCTGGTGGCAGCAGGCAGAGGAAAGCGGGCCAGCAAAGGATGCTACTGCCATCACCTGAACGCTTTTGGTATTTCTGCTGGCCTCACCCTCTTGCCACCAGCTTGGAAGTTATCAGAACCCTGCAACCCCTGCTTAAAAAAAAAAAAAAATGCCTTAGAAAGATCATGCACCATTCCAAGATAGAATTTTGAGATTCTACTCAGGAGGGCAGAGTTCAGGTCGCCCACCCCCCCTCCCCCCAGTGAAGAGTAGAGAGAGAAGCTGAAGATGAAACTACTTTCAAGGATGAGAAAACTATTTAGATGTATAAAACCAAAATTGTCCTAAAACAACTTTAAAAAATCTGTTATTTCACTGTTTGTCAAAAATAATATTATGTCATATTCTGGCCACAGGAGAGCAGAACTCTGTGTTTGTGAGTGTGTGTGTGTGTGTGTGTGTGTGTGTGTGTGTGTGTACAAAAGCATACTATGTCATTTCCTATTCTAGTCTGAAAAAAGCAGATGAATTATCTTTCAAGGGCCTGTATTATTTTCTAAAATCACTATAGTATCTGAAACTTGTAATTTATCAACTATTCTGAGGCTGAGACAGAATATCTGAATTTGGCCAGTTCCAGAAAATCCAGTATCCTTGTCTGGTGACAGTATAGTGGAGTTTTACATCATGGGACATTTAAAATGTACAGATTCAACCAGTAACTTGTGGAAAGGAGTTTAAATATTGTGACTCATCCTACATGCTGAATTACCCCCAAAGTCTAGGCTTGTCTGTAGAGCTCCCTTAGGATGGGAGACATGCTCTCGCTTTTCCTCAGTTGACCTTGGTTCCCCTGGGCACCCCAGGATGGAGCATCTTCCTGAGCTGAGGGTAATTCTGGGTTTAAACATGGCTCCTAAGTGCAAGCCAACTTTTTGATGTCTTGCTTAACCCAAGAAAGAGTCAGTTGTTCCTACCCTGGAGAAAAGTATTATTGAGGGGCCAAATGTCAATCTCTAATATGATGCTTTCTTAGTGGATTTTTGAGGATGATTTTCAAAGTGAGCTTTTCTTGGATTTAAGCCCTGGTAAAACACAGCTCCTCATTCTGCCACCAGCTGCCTGCCCTTACCTGCCTTGTCACACTCCCTCCCCCAATTCATACTCTCTACCTTGGCCATTGTGCATGTAAGTGACCAGGGATAGCCTGTAGAAAGGCTGGCTCCTGACCAGCAAGTGGCCACTGGTAACGTGATGTGCATTTCTGGGATTAGGAGCACCTGACCAGGAGTGAGCACACTGCACACTGAAGGCTTAGGGAAACACTGTGAAGAAGCAAAATCCCTTAACTTGTGACACTGGACTCTGGCACACAAGGAATCTGGTCATTGTGTCCCATCTTGCTAGATTAGTGTGAGGAGGGCTTTCTTTTCAGACTTGGTTAATTCTCTCAATACCAGGGCAATAGGTGGAGGATGAGATGGTTGGATGGCATCACCGACTCAGTAGGCATGAGTTTGAGTAAACTTGGGGAGATGGTGAAGGTCAGGGAAGCCTGGCATGCTGTAGTCCATGGGGTCACAAAGAGTTGGACATGACTGAGTGACTGAACAAGGTAGAATCTCTAGGGTACAGATTCTGTGTCTTGCACTGCCCTAATATGCTGAGTATTCAGGTTATTTTTAATACTACTAGATAAATTCTCATGGGGGAGTAGGAGATAAAACCAGGGAAATTCTGAGGCTGTCATCTCATGTTTTGTTACTGTTGCTTAGTGATATGGGGAGGAAAGAAGCAAGGGACAGCTGAAAATGGCTACCTATGAGAAGCCAAGGACTTCCTCATTCTCTCAGTTGTGTCTGACTCTTTGTGACTGTATGGACTGTAGCCTGTCAGGCTGTCCATGGGGATTCTCCAGGCAAGAATACTAGAGTGGGTGGCTATGCTCTCCTCCAGGGGGTCTTTCCAACTCAAGGATCCAACCCACATCGCCTGTGTCTCCTGCATTGGCAGATGGATTCTTTACCACTGAGCCACCTGGGAAGCCCAGTGTAAGCCATAGGAACATAGAATTTTGGTAATGGAAGAGGCCTCAACCCTACTTCTTGAGTTTTAGAGTGGTGAAACGATTTAAGGTCAGAATACCGGGCAGAGCTAGGACTAGAACTTCAAGTTTTCAGACCCCTAGCTCCTCTTCCTTATTATGTTACAATGTCTCTGATGAACTGGTTTAATAGGAACTGGTTTGGCCTGTTTTGTGGTAATGCAGCCTTACCCTTTAATGAGCTCCCTGTAAGGGGGAGAACAAAGTCCACATTCTTCTTATTGTTTTGGTTTTAGGGGGCATGACTGTCACTGGCAAAGTGCCATGTGTGCCTAAACTCTGAAAACATTTTGTGCTTGTGTGTGCAGGGGATGGGGAGGGAGTAGAATGAGGTGGATTATGATGGGTGAAGGGGATGGGTGATGCTAACAATGAAAGCCACAAATGCAAAAATTGATTCCATTTAATGGTAATGGATGCTTAATGGAATTAATGGGGGTTTTATGCATATTTCCTGCTTTGATCTGTTTGGCATTAGGCAAATTACAAGGAGTAAATCTGAAATGAGACATAGCTCCAGTACTTGGTACTTCACCTGTATAGAAGGAAAGGAATTCTTTCCTTTTATCTTTTGATGACATTTGAGTGGAATGGTTTGAATGGAAATTTTATTTTACTAAGATGATGATGATGATTGTTTTTTCACTTGTTGTTGGTGGCCTCTGCTTTATAAGTGTCACATTTGCTACAGTGTGGCATATGCCGCACCCAACGGAAATAATCTTGTTTAGGTACCAGTATGTAGAGGACTGTTTCCCTACCCCCTGGGTACAGGATCTATAGTTGTTCTCTGGGACCAACTCTTCACAGATATTTATCCTCTGTTCTCAGATTCTTTGCTGCGAACTTTGTTGATGCAGCTAAAGTGTGAAGGACTCTAGATTGCTAACTGTTAATCTAAAGTGAATGGCAGATACCATGCAGCATCATTCTCGTATTGATCTCCAGTACCTACCTCCTGATTAGGAGGTTGGCAAAACTCCCCAGTTGAAGTATCTCTGCCCTTGTCTTATTCACATCTTCTCTGATGATGTCTTGCTCTCTGGCCTACAGCTTTTCGTTCTCTGCATTTCTTACATATTTCTATAGAAATATGTGAAAATGCAGCATATTAAGTTTAGTTTCCTTGAAAGCGTTTTCTTTGGAACCAGCTCCTCCCTGACCTTTGGGCAGTTGAGAGAGCAGCTGTGTGGAGTCTAGTCTGCGCCTAGACTCCAGTTGGGGGGAAAGCAACTTTGCCATGGATTCTGACCAAAAGCCTCCACTGCTACACAGGACTCACTGCCTCTCTTGGCTGCAACCAGCAAGTGTGCACATACTGCTGGTGGGAGTCACCTGATGGGGGTGGAGATTACTCTTAACCATTTTCTGGATGATCTAAATTAGCCTAAATGAGTATTCATACATGAAAGATTTCATCATGAATCTTATGCCCAAATATAGCTCAGCAAATTTACTAGCTTTCTAATTGTCAGCTGTGTTGCTCTGCTCATGCCATCTGTGAGTGCACAAAAGAGGAAGAGAGAAGGGAGGAGAGGAGAAAAGGAGAAGCACAGGGAGTGGGCAGAATGAGGGCAAGAGGGTGGGCCAGAGAAAAGATTGAGAAAGAGAATATTTACTTGAAGGTTTCACCTTCTGCTGGATCACATTAATGTATGATTTGGGAACTGGCTCCATATTTCACCAATGTCCCTGAAAAGGAAGATGATACATTTCAACCGCATTTTCAAAGACTGAAATATATATGCTAGACTTTCAGATACACAGGAAGAGTTCGGCTGTATTCCAGGATGTCATTAAAGAGCAGAATATATCTCTAAAATTCTAGCATCAGAGCTGGAAAAGATCTCAATTTAGCTTTTCATTTCCCCGAATCAGAAATTGAAGTATAATGATGTTAAGTGATTTTGCCAGAGCTCACCGGCTGATCAGAGGCAGAGCAGGCACCAGACACAGTTCTCCAGATTTGTACTCTGAGGGCTTTCTGCTGCACCCCGGACATCATGTATGCATCAAATGCCAGAAAACTAAACATACTGGAGAAACTAGAGGAGAAAAAAAAGGATTGGTTGGAATTGAGTTGGAGGTGAAGATGGGAGAGGCTGACTTATTCTTCAGTAGAAATAAGACTGAGGTCAAGATTTCGAGGGAGGGGCTCCCTCAAGCAGCCTGCAATGGAGCAGAGTAGAGTCTTAGTCTTAGCAGAGCAATCTGATGAGAAGAACCTCCTCTGCAGAGAATAGACCTTTGTGGTGACCTTGGGAGTGGTAAGTGTATATGGCTGATAATCCATCATATCCTGACTTATCTGGCTAATTGGAGAGAAAGAAACAAAAGATTGGAACAGACATGTCACAAAAGAAAATACAGAGATGGCAAATAAACATATGAAAAGATGCCCAACTTCACGTGTAATCAAGAAACTGCAAATTAAAACAGTGGTAAGATACCACTACTTACCTGTTAGAATGGCCAAAATCCGGAATGCTGACATCACTAAATACTGATGAAGATACGGAGAAACTGGAACTCTCAGTTATTGCTGGTGGGAATGCAAAATGGTTTCCAACAGCCACGTTGGAAAACAGTTTGACAGTTTGTTAGAAAACTAACTTATTCTTACTATATAATCTAGCAATTGGCTTCTTGATATTTACTCAAAAGAACTGACAATTTATAGCCACACAAAATCTAGCATGTGGATGTATATAGCAGCTTTATTAATAAGTGCCAAAACTTGGAAGCAACTTGTAGTAGATAAATGGATAAATAAACTGTGATATGTAGAGACAGTGGATTATTCAGTACTAACCAGAAATGAGCTATCAAGTCATGTAAAAATATGAAGAACCTTAAATGCATATTACTAAGTGAAATAAGGCAATCCTAAAAGGCTACATACTATATGATTCTAAGTATATGACATTCTGGAAAAGGCAAAATTAAAGGATCACTGGTTGCCAAGGGTCAGTGGGGATGGAGGTATGCATGGGTGGAGCACAGAGGATTTTTAGGACAGTGAAACTATACTGTGTGATAGTGTAATGGTGGATACATGCCATTATCCACCATTATACTACAACAACGTGCCATTTTACATTTGTCAAGCTTGTAGAATGTGTATGACCAAGAGTAAAGCCTAATGTAAACTTTGGACTTAATGGTGATAAAGATGTGACAATGTAGCTTCATTGGTTTTAACATTTTAACAAATGTACCACATTTTAACAAATGTACCACTCTGGTGCAAGATTTTGATAGTTGGGGAGATTGTATATGTCTAGGAAATCTCTACCTTTAACTCAATTTTGCTGTGAACCTAAAGCTGCTCTAAAATAAAGTCTATTAAAAACTCAATGTAACACTGCATAAATTTCTAAGTATTATAAGTTTAAGTAAAAGAGTCTTTGCCTTATTTTTCTAGAAAGCAGAGCCTAAAACAAGAACTTCAGTGCTTCATGTGAAGGTGTAAACACAGGTGATGAGGTGTAAAACACAGTCTTATTAATACATAAAATCTATTTTAATTTATTCCTAATAGAGTAAAAGGGAAATGAAGAAGGGAAGATACTAAGTTGCATGAGGCAAAGTAGGCACTTTACTGTAAAGTACAGGTTGGCACTTAACAGTGAGAAACAGGTCACTCAAGGCTCCTCCAGAAGAGTTGCAAGAAAGACCTGACCTTTCAGGTATTCCATTGAATCTGAAAGTGAAGGAGCAACCCAGTGCCACTAACCAAGAGAAAGAAAAAAGGAGGTGGTAAAGGAATTATGGAGACATGCAGGTTTTCAGTGTTTTTGCCAAAGTATTAGGCAAAAAAGAATGAGGAAAATGTAGGAAGAAATGGCATCAAAAAGTCAGAAAGGGCAGTAGGCAACTGTTTCAAGGTTCTGGACCCATAATGGAACAGGATATTAATGCTGGAGTTATACCTAGATTTAAATCTGTCATGTAGCAGTTGAGTCACAAAGGGGGAAAAATTAGATCACCCTTCTAAGCATGTTTGCTTCACTTCTGAAGATGAAGTGAAATATCACTTAATATGGTAATTTTAAGAGATGAATATTTTAACTTAATGAAATTGCTTGGCACTTAGTATACATTGGGGTTTCCGTAGGGCTCCAGTTTGGCTCAAACAGTAAAGAATCTGCCTGCAGTGCAGAGACCTGGGTTTGATCTCTGGGTTGGAAAGATCCCCTGGAGAAGGGAATGGCTACCCACTCCAGTATTCTTGCCTGGAAAAATCCCATGGACAGAGGAGCCTGGCGGGTTGCAAAGAGTTGGATATGACTGAGCAACTTACACTTTCATTCAGTATACATTACTTTCCTCTATTCCAGTTCTATTATTTCATTTCACAAAAGTCTATCTTGCCAGTTTTCCCCCAGCATCTGCTTCTAGGGAGACTGGGACATTTGAGAAGGAAGAACTCAATGTTGTTCCCTAACTTTGAGAAATGGCCCAATAAATTTGAATTCCCCATAGCTTCTTTTATTCTCAGCCTGGCTAATGCCAAGGGAAAGTCTCCTGATTTTGTCATTTCATTGGGAAAAAAAGACCAACAAGCCTTCTCTTGAAAAGTTAGTCATTCATTCAGATTACTTTCTTTAGGTCCAGTGTTAACAATCTCTTGACAAAACGCTTTATTTTTTTGGTAGTTTATTTTTTTTTTTTTGGAGGGGGGCTTATATGGTGTCTTAGATGGTAAAGCATCTGCCTACAATGCGGGAGACCCGGGTTCAATCCCTAGGTTGGGAAAATCTCCTGGAGAAGGAAATGGCACCCCACTCCAGTACTCTTGCCTGGAGAATCCCATGGACGGAGGAGCCTGGTAGGCTACAGTCCATGGGGTGGCAAAGAGTTGGACAGGACTGAGTGACTTAACTTCACTTATATTTAAAGGGTGACAATTAGCTTGTTTGTTAGCTTTCCTCTGATAGTAAAGCCATGAATAACATCGCTAAATATGGTTGAAAGCTAGAACATTTGGTGTTTCACTGCCTTTGAGAAGTGCAACTGCAGTTTTATCATTAATGAAGATAGTTTGCTTTAGTAGTCCAGCATGAGGTTTAGCATTGTCAAAGACAGCTAACTTTATAGGTAGCCATTTCTAACTGCTATAGAGTCTTATTAATGATAAAATCTATTTTAATTTATTCCTAATTAATACTTGAAATATAGTTTTTTATTTTCAGTGGTCAGTGACTTGCTTTCCTTATGCTTTTTCTTCTACTTGTTGCTCAGTAGTTTGACACTCATTTGGTTCTCAATTCTTTTCATTTTGGAGATGGAAGAATTTTCTACACAGGGAAACAGCATCATGAAGAATCCTAGAGCCTGCATTCTCAATAGAGGCACTATTGCACCCCTGACCTAGGAGGCGAAAATTGGTTTTTGCTCAGTAAAAAAAAAAAAAAAAATAGAATCCAACTCTTTCGATATTTAAAGTACAGATAGACATATAGCGCATGTAGAGTGTGTCTGTGGCAGTAAAATTTTATGAGTGGTGATTACAAAATTATGTCTAAAAGAGCACCTGAGAGGTGTTGATAATGAAAAACAAGTTGAGAAACACTGATTTAGAGCCAGGAAAGGTGATTTTTAAGAGATAAAACTGATATGAACAGAGAGATTCAGAATTACTGGCTCTGTTAATACTGTGTTATCCATGTTAATCACCAGGCCATGGAACAAGCTGACTGTATGAAAGTTTGGTTATTATTCACATCATCCCTTTTGACTTCTAGGCTGTTAGTGTTTATTTTGTTTTTGTTTTCTTCCTAGCCTGTTGGTTCTTGTAGTTATTATTCATTGTTTTCCAGTGATGATTAAATTATAGAAAAAAATCCTAATTGGGGTCTGCTGAGTTGTTGGGTAGAGTTGGGAGTTTAGAATCGTCTATTGTGTTACATTCCAACACAAATGAATGCTTTCTCCTTTTAAATTCTCAAGCCTGTAATACTTCATTAATAAAAAAAAAAAATTAGAGCCCTTGGTAATCATCTGGTATGTCTCTAATCATTCTTTTGAACAGGACTGTCTTATTCTGAATTTCCAGGGCAATTTTTACAATCACTTCACTGTCATACAACCTGGCATTATAGCCTTTTCCTTAGTTCTATTTACAGAACTTCTTAGCTTCCTAGCTGCAGTGTCTTAGGTCCATAATAACTGGCATTTGGAAGGTGCTCAACAGATATTCAATAATGCTTCATTAATTTACAAGATAATTTTAATATAACACCAAAGGGGGATACTGGAAATGATGAAATAATTTAACATTTATGTGGAATATCTTTCTAGGTGAGATGCTTTATGCTGGATGAGTGAAGAGCTGTTTTTGTGTAGCAAAAGGAGGAATCTTGCCAGGTTTAGGTATGCTTATCTGTGCAACTGGTGTTTTTAGAAACATTTTCCTCTAGGAAATATTAGTTAAAATATTCCAGAATTTGAACAAGTTGTCATATACTTTTCCTCTATCCTTCTGAAGAAAATTTCACCCTAAAACAAAAGACTTAGACTATAATCTCTGTGAACTGATATAGTTTCCTTGATGTAATTAAGTGAAAAAAGTAAAGATAAATGATTATCTATAGTATGTGCCTTTCATGTAATAAAGACAGGCAAAAAAGAAAATATTCATTTGTGAAAAAAGAAATAAAAGATGGATAAACCAGAAACAGATGAGACTGGTTATATAGAGAGAGTGGGAGGGAAAAAGTATGTGAGTGTTTTGGGGTACAGCAACAATGGAAATGGAATAAATGAAAGGGGGGAATGACTTCTCTGAATATACTTTTCTCTGTACTTCTGACTTTTAGAACCATGTCAATGTTTTGTTTACTCAGATAGTCATCCAAGATGTGGAGAAACTCAGAATATAAATAATAACAAATCTAATGATTACACATGAACAACAGAACCAGCATGAATGGTCAGGAGAAGGAAAGAATTAATTTTAGCAACTCTGGGAAACTGGTTTTGACTATATATTGTAAGGTGACAAGACTAAAAGGACTGCACACCATGTTCTCCATTAACAGCTTGTTTCTTCACAGGAGTGCAGCTTAGCAATTTTAAGTCATCAATGGATGCTAGAACTAGTATAAAAAGTAGTTGCATAAATCAAAGTATTTCTCTATGATATACTTATTAATTTCAAAGAGAAAAATGGTAACTTTATAGTGGAGAAACCTGGCAGACACCCCTTAAGCAAATGAACAAAATTAGTATCATCAATAAATATTGAAATATTGACATCATGTGTCTCCTGCGCTCATACACTGAGAAAGGTACAATATCAAATCTGTGGTATTCTGGACAGAATTGAAAACTTGAGTTTAATAATGAGCAAGCATCAAACAAACCCAAATTGAGGTTTATTCTACAGAATAACAGGCCGATACGCTCCAAAATTGTCATGGTTGTAAAAGACTTGAGAGCTGCTCCAGGTTGAAGGAGACTATGGAGACATGACAAGTGAATGTGCTGTATGATCTTAAACTGGACCCAGACTGGAAAAAGGACATCACTGGAGCAACTGACAAAATTTGAATCAGGTTTATAGATTAGACAATAAAATTTTATCAATGTTTATTTTCTTATTTCAACAATTGTACTGTGGTTATATAAGATGTTAACATTGGGGGAAAAGAAGGGAAGAAGGAATTAATGAGTTATTTGTCCTATTTTGCAACTCTATTGTAAAGCAAAGTGAAAGATTAAAGTTAAATTTTTAAAATTCAAATTTAAGAAATTAATGAAAATTGTGGCAAGGAGATAGTTAAGGACAAAGATGAGTTCTAGTCCTTTTCTCCACTATTACTATTTCTTGGTATGACTAATAATGATAAAAAGTAAGAAAGTGTTCTTTAAAAATAGGTACATTGATAAACACTTCAGATTTGTCATTTAAAATTCTAACTGGCACATTTGAATATATGAGTAAATAATAGAATGAGGTAT
Organism: Ovis aries; assembly: GCF_016772045.2. Taxonomy (NCBI): domain Eukaryota; kingdom Metazoa; phylum Chordata; class Mammalia; order Artiodactyla; family Bovidae; genus Ovis; species Ovis aries. The sequence continues at coordinate 40,543,007 of NC_056071.1, forward strand.
GGAAATTAACTGGAAAGGAAATTTTTAAAAGAGAAAACATATCATTTAGAAAACATCTACCTTCAACCAGGTTCCTCAGGTTTCAATTACTGCATATTTAAAATCAATAATAACCACCAAGCACTCTCTTTTACAGAGTCATGTTAAATGATAATACTTAACATAGGTGCATGAATTCTGCTTATTCAAGTATGAAACTCACAGGTGGTAGTATAACATTCAGTAAAGTGATCTTCGAGCAGTAGGTGAAATTGAAAGCCATTTGACGCTGGTATTTCAGAAGTGTTTCTTATACTCTTCTTCCAAGATGATTTTCTGCTATTACCGTCTAGAAAGTTTACTGAGTGTTCATGATGTGTTGTATGCCACCCACAAGGGATACACTCTTTGCTTGATTGAGGCGAATGTTCTAAACTTCCAGAGATTTAGGATTCCAAAGGAGTCTGGCAAATATGTTATAATATTAGGGAGATTAAGTTCCCAAACTGGGACCAATGGGGTGGTCTTACAGTTCTACAGGGTAAGATGAAGCATCAGACTCTGAGTCTCAAAAAGAATAAAATAACAAACTTTTGGGGACAGGAAATGTGGGGTCACTGGTACATGAGAGCAAACAGACTGAACAGTAGTCAAGATGACCTGCTCTTGAAGAAATCTATACTCATATCACACAGCAGCTCTCTTTCCCTGTCTCTTCTCTACACCTGAGTGCAAATGCACACACACACACACAGATACCCCTGAACTTGGCCGCAGCATATTTATTTGTTGCATGTGTCTGTTTTTGCTGGGGTGACCTTTGATTCTAGTCAACTGAAGCGTGTAGTTTTCTTAAGTTTACTTCCATTATTTAGTGGGAGAAGCAGTTCCTGTAAATATGGCTTTATTTTTATATAAAAGTCACTGTATTTGTCATTCTTAGCAACTAAAGGAAAAGGAGGAAAAAGACCCTTATCTCTGAAAAATTGTGGGGCAGAACAGTTTTGTGCATGTGAAAAATCGGGCATCTGCTTGATAGCATCATTCATTGTAGAGTGGACTTGTGCAAGTTAGGACTACCTTAGTTTCATTTCATTTCAAGGCCCCAGTTAGGGCCTTGGTTACCACAAGTTAGGAGTTGACTTCAGGAATTAATTAATAACAGCATTAGCCTAAAGCTTCTGTCCTCACCTTTTCTAGCCAGGACTCAGAACAGATCCTGTTCATACCTACTATATACAATCATGGGAACCTCAGACACATACTCTGTCTCCATTAGGCTAAATATAACTCTGTTCCCTTTTTTCTCCACCTCTGAAAGCACATGAAAAATAAAAGCAACAGGTTTATAGTGATAACCTTGAACCTGCTTTCATTTATTAAGTGGTGAATCATTTGCATATGTTAGTATTTTATAATTAGTAGCAAGTTACTTTCAAAATATGTCAATACAATTGTGTCTGAACCCCTGCACTGAGGTAGAGTATTCTGCCCTGGGTGGATCTGCTGCTTTGTTATGCAAACGAAATGCTACATTATCTATGTTGACTTCTAAGGGTTGGCCAGAAACTTAACTTTCCCCTCCTTATTTATCTTTCAAAACCTTCCTGGAGTATCACCTCCATCCTTCATATCTCAGGTGGATTTCATTGCTTTGGTGTATGGTTCGTTTACAGTGTGGGCATGTGTCTGTTATTGCCCACTGCCCCTTGCATTGTGCTCACCTGTTCACATATCTTCATTTCACTGTGGGTCCTAGAGATGAGGACCCACCCTCATTGTACCCTCTTTGCTTAACACTATCTGGCTTAGAGTTGTTGCTCTAATTAATATCTAGTAAGCTATAGAAATAGTTCCAGGATGTACTATTTGTGAGTGAAATGTGTCATCAATTATCTGTAAGGAATATTCATGTAACACTGGGGAAATGGCCAGAAGACCTCAGCTATTCCTTAGAAAATTGTATTGTCAGAGGTGGGAGAAGTAGAATAATGGGATAAGAAATAAAAAGGAAATAGTTTTTATTTTTCACTCTACTCCTGAGTTTTCCTGTGAGATTTGATAACTTTCCCTCCAGCCTAATTATTGTTCAGTGCTAAGGGCTGGAGTTTGTGGTTTTGGCTTTCTAGACTCATGATATCTAGCTTTAATTGCCATGTCGAGAACTGATGATTTCCTTTACGGAGAGGATATTCTTGGAAATGAGCTGACACCTATCAGTCATTCCTCCTTTCTCCTCTCTAGCTGAAACCCTGATTTTCTTTTGACATCCACCCTCCACGTGGGGGTGGGGGGAACTAACTCCACCCACAGATGTGGTAATGGGCCTGACTGTTCATTCCCATCCTTTCTGCCAGTAATTGGTTCAGGAATGACTTCATATTGTAATTTGGATCCATGATAAAAGAGAGGAAAGGTGTGTTGGAGACTTCTGGGAAAGTTTTCCTTCACTCTTTTGGGAGCTGCCAGAAGTGAGCCCTCTCTCTTCCACTGGAGGCTTTTGTGTGCAGCTGTGAGATGGAACTGCTGTGCCATCTCACTGACCACCTGGGAGGAGCGTGGGATTAATAGAATTCTGGGAAAACCCAAGTCAGGGCTGGTGGATTAGATCAATGGGGGAACTGGCCCTATGCTAGTTTTCCAATTAGGTGAGCCAGTCAATATTCTCCAGAGAAGGCAATGGCACCCCACTCCAGTACTCTTGCCTGGAAAATCCCATGGGTGGAGGAGCCTGGTAGGCTGCAGTCCATGGGGTCGCTAAGAGTTGGACACGACTGAGCAACTTCACTTTCACTTTCCACTTTCATGCATTGGAGAAGGAAATGGCAACCCACTCTAGTGTTCTTGCCTGGAGAATCCCAGGGACGGGGGAGCCTTGTGGGCTGCCGTCTATGGGGTCGCACAGAAGTGACTTAGCAGCAGCAGTAGCACCAGCAGTCAACATTCTCATTGTTCAAGCTAGTTTGATAAGTGTCTGCTGTGACTTGCAGCCAAAAGGGTTATAACTTGTTAACAAAACAAAAATTCTCTAGTTTTAAAAAGGTAGAAAGTGGAAACAAAGCAAGACAGTTTGACAAGTGGCAGAGCTTTAAAAATCAGTTCACTTAAACCAGTGCTTCTCATACTTGAACATACATTAGAATCACCTGAAGAACATTAAATTGCTGAGAATCGGTCCCAGAGCTTCTGATTCCTTAGCTCTGGGCAAAGACTGAGCTTCTTCATTTCTAACAAGTTCCCCAGTGGTGTTTATGCTCCTGGTCCAGGGACCACCTTTGAGAATTACTGCCTTTGAGTTCCAAGTACTCTGCCTTTCTTGCCAGGATACCCACAAGTTGGGGTCAGGGCCATGGTGCCAAGAAATGAACTATGGCTGTTTCTGGAGGAGCCACCAAGTGCCTCAAAGCAAGAAAACCCACATAATGGGCCAAAGTACAATTTTTGTCATCTTTTTTTTCCACTTGTTTATTTCCTTTCGGTTTATTGAGATGTAATTGACATACAGCACCATATAAGTTTAAGGTACAGCATAATGATTTGGCTTTTATACATCATGAAATGATGATCACAATAACTTAAGTGAACATCCTTCATCTTGAATAGATACAAAATTAAAGAAGTAGAAAAATATATTTCTCCTTGTGTGATGAGATGATTTTCTTCTTAAATGAACCACCTTCTTTATGAGAAGAAGATTTGTGACTTAGATTTAACACACAGCTCTAAATAGGCTGTAGGTACTCAATAACCCTTAATTAATTTACCGGAAGGAAAGAACTCTCTGCCAAGCATTTGTGGTTGGATGTTTTAAGATGAGAGTAGGTACAGAGAAGGCTGAAACTAACACTGGCTGATGACTATGTAAATAAGAGTTCACTTAGTTGCTACGAAACTAGCAACTTGAGAAACGGTAGCACTGAGATCTCTTTGAAGCCTTAGGCTTCTAACCGGAAAACTAATCATCTGTCACTGTTCTACCTTTCACACTAACCACACAATAAATCTCAGATGCCACTCTACTAGCTTGGCAGTGTTGCTTGTGCCTTCAATCACTTATCCTCTGTGTAGACACATTTATTCCAAGTTTATAATAAAGGAGACCTTTGTGTTACAGATAGATAACGAACTCTGACTTTGTAAGAGAAGAGAATCTTCCTGCTCTTTATGTGGCTTGCATTCAGGCAAATAACTGCTTTGTAAACAAGGAACATAATTGGTGTTTGTACAAGGGCCAGAAGTGCTTCTCTGCTTTCTTCCCAGCAGCAAACATAGGTCCCAAATGCAGTGAGGCTCTGCCTGTCTCCAGTGATGGCAGGAAATCTGTGGTGGGCAGGCACGAGGCCTTCTCCCTGGTAGGAAGGGAGTCGCTGCTTCCTCCAAGCCTCTATTTAAACCAGGAGTTCGTTCTCTCTGAGGCAGGGTCAGGCAAGGGATTCTTGGCTTTAAGTTGCCTTTTGTGGTTCCTTTGGCCTCAGGTTTTGCCAAGTGATTCACGCATTCTGGAAATGCAGGGAGGAATGTGAAGGAGCGGCCTTTCTCTCAGCCAGGAATGGATTAAGACAGAAGCATCCAAGTTGATGAGCATAGTTTGATGCAATCCTGTGCTTTTCAGCCATCCACTTGTTCTGTGCAGGCCTCTCCTGTGGTTTCAGGCTTCTGCTAGGTCTAGCAGCAGAAGGGGTGTGACAATCTCTGTGAATAAGTACATTTATGATGGTTACTGAACTGCAGGCCTTCACAGAAGCGTTTCTCCAACACTAGAATTGAATTTGTATTTGGTACAAATTAATGATATTCTGCAACTTGAATGTTTCCCTTTTTATATTTCTACAAGTTATTAGAAATAAATTTTAAGGGAAATGCTCCTTATCTAGAAAACCAGAATAAAAAGTTTTAAGTTTAATAAAGAAAACTCACTTTGCTGAAGAGAGGTTTGAGTTTAATATAATACTTTCTGAAATGCTTGCCTTTGTTGTGAAATACCACGAATATAAATATTAAGCTGAAAGGTGAAGTTCTGCAGGGCAAGAGATTTCACAAAGCTTTTCATCAAACATGCCCTCTGTATTCTTAAAAACATCATCACCAGTCATTTAGCTGTTGTTCAACTTCTCACCATGTTACAGCAGGCGACAGGAACAAATCTCTCCATGTCGTTGTAGGGATAGAATTGGATACAGTATAAAGCAGGGCATTTTGGTGATTCCTTGATTAGATTCTCAAATTACAAAATGCTTTGTGGAGCAATGAGATTAACCTTATGCTTTTCTTGCCTCTCTGACAACTTCTGTTGCAACCCAGGATGATTTCTCAATGAGGTCATACATTTCTTGTTAAGAATGATGTGTGTGTGTGCTCAATTGTATGACAGAGGTTGAAAATTTCCTTATTGCATATCTTTTTCAAATCTGCTTCGTTATTTTATTTTTTTTGATAATATCATGTTTCTTTCTCATATTTTTAATTCTTTCTTTTACTTTAAAAAATAATTTTAAAACTCCTGTTCAGATAATTCTATTATGTGAAGTTCATATTTGTTGTTTCTTTGAACTTTCAGCTGTGGTGACATTTCCTTCAGGGTTTGTGATTTAGGATTGTGAGCTCTTATCTGTGAGAACCCTGTGTGGCCTGAGATGGGAATGTGTCTCTACAAAGAGGCTTCCTGGTTTTGTTAGCCAGGACCTCAGGGGCAGTAACAATCTGGAAACCAATTTTTATGTTACTTTCTTTGACTGGGGATTTATTGCCCTTGCTAGCACAATTGCACTCATCTCACATGCTAGTAAAGTAATGCTCAAAATTCTCCAAGCCAGACTTCAGCAATATGTGAACCGTGAACTTCCTGATGTTCAAGCTGGTTTTAGAAAAGGCAGAGGAACCAGAGATCAAATTGCCATCATCTGCTGGATCATGGAAAAAGCAAGAGAGTTCCAGAAAAACACCTACTTCTGCTTTATTGACTATGCCAAAGCCTTTGACTGTGTGGATCACAATAAACTGTGGAAAATTCTGAAAGAGATGGGAATACCAGACCACCTAACCTGCCTCTTGAGAAATCTGTATGCAGGTCAGGAAGCAACAGTTAGAAGTGGACATGGAACAACAGACTGATACATCAAGGCTGTATATTGTCACCCTGCTTATTTAACTTCTATGCAGAGTACATCATCAGAAATGCTGGACTGGAAGAAACACAAGCTGGAATCAAGATTGCCGGGAGAAATATCTATAACCTCAGATATGCAGATGATACCACCCTTATGGCAGAAAGTGAAGAGGAACTAAAAGGCCTCTTGATGAAAGTGAAAGAGGAGAGTGAAAAAGTTGGCTTAAAGCTCAACATTCAGAAAATGAAGATCATGGCATCTGGTCCCATCACTTCATGGGAAATAGATGGGGAAACAGTGGAAACAGTGTCAGACTTTATTGTTTTGGGCTCCAAAATCACTGCAGATGGTGATTGCAGCCATGAAATTAAAAGACGCTTACTCCTTGGAAGAAAAGTTATGACCAATCTAGATAGCATATTCAAAGCAGAGACATTACTTTGCCGACTAAGGTCCGTCTAGTCAAGGCTATGGTTTTTCCAGTAGTCATGTATGGATGTGAGAGTTGGACTGTGAAGAAGGCTGAGCACCGAAGAATTGATGCTTTTGAACTGTGGTGTTGGAGAAGACTCTTGAGAGTCCCTTGGACTGCAAGGAGATCCAACCAGTCCATTCTGAAGGAGATCAGCCCTGGGATTTCTCTGGAAGGAATGATGCTAAAGCTGAAACTTCAGTACTTTGGCCACCTCATGCGAAGAGTTGACTCATTGGAAAAGACTCTGATGCTGGGAGGGATTGGGGGCAGGAGGAGAAGGGGACGACCGAGGATGAGATGGCTGGATGGCATCACTGACTCGATGGACGTGAGTCTGAGTGAACTCTGGGAGATGGTGATGGACAGGGAGGCCTGGCGTGCTGCGATTCATGGGGTCTCAAAGAGTCGGACACGACTGAGTGACTGAACTGAACTGAACTGAGTAGTATAAATCCGCATCTCAAACTCACCGTAAGGGCAAGCCTCTTGTTGCAAATTATCAGGGGAGATTTTTTTTTTTCCCCTTAGAGTTCAGCCTGAGGAAGAGGAGTTTCCTTGTCCTCCATCTGTAGATTGATTTTTTGTTTTAGTCTACCTGTTCTCAGAGTGTGGCCCTTTTAGGGTCCTGGCTCAATGTAAGAATCTTAGTTCTCTCACCCCATCTTGTGGCCACCGCATGTATCATTTACATGCAAGCCCATTTCTTACTGAGAATGGCAGTGACCTCTGTCTAGAGTAACAGGAACTTGAGTACCTGTTTTTGAGATTTCTCTCGGTTTTGGGCCTTTAGGGGGTTTCCTTTCCATTTCTGAGAGGGAAAAAAAAAAATGTCTGTTGTATCCTGGGCCATCTCTTTAGGCTTGGTTTACTCTGAACTCTAAGAGGCAGTTAAGAAGTATCCTCAGGGAAGCCTCATAATCTGGCAATTTCTTAGAATTTCAGGACCCAAGGAAGACTATAGATTTGAGGATATTTCTCTGGTCAATCTTCATTTAAATATGAATATCAAGGAGTTCAGAGCCTCCCTAGAATATAGAGGCTAAGGCAGCCTCCATCTTTCAACTCTGGCATAATGAAATGAAAAGTGGGTTAGAGTCAGAAGGCCTTGTTCAGATCTTGACTTTGCTCTGTAAAATTGAATGTTTACTTAAATTGCTTGAAATTCCATTTCTTAAGCTGTAAAATGGAGACAGTAATACCTGGCAGAGATACTGTATAGTGTTAAATGGTATAGTGAAAGTAAAATAAAAAGTTGAAGTGGAGCAAGCATTCAAAAATGGTAATTGAATAAACTCTTTGGTCATCTTAATGGTTGGTCTGATCCCTCGACCATTGTCCTGGTCATTGTGGTTGAGAATCCAACACCCATTCTACTCTAGTCTAACCCAGTTGTTCACAAACTGAAGTGCATCTGAATCACCTGGAATTCTTGTGAAAACACAGATTACTGCTGCTGCTGCTAAGTCACTTCAGTCGTGTCCGACTCTGTGCAACCCCATAGACGGCAGCCCACCAGGCTCCCCCATCCCTGGGATTCTCCAGGCAAGAACACTGGAGTGGGTTGCCATTTCCTTCTCCAATGCATGAAAGTGAAAAGTGACAGTGATGTGGCATGGTATTAGTTTGTTGGATCTTATTCTCACTACTCCCAGCTATAGAGTATCAAAGTATGAGTTCATTTAAAATTATGTTTCATTTCTGTTTTTGACCTGCTTGCTTTCTATGATACTTTCTTCTCCACTGTACCTCCCCCTCCCACCCTCCAATTTTACCCAGTCCTCTGGGGGATATACTGCAACACTGTCAAACTGTGAATCTCTTGAAAGGAGGCAACCGCTCCAAACTTGCATCTCTTTCCACATATGAGATGGCGGTATCCATTTCTGGTTGAATGTAGGATGACCATTTTACTGGATGTCTTCTTCCTTGTATTCTATTTCTATACATTGCCTTTTTTTTTTTTTGCAACCCTAGCTAATTAGTAACTTAATCTCTTTTCTAGAATTTCCCAATCAGGTCAACGTTGATTCTACCAGAATTTTAACTGTACCCTGTCCTTCTGTTGTGTGGAATTTTTGCTAGAAGGAATTGCAGCAAGAATCAAGGCTGTGAGATGTAAATACCTCAATCCTGCATAGTCACTAGGGCTGCAAAGAAAAGGTAAAGAGAGCTCTCTAGGGAGCTGAGCCAGCTCAGCACCTCCACATGGAGTCTGAGAAAAGGAATGGTGAATTTTCCCCCCTTCTTTTTAATCCCAGTTTGGACAGCTTCTTTATTCAGAACATCAAGGACTGTTGACAGCTGAGTGAAAAGAGTAGGGACTCATGGGATTGCTAATTAGATAGAAAGCTACCTCAGAATCAAAATAAATTTCTATTTGTTGGGCTTCTCTGGCCATGGGGAGATGAGTGAAGAGCCGTAAGCCAATTTCTACTGACAGGTATCCTTGTCCTGGTGAACAGTGTTATGCGCCATCTATTAATAGTTGGCTTCTGAGAGGACAGCCCAAGGGCTGCCAGCTGTGTGCTGTCCTCCCAGCAGAGAGCTGGGCCGAGGTGAGCATGTTGCCAGGAAGCACAGTATCTGGTTGGAAAATAAGATTCTTAACAATTGCAAGTAACACACAGTATTTTTCATAAAAGTAATTTTCTTAGCCTATAAATCCAGGCAAGTGTTAAAAGGAATAATTCTATTATTTTCTGATATCAAATGCCATTTCTCGATTTCTCTGCAATCCTTATCAGCTCTCTAGACCACATCATGTTCCAAGTCTTCTTTTAAAGCCTTGCCTGACAACTCAAGCTAAAATTAATATTTCTTTCTTTAGAGTCCCTAGAGAAGTAATGACCCTACCATTTTGCAAACTTGACCATCCAGCTCTTTGAAGGCGGGGACTATATTATACATCTTTTCTTAGACTCTTCACACAAGATTGGGCACAGTGCTTCCATTATAGAAGTCACCCAGTGAAAATATTGGTTTATCAGTTGATTCTTGTTTTTTTAATTTAATAAAATATATACAGCATTGTAGACTTAGGATTCATTTAAGAAGAGAGTGTTCTCACATAAGGCCTATGGATGGACATCTGGGCTTCTGCAAACGCCTGTAATTGAATGCAAAGTACATTCTGGGGAAAGGGACCATAGCTGTCAGCAGATTCACAAAGAGGTTCCTGATTCTCTCCTAAATGATGAGAATTTATTCATTTTCTTTTCTGCTGATAAAACTAGGTCCTAACGCCATGTCTCTGACTACACCAGGAAGAGTTCTCTTGGGATGCCTCAGTTCCCGTTTTTAGTTGTTGTTCCTAAAAGAGAAGCAGAAATTAAATGGAATTCATATACTGTGATAAGATGATATAGTTTTTAATTGCACACCAATAAAAGGATGGTTTTTCTAAGTTCCAGTAGAGATGGTATGTCTTGGTGATTTGATATATGGGTACTAAGCCAGATGACCCACTCTTGAATCCCAGCTCTGTCACTTACTAGCTGTGTGGCTTTGGAAAAATTGCTTAAATTCTCTGAATCTCTTTTTCTTCATCTGAATATTGGGAACAGCAATAGTGATCTAATTCCTAGGATTGTTCTGAAGATTAGATAAGTGAATGCATGTAGAACATTTAAAACTGTGTCTTACAAACATAGTAAGTGTGATGCATTAGCTTTTTTTTTTTTAATTATTGCTATTATTGTTGTTCAACTCTACTTCTCATTTTCATCAATGCAGATTAATTAAGGTAATTGTTTCTTCAGTGGCCGTTTCCACCTTCAGATTCTCTCCTGAGTAATTATGTTAGAGTCACATCAGATTGATGAACTGCTTTGCAGAAATCATGTAGTTTTGCTCTTTACTAGATGTAATTCTGTTTCCTTCCTTGAGTTTGCTTGGCTCTCTGATGTTAAATCCTCACACTGTGAGAGTATTTAAGTCATTTTAAACATTATAAGGACAGAGAATAGAGATGAGTGTGCCTTTTCTCCCACACATTTTTTTTGAAAATTATTAACCTAAGTGTTCATCCTAAGAAATACTTTTAGTAGAGAATTTTAGCTATGTTTTTAGTTGCTGTTAACTTGGATGAAACGAAATGCAGAGGATGCGGACAGATTAAAATCAGTACTGTCTGGAATTAATTCTTCCCATTAACCTTAAGATTCAGTGCAGTTCAGTTCCTCAGTCGTGTCTGACTCTTTGCAACCCCATGGACTGCAGTGCACCAGGCTTCCTTGCCCATCACCAACTCCTGGAGCTTATTCAAACTCATGTCCATCAAGTCAGTGAGGCCACCCAACCATCTCATCTTCTGTTGTCCCCTTCTCCTGCCTTCAATCTTTCCCAGCATCAGGGTCTTTTCTAGTGAGTCAGTTCTTCACATCAGGTGGCCAAAATATTGGAGTTTCAGCTGCAGCATCAGTCCTTCCAGTGAATATTCAGGACTGACTTCCTTTAGGATAGACTGGTTGGTCTCCTTGCAGGCCAAGAGTCTTCTCCCACACCACAGATCAAAAGCATCAATTCTTCGGCTCTCAGATTTCTTTATAGTCAAACTCTCACATCCATACATGACCACTGGAAAATCCATAACTTTGACTAGATCGACCTTTGTTGGCAAAGTAATGTCTCTGCTTTTTAGTATGCTGTCTAGATTGGTTATAGCTTTTCTTCCAAGGAGCAAGTGTCTTTTAATGTCATGGCTTCAGTCACCATCTGCAGTGATTTTGGAGCCCCCAAAATAAAGTCTGTCACTGTTCCCGCATTTATTTGCCATGAAGTGATGGGACCAGATGCCATGATCTTTGTTTTCTGAATGTTGAATTTTAAGCTAACTTTTTCACTCTGCTCTTTCACTTTCATCAAGAGGCTCTTTAGTTCTTCACTTTCTGACATAAGGGTGGTATCATCTGCGTATCTGAGGTTATTGATATTTCTCCTGGCAATCTTGATTCCAGCTTGTGCTTCATCCAGCCCAGCATTTCACATGATGTACTCTGCATATATATTAAATAAGCAGGGTGCCAATATACAGCCTTGATGTACTTCTTTCCCGATTTGGAACCAATCTGTTGTTCCACGTCCAGTTCTAACTGTTGCTTCTGGACTTGCATACAGATTTCTTGGGAGACAGGTCAGGTGGTCTGGTATTCCCATCTCTTTAAGAATTTTCCACAGTTTGTTGTGATCCACACAGTCAAAGGCTTTGGCGTAGTCATTAAAGCAGAAGTAGATGTTTTACTGGATTTCTCTTGCTTTTTTGATGATCCAGTGGATGTTGGCAATTTGATCTCTGGTTCCTCTACTTTTTCTAAATCCAGCTTGAACATCTGGAAGTTCATAGTTCACATACTATTGAAGCCTGGCTTGGAGAATTTTGAGCATTACTTTGCTAGCATGTAAGATGAGTGCAATTGTGTGGTAGTTTGAACATTCTTTGGCATTGCCGTTCTTTGGGAAGATTAAGATTAGCCCTTTTAAAAGGCTTTGATTAATCTCAGAATGTATAAGTTTAATTTTTAGATGTGGGTTGATGGTGAACTCTTAGATCTTAATTTGGGGAGATGCAGAAAAATGATAGTGATTTTTGTAGAGGGAGATGTTGTGCTAAATGAGGCAATTTGTCCAGTGTTATTTTTACAAGGTGACTGGCAAACTTTGGAGAAGGGAAGTGATGTATAGAGGCTCTGCTGCAGCAGTTCATCAGCTAAGTGAACATCTACTGTACTCTGAATATTGAAAGTGTAATTAAACAACTGATATCAGCTACTCCATTCCCAGGATCCTAAGATCCTATGGAATTGGAATATACATATTTAAGGAGGAGAAAAATTTCTGTTTGAGACCTAGGATAATGAAGAGTTGTGATAAAAATTGGATTTATAAGAAGTAAGAATATATATTAGTTAGGGTCTTAGTGGAAAATAGTTGACTCCTACAAAGTGGGTAATTTTCAGCGAGTTTAAATAAAACTAAATGTATAAAGGTATAGACAGGATATCCAGAAATTATGGGGGATTTTTGGCTGAGATCACAGACGGTAAAGCGTCTGTCTACGATGTGGGAGATTCGGGTTCAATCCCTGGGTTGCGAAGATTCCTTGGAGAAGGAAATGGTAATCCACTCCAGTACTATTGCCTGGAAAATCCCATGGACAGAGGAGCCTGGTAGGCTACAGTCCATGGGGTCACTAAGAGTCGGACACTACTGAGTGACTTCACGTTCACGTTCACGTGTGGTATCCTCAGGCTACTAAGGAATTTAAGGCATTGCCTGTCCATCCCTGGGTCTGAATGAGCAGGTAATAATCACAACTGAGAGAAGGGGAGAGAGAGGGAGAGAATGGGTCAGATGGGGAAAGAATGACTTTGGCCAAAGTCAAAGGTTAGTGGGAATGTAAACTGGTATAGCCATTTATAAAACAGTATGGAGATTCCTTAAAAAAAAAAAAAACCTAAAGAAATAACCACCATATAATTCAGCAACTCCACTTCTAATATATATCTGAAGGAAATGACATCACTGTAGTCATATCTCTATGTTACTGCATCATTATTCACAGTAACCAAGATATGGAAACAGCCTAAATGGCCATCTATGGGTAGGTGGATAAAGAAATGTGGTGTATTGGAATATTATACAGTGGATATAATATATTGGAATATTATACAGGTCTTTCCCTGGTGGCTCAGAGGTTAAAGCATCTGCCTCCAATGCAGGAGACCTGAATTTGATCCCTGGGTTGGGAAGATCCCCTGGAGAAGGAAATGGTAACCCACTCCAGTATTCTTGCCTGGAGAATCCCATGGACGGAGGAGCCTGGTAGGCTGCAGTCCACGGGGTTGCAAAGAGTCGGACACGACTGAGCAACTTCACTTCACTTCATACAGTAGATTACTATTCAGCCATGAAAAAGAAGGAAATCCTATCATTTGTGACAAAGTGGATAATTCTAGAGGACATTATTCTAAGTGGAATAAACCAGACACTGAAAGACAAACAACATTTCTTAAAAAAATATGGAATACTTCATGAATTTGCATGTCATCCTTATGCAGGAGCCATGCTAATCTTCTCTGTATCATTCCAGTTTTAGTATATGTGCTGCCAAAGTGAGCATGACAAACATCATTTAATCTTACTTATTTGTAGTATCTAAAATAAACTTACTCAAATGAATTCTTTTTTAATGGCTGAGTAATATTCCATTGTGTATATGTACCACAGCTTTCTTATCCATTCATCTGCTGATGGACATCTAGGTTGTTTCCATGTCCTGGCTATTATAAACAGTGCTGCGATGAACATTGGGGTACATGTGTCTCTTTCAATTCTGGTTTCCTTGGTGTGTATGCCCAGCAGGGGGATTGCTGGGTCATAAGGTAGTTCTATTTGCAAGACAGCAAAAAAGACACAGATGTGTATAACGGACTTTTGGACTCAGAGGGAGAGGGAGAGGGTGGGATGATTTGGGAGAATGGCATTCTAACATGTATACTATCATGTAAGAATTGAATTGCCAGTCAATGTCTGATGCAGGATACAGCATGCTTGGGGCTGGTGCATGGGGATGACCCAGAGAGATGTTATGGGGAGGGAGGTGGGAGGAGGGTTCATGTTTGGGAACGCATGTAAGAATTAAAGATTTTAAAATTAAAAAAAATAAATAAATAAAATAAACTTACTCAGAAAAAAAGGGTAGAACTGTGGTTGTCAGGGGCAGGAGGGTAGGGGAAATGGGGAGATACTGGTCAAACAGTACTAAATATCACTTATGCAAGATGAATAAGTTTTCAAGATCTGATGTTCAGCATGGTGACTATGGTTAATAATATTGTATCATGTATTTGAGAGTTGCCAAGAGAATAGATCTTAGTGTTCTCACCATATACACACACAAGGTAAATACGTTGAGGTGATGCGTAGGTAAATTCACTTGATTGGGGGAATCATTTCACAATGTATACATATTTCCAAAGATCATGTTGTGCACCTTAAGTTTTTTTTGGAAAAAATATTTATATATGTTTTTTGGCTGTGATGGGTCTTTTCTGCTGCACACAAGCTTTCTTTAGTTACAGCGAGTGGGAGCTCCTCTTCATGTGGTGCGTGGGCTTCTCATTGCAATGATTCTCTTGTTGCGGAGCACAGGCTCTAGTGCACAGGCTTCAGTAGTTGCAGCACATGGGCTCAATAGTTGTGGCTCTCAGGCTCTAGAGCACAGTAATAGTGGCACAAGAATCCCAGCTGCTCCTCGGCATGTGGGATCCTCCCAGACCAGAGATCAAACCAGTGTCCCCTGTACTGCAAGGTGGATTCTCAACCACTGGACCACCAGTGCACCTTAAATTTATACACTGCTTATTTGTCAATCATATTTCAATAAAGCTGGGGAGAAATGTCAAAGGATGTTGCCAGAGTTGGGCAAGTCTGCAAGGAAAGGAAGAGATAAGTGCCCCGCTCTCGCTCTTTTTCTTTCCTGATCCCCACCAGTGGTCCAATAAGAACCCAGTCAGAAGCCAGAAAGAGGAGACGGTTATGTGCTCCAAAGAGGTAATGGTATACCAGGCATTTTTGACACCCAGAACACATAATTTTTAATACCCTTACCCTTGCTCATATAGGACAAAATTATTTTCAACAATAACCATGTGAATAATCAATCATAATTATTGATTCACCCTTAAGTTTTAGAATAAATATAGTTAACAATTATTAATAAAAGTAATAATTTTAAAGTTTAAATTCAGTAAAATATTTCATGTATTAACTTTTCATTTATGAAACAAAACATTATAATTGCATTGTTTTACTGCTTTAAGTTTTAAGCATGAGTTAAAAATTCCATGTGATCATACAGAATGACAGAATTTTTGTCACTTAAGTTTTAATTTTTCCTCTTGACAATTGCTTTTTCTAATTTTCTGTTTAAATGAGATATGTAGTACTCTGGGGGCTGGAGGCAAGAATTGCTCCTGTAATAGCACAGACCACTGACTCTGGACCCCTAAAATTTACTCTGGAAAGAAGTATCTCTCCCTGGGTCTCTGTGTGTCAGGGATGACAGCAGGACTGGAAACTGTCATAGAAGTTAATTGGATTAACTTCTATGTAGAATACAATATTTATTAAAGAAAGGTGGTGAGAGAGAGAATTTGAGGCCCACAAACCTATTATTAAAAGTGTAGCAATTCTTGGTTTTAGATTTTTAGCCATGTGTTAATAAAATGCTGATTGTTTATGGCAGAAAGTGAAGAGGAACTAAAAAGCTTCTTGATGAAAGTGAAAGAGGAGAGTGAAAAAGTTGGCTTAAAGCTCAACATTCAGAAAATGAAGATCATGGCATCTGGTCCCATCACTTCATGGGAAATAGATGGGAAACAGTGGAAACAGTGTCAGACTTTATTGTTTTGGGTTCCAAAATCACTGCAGATGGTGACTGCAGCCATGAAATTAAAAGACACTTACTCCTTGGAAGGAAAGTTATGACCAACCTAGATAGAATATTCAAAAGCAGAGGCATTACTTTGCCAACAAAGGTCCATCTAGTCAAGGCTATGGTTTTTCCAGTAGTTACGTATGGATGTGAGAGTTTGACTGTGAAGAAAGCTGAGTGCCGAAGAATTGATGCTTTTGAATTGTGGTGTTGGAGAAGACTCTTGAGAGTCCCTTGGACTGCAAGGAGATCCAACCAGTGCATCCTAAAGGAAATCAGTCCTGGGTGTTCTTTGGAAGGAATGATGCTAAAGCTGAAACTCCAGTACTTTGGCCACTTCATGTGAAGAGCTGACTCACTGGAAAAGACTCTGTTGCTGGTAGGGATTGGGGGCAAGAGGAGAAGGGGACAACAGAGAATGAGATGGCTTGATGGCATCACCGACTCAATGGACGTGAATTTGAGTGAACTCTGGAAGGTGGTGATGGACAGGGAGGCCTGGCATGCTGCGATTCATGGGGTTGCAGAGAGTCAGACACAACTGAGCAACTGAACTGAACTGAACTGAACTGACTTTTGGTTGGTTTATTCTTATTGTCAAACTTTCCAATTCTCCACAAACAGTTCATCTCCTTATTGCCTGCACCAGACTTCCCTGGTGGCTCAGACAGTAAAGAATCTACCTGCAATGTGGGAGACCTGGGTTCGATCTCTGGGTTGGAAAGATCCCCTGGAGGAGGACATGAAAACCCACTCCAGTATTCTAGCCTAGAGAATCCCCATGGGCTGAAGAGCCTGGCAGGCAACAGTCCATGAGGTCTCAAAGAGCTGGACATGACTGAGCAACTAAGCACACATTGCCTGCACCAGGGAGCAGGGTAGGAAGTTGATTCAGAGAGGCAGCAGAAAGGCATCTTGCTCAGAATATTAAGTTAAGAATTGAGAGCTTTCTAAGCCAGAAGTAGTGAACTCTTCCATTCTTGCTAACTGTCTCTCATTGGTATTCTGCTCTTTGTGTGTCTACATGAGATTGTCATGCATGTTAGCCTCCTGTTACAGATTTTGTGAGAGCTGTGTATTTGAGGTGAGTGGCTGAGTGGAGTGAAGACAACAAAAATGGAGAAAAGACCCATGATTCTGTATAACAAATGAAAACCGTAGAAACTCTTTTTGCTGAATGACTACTTCCTAGAGCTTTTGGGAAATGCTATCCTGGGGCATAATCTCCTTCCCTGAGGGTCTCTATCTAAAGTGCCTCCTGTTTTCCTCTCTTTCTCTTCTTCCTGCCTCTATAAGTTGCTGTTTCTTTTCACCTTCTTTCTTGGCTTTTTCTCCCTACTCTCTTCTTGGCTACCTCTGTTTGTTTCTTCTTTCTTCACGGGACCAGACATGAATTTGCTCTGGGAACTTTTAGTAATCTATGGAAAGGTTGTTAAACGCTTCATGTCAGATGTTCAGTTGCTTGGTAACTCAAAGGACTCCTGCCAAGTTTATGTTCAGAGAATTAGACAAACCATGCAGCCCCCACTGTTTCCGGGCCTGGGCAGCATCAGTTCGCCAGCTCAGCTCTGTGTGAGGAGATGGCCACTCAGGCACCTAGGAGAGCCTCAGCCACCACAGAGCACAGAGCGTGGGAGCAGAGGCTGAGCCCCCTGGCCAGGCCTGGCCAGGCACCTGGGCGGCTGACCCTCACAGAGGTGTGGGCACCATTGTAGAGCCACAAAACCTAAATTATCACTGCATGTCAGTGAGGTGGTTTGAGATTGTCTCAGAGTTTCTCTACTTCTTCCTTTGTTTTATGATCGCTCATTCGCATTTTGCTTCCAGGTAGTTTTCAGGAAGCCCACAGTTTTAGATTTAGAGATTTAATAAATGGTACCAGTTAACCTCAGAGCAATGGCAACCTCCACAGAAACACAAAAACCAGACAAACAAACTCTCCTAGGATCCTGAGTTATGAGATACCCCTGGAGGAAGCGAGGCTTCCATAGTGGTAGGTAGGATGAATCTGGGCAAAATATTTGGTTTAATGCCTACTAGGAGCTGAGGCAGAAAAACCTCAAGGCCCTGAAAAGAATTCTTTGCAGGACTGCAGATGATACTTACTGTCAGTTAATGTGCAGAAAAATGCCAAAAGAGTAGGCTTATTCTGGGTGGTGTCAGGTACCTCTAGTACCTGTGTATATCACTGGCCTTGTAAACTCCCCCAAACTGTAATACAGGAGAGGAGGAGGGGGAGGAAAAGCTTCTCAAAAAAGAGGAGCTGCCCCTGCATGAGTAAGAATTAGTATTTGGCACACCAGAGCTAGCAGAGGGGATTGGGTAGGGGAGCAGGATTTTCTCCAAGACTGGCTGGCTGGGAGCTGGGATTAATCAAGTGGAAATGAACAGGGAAGGAGGGGGAAAGAACAGAATTCTGTTGCAGGGTACAATGAAAATTTTAATGAGTCTTCAGCTGTTACATTATCTTATGAAAGTAGTAACATTTGCAAATTTAGCTCTGAAATGATTGACTTGAATAGGGCTGGAGACTTAAAAATTATTACAAAAAAGAAGTGGTCTCAGATTAGCAAAATTATTTACACTAAAAACTTTTCAGTGTTCAGAGTAAGACAGGATGGTTTTTGGTGGTGGTTTTAACTGTTGGGAGCTCATTTGATTTTCACTTAAGTGGATGAGAAAACTCTCTAAAGATAAGAATGAGAACTTGGGCATCTGCTACACAGTTTTTCCTAAGAATACAGGTAAATTGAGTGTGACTTGATTTTAGCCTCTTTTCTTAATCAAAGATATTAATTATTCTCTGCTATAGTGTAAAGTATCTCCAAATGGGTGTATGTAGGTGAGGAAGATGACCTTTGTGTGTAGAAATAAGGATCACTCCTTGATGAATGGATATTGGTGAAGGGTAGAGGCTCAGCTGAGTCCGTGGAGAGAGGATGATGCTGGTGAAAGGCTGCATGACTAGTTGATAAATGGATCTGAGACAGAGGCCATCCCTTTTGAAAATGCTAACTATCTAGGTGACTTTGGGTGTGTTTGAAAGGAGTTAGGGATAGGTGGGAGGGGTTTGGTGGAGGGGTACATGGTCAGCTGTCTCAGGAAGCATGTTCTACTTCATTTCCTGACACCAGTGAGGCTTAGGAATATTTGGGGACTTAAAACTACACGATGAGGAAAGAGCCCAGAACTTTTGAATAGAAACTGATGAATTAGAGAGAAAAATTTTGTTTTCTTTAAAGGTTAGACCAATGGGTAAAAGTTATAACAGCAGATTTCGATAGTTTTCTAGTTGATTCACAAGTGAACCATCTTAAAAAATAGCAGCCCTTTCTTTATCCTTAATCGTGTTTCAGGAATCTTGATATGGTGATCCCTTCCTGGGATAAGAGGTTAATAGATGGCTCCTGAGGTTCCTTTCTACTTTGAAATTGTATGGTTCTCATAATAGAGTTTTTCTTTCTTTCTTTCTTTTTTTTTATAAAATTTATTTTATTGAAGAGTAGTTGATTTATACAATTGTGTTAATTATTTCTGCTCTACAGCGAAGTGGTTCAGTTATATATACATGCTTAGTTGCTCAGTTGTGTCTGACTATGACCCCATGGACTGTAGCCACAGGCTGCTCTGTCCATGGGGATTCTCCAGGCAAGAATACTGGAATGGGTTGCCATGCCCTTCTCAAGGGGATCTTCCCAACCCAGGGATCTAACCCAGGTCTCCGCATTGCAGGTAGATTCTTTACTGTCTGAGCCACCAGACGGTAAGAAAAATACTTTTAGAGTGTATACAGACACACACATATATACATACATTCTTAAAGTATTTTTCTTACATGTAAAAAGGCACTCTTCTAATTTGAAACTGACATTAAAAATACTTAACATCATGAAAGGTAATAAAGTTCCACATTTCAAACTGGTATTCGATGCACATCTCTTAAAGGCCAGAACCTCAAAGGTATCCTCAGGAAAATCTGCTTGACTTTCTTACCTCTCTTGATTATGTATGATGACATTTTTAGATGATCACGATGATGGTTAAGATAATTAATTGTTTCTTGAGTGAGAAAGAACGTCTGTTTAGAATTGTGTAAAGTAAGGTAAACCTCACTTCATTTCCCATGGGTAGATGATGTTAAATAGTTTTTGTTTTCAATTTTTAAATTTTGGGAGGATGGATACTTTTAATTTTAGATGGTGTTTTTCAGAAATTTTTTTAAGTTTAGATCTTGTAAAGAACAAAATAATTTTAGTTGAGAAGAGCCAAACTACCCTATGCTTCCTAGATGGTTAATTAATTCAAACACAGATAACAGATTTATATATATTCACCCATACATAATTTTAAAATATTTTAGAAGCTGATGTGAAGCTCTGGGTATGTGGGAGGGGAATATCAACTGTGAGTCTCAGTATAAGGCAGCAGTTCTCTACCAGGAGTGATTTTAACCCTAGGAAACATTTGGCACTATCTAAAGACATTTTGATTGTCATCAATGGACAGACAGGTGGGAGTACTACTGGCATCAGGTGATGAACATGCTACAATGCACAAGTCAGCTCTTTATTATACAATATTGTGCTGTGCTCAGTTGCTAAGTCACATCCTACTCTTTGCAACCCCCAAGGAGTGTGCCACCTGCCAGGCTCCTCTGATTATGGGATTTTCCAGGCAAGAGTACCAGAGTGGGTTGCCATTTGCTTCTCCTGGGAATCTTCCCAACCCAGGGATTGAACCCATGCCTCCTGGGTCTCCTGCATTGGCAGGCAAATTCTTTACCACTGTACCACCTGGGAAGACATAATAAAGGATTATCTGGCCCAAAATGTAAATAATAGCAAGGTAGAAGAATCCTGCTATAGAGTGATGTTTACTGATGAACTGACCTCCCTCAATAATATCTTTCAGTCTTTCCTTCAGATCTGATCAGATTCCAATATCCTGACTAAAGTTAAGGCCATGCTGATAGCATTTTGAGATCTGAGTGGAAGAGTAGATGAGATTTAAATATTAAATAAGTGTATGATTTAATATAAGTATATTAACTATAAATATAAGCTTATAATTCTTCAGTTTAGGGTATGGTACCCCTGCCAAAGGACAATTTTATAGCCCTGGGGCCATTGAATGTTCAAACTACTCTACAGTTCCACTCATTTCACAGGCTAGCAAGGTAATACTCAAAATCCTTCAAGCTAGACTGCAGTAGTATGTGAACCAAGAACTTCCAGATGTGTAAGATGGGTTTAGAAAAGGCAGAGGAACCAGAGATCAAATTGCAAACATCTGATGAATCATAGAGAAAGCAAGGGAATTCCAGAAAAAACATCTGCTTCATTGACTGTGCTAAAGCCTTTGGCTGTGTGGATGCATCACAACAAATTATGGAAAATTCTTAAAGAGATGGGAGTACCAGACCACTTTACCTGCCTCCTGAGAAACCTGTGTGCCGGTCAAGAAGCAACAGTTAGAACCTTACATGAAACAACTGACTGGTTCACAGTTGGGAAAGATATACATCAAGGCTGTATGTTGTCATCCTGTTTATTTCACTTCTATGCAGAGTATATCATGTGAAATGTCGAGCTGGATGAATCACAGGTTGGAATCAAGATTGCCGGGAGAAATGTCAATAACCTCAGATATGCAGATGATACCATTCCTATAGTAGAAGTGACAGACCTTTAATTATTCGTTCTGTAAAGAGCCTCTTGATTACAGTGAAAGAGAAGAGTGAAAAAAGTTGGCTTAAAATTCCACCTTAAAAAACTGAGATCATAATATCTGGTCCCATCACTTCATGGCAAATAGAAGGGGGAAAAAGTGGAAGTAGTGACAGATTTTATTTTCTTTGGCTCCAAAATCACTATGGAGAGTGACTATAGCCATAAAATCGAAAGATGCTTGTTCCTTGGAGGGAAAGCTATGACAAACCTAGGCAGCATATTAAACAGTGGAGATATCACTTTGCCAACAAAGATCCATATAGTTAAAGCTATGGTTTTTCCAGTAGTCATGTACATATGTGAGAGTTGGACCAGAGAGAAGGCTGAGTGCCGAAGTATTGAAGTTTTGAACTGTGGTGCTGGAGAAGACTCTTGAGAATCCCTTGGACTTCAAGGAGATCAAACTAGTCAATCCTAAAAGAAATCAGTCCTGAATATTCATTGGAAGGACTGATGCTGAAGTTCCAATACTTTGGCCACCTGATGTGAAGAGCCAGCTCATTAAAAAAGACCCTGATGCTGGGAAAGATTGAGGGCAGGAGGAGAAAGTGGTGACAGTAGAGAAGATAGTTGAATGGTATCACCAACTCAATGGACATGAGTTTGAACCAACTCTGGGAGATAGTGAACAATGGGAAGCCTGGTGTGCTGCAGTCCCTGAGGTCACAAAGAGTTGGACACTACTGAGTGACTTAACAACAATAGACTCAGAAACTAGTTTAAAAGTACAGAGACTTGATGAGGTAGGGGATACTCTCATCTGTGCCCTGGAGATCCTTGAAGGGCCTTAGACTAGGTATTAGTCCTGTGCCAGCCGCAATCTAAGAGCAAGCCTGTTGGCATAGGAACCAGGCAGAATAAACTCTCATGTGGATCCTAGGATACCTTGAAAGGGCCCTATACATGGCTTTAGCTTCCTCATAGCCAGTCTGCCAGTTTGCTAACAGTCCTGGGGCTCTAGGGTCCCAGCACAGGAGACACTCCCATGTGTGCCCTTGGAGATCCTGAAAGGGCCCTTTACTCCAGTGCCTTTACAGTCTGCCAGCAGTTTTGCTGGTATGGAGATCAGGCAGCAGGCCCTTTTGTCCAAACTCTTGGAGATCCTGAAAGGGTCCTATACTTGGCTTTAGTACCTCTACTCACAGTCAGGGATCAGGCCAGCTTGCTCAGGGAGCTGGTGGGAGACTTATCTATGCTTGCAGAGGCAGGTCTGCCGAGTTCAGTTTTGGCTCTGGAAACTGAAACAGTCCTGGGGCTTGCTTTCAGCCCCTCTCAGCTGAGGTTCATGATAAATCCTGCCCACATAGGGACCCATCCAATGACCAGATGGCAATCTTCCTAGAGACCACACCTGCCACACACCTGTAATAGGTCCACTGTCTGAAGACCCCACTGTGAATTTGGAAGTGAACAGTTGTTTGAGCACTACTTACTCAGTATTACTGTATAAGGTACTAGAGGTACCAGGCATTATCCACATCCACCTGAGACCCTGATAACAAGCCTGCCAACCTGGATCTCACTGCATACCCAGAAACAACCTCATAACCAGCTCTGGCCCAACATAACTGTGATTCTATAGGTTATTCCACCAACTGGAGGAATAGTCAGGAGAAGATCTTTTCTTACTGAAATCAAACTATAAAGACTGGAAGAGGTGCTTGCTCCTTCAAATGTACAAAAACCAATGTAAAGTTGCATGGATCATGAAGTGTCAGGCAATATACAACATGACCAAAGAAAACTAATGAAACTCCAACCACAAAGAGATGAAGATCTATAATTTGCCTGACAAATAAATAAAAATGATCATCTTAAAGATTGCTTATTTCCACTTCATTTGGTTGTTTTTCTGAGGTTATGCCTCATTTCTGTTTGGAACATTGTTGTCCATCTCCTCATTTTTCCCAGTTCTCTGTGTTTATTTCAGTGTGTTGGGTAGGTTGGTTACATTTCTCAATCTTGGAGAAGTGGCCTTAAGAAGGAGATGTGCTTTGGGGCCCAGAAACACTCCCCTCTGGTCACCAGAACTGTACACTCTAGGGTTGCCATCAATGTGGGATGTGCTGGAGCTGATTACAATGGGTGCTTTGGGAGGTCAGGCTGGCCCCCTGGTCTTATTGGCCACAGGGTCATGCCTCATGTGGTGGCTTCAGTGCCACTGGAGGGTGGGGTAAGCTTCCTGTGCAGTGGGCTGTGTCATCTGGTGAGGGAGGCATGGAGCTGCTGCTGGCCTGCTGATGAGTGGGGCTGGGTCCCCCTGTGGCTGGTCACGCAGCTCCAAGGGGATAGGACTTGGTGTTGACCTGCTGGAGGGTGGAGCTAGGGCCCCCTGAAGCCATGTACATGGCCTGGGGGTGGGGGGGGGGCTGGTGCTTACTCACTGGAGGGCAGAGTTGAGTCATATTTGACAAGGCAGTCAAGAATATTCAACTGGGAAAAAGTTTCTGTAATATATGGAATAGGAGAAAATATTTGCACACCATGTATTAGATAAAGAGTTAACATCTCAAATATATAAGAAACTTGTACAGCTCACTAGTAACCCTCCTGAATAATCCCATTTAAAAATAGGCAGAGAACGTGGGTAGATATTTTTCCAAAGAAGATACACAAATGGCCAACAGGTATAAGAAAAGTTGCTCAATGTTAGTAATTATCAGGGAAATACAAATCAAGACCACAATGAGATATCACCTCACACTTAGAATAACTATTCTCAAAGAGACCAGTGACAGCAAATGCCGGTGAGGATGTGGAGAAAAGGCAACTATTGTGCACTATTGATGGGAATGTAAATTGGTGTAGCTGCTGTGGAAAACAGTATGAAGATTCCTCAAAAAACTGAACCACTAGGTGATCCAGCAATCCCATTTCTGAGTATATATCCAAAGAAAATGAAATCACTGTCTTGAAGAGATATCTGTCCCCAAGTTTATTGCAGCATTGTTCACAATAACTAAGACATAGGAAAAATCTGTGTTCATCAAGAGATGAATGGATAAATATAATGTGACATGAGTGTGTGTGTTTGTGTGTGTATAATCCATAAGAGGAAGGAAACCGTACCGTTTGTGACAACATGGATTGACCTGAGGGCTAAGTGATAAAAGTCAGACAGAGAAAGGGAAATATTGTATGGTTTTACTTGTATGTGGAATCTAAAAGGAGCCAAGCTCATAGAAATGGAAAGTAGAATGTGGTTGTTAGAGGCACTCTCTTCCAGGTATAAGATGATTAAGTTCTGGGAATCTAATGGACAGTATTGTGACTATATTTAATACTAATATATCTTAAGTGATCTCACCACACATACACAAAATTGTAATTATGTGAGTTGATGGGTGTATTAACTAACCTTATGTGGTTATCCTTTTGCAATATTTGTATGTCAAATCATCACATACGCTTGTGTGCGTGCTTGGTCACCCAGTTGTGTCCGACTCTTTGTGACCCATGGACTGTAGCCCATCAAGCTCCTTCAGGCAAGAATACTGGAGTGAGTAGTCATTCTCTTCTCCAGGGGATTTTCCCAACCCAGGGATCAAACCCAGGAATCCTGTATTGCAGGCAGATTCTTTACTATCTGAGCCACCAGGGAAGCCCTCACATACACTTAAGTGTATACAATTTTATATGTCAGTTATATCTCAATAAAGCTGGTAAAAAATGGAAAAATAGTACAGACTTACTCTTTATGTTCAGAGCAGTTTTTCCCCAACCTTTTCTCTTTACAGTTCAGTTGAGAAGTAAGTCCACACAGAAACTGCTAGTTCTTCCTTTCCTGGGCCTGAAGTTCCTGGAAGAGGGAGGGTCAACAAGTGTTGCCTCACTTGTTTTTCACAGCACCAAAAAAGTATCAAAGTGAGATGCCCATTAAATACCTTTTTTCCCCTCAAACTATGGTATACATAAAACTGTCAGGCCAAAATATTCCTCTGCTTTCTTATAAATCTGTCTAAATCTGTTTTCTTCATGCTACTTTGCACATTATGATGGAAGCTGAGAAAAGCCATATTTTCTCAGATGTTTGTGTTTTACATTATTTAAAAATGAAATAAAACTCCCACAATATAGAGTCTAGTTTAATTAAAAGTCATTGCAAATACTCTTGTTCAAAAAGTTGTCAGCTGTATTGATGACATATTCTGGATTGTTCATTTTCAAACCTATGAAGTAACATTTCTTGTTGAAGAAATTCATTCAAAAGACGTTGAGTATCCAAATCAATGACTCATAGGGAACTGTTAATGATGACAGGATCCGGGCAAAGGGCACAATGAACAGAAGCTGTGACCAGCATAATATGTCTGAGATTCATTTGTATTTAGCTGTAAATGACTAAGTAAGACTCAAAATAGCTGTGTCATGTGATGTATTATATGATTGTGAAGTCTTAATTGAAAAATTATACAAAGATGATTTTCTGTGCTTGATGGAGAAGAAACAACTGTTTAGGAGTGTCCTATTAATTTTAACTGTTGCTAAGAAGGAAAGATAGGAAAAATTAAAATAAAATGCTTAGTTGGCTTTAAAGCATCTGGATGACCCTTGGGTCTTGAATGACTGCCAGATTCTCATGTGCTTGATGATAAAGTCTTATCCAAGACTACTAAGGAGAGCAAGAAGTGAAAGGTTTGGAAATGATGACCTCTCTGGGAACCTGCTGCTCTCTTCCCACTGCACAGCTAAACTTTGTTAGTGGTAAGTGATAAAATCTAAGGGTTGGAGGGTTTTTGCTTTCAGCTTATTAGGCTTTAGCTCTCAAGCAGTTGGGAGAGAGTATAGGTTGATCTGTTATAATATTCAGCATTTTGTCCCTTGTACTCCCTGGGATTTAGAGGAGACAACTTATATTAAAAAAAATAAAATATTTTTTTCCTGTTTGCTGAAAGGAAGATCTGACAGAGCATCTGGTAGTATTCAATCTAAGTTTCTAGGGTCCTTAAAGGATCTGCCAGTTTCTTTTTAGAGGCTTTTAAGTCATTAGCTGTTACTCAGCACTTTCTATTATTGCTATTTATTTCCTTAAGCAAGATAATGAATAATTCATTAAGAAAAAAGCTTAGGCTTGTCCATGCCCTGTGCTTTTATTGCCTACCAGCATACATAGTACAAGCCCATATTTATTTTTGTTCTATCTCTTTTTTACTAGAAATATATATTTTATTTTTCTTTGCAGGTCCATAATGTAGGACTTTTATTTATTATAGGAATTATTTTTTAAAGCAACAGTTCATGTTGGAGCAAGTCATATTTTATCAGGGATACCAATCTTCAATTTAGATGACTGGATGGACAGAAACACTTAACAGTATTTAATAAACTTGATTCATTTTAAGCAAAACCATTGTAAAATATTTGAAATAATTTTACCTTGCAGAAATTGTTTCTTTGAAAAGCAGATATGATACCAGACCTTTAATTATTCTTTCTGTATTAAAGAACATTCAGAGAGAGGATCTGTGATCACATCAGACTGTTAGATATTAAGAGTTCTTACTATCTCCATTAGTATTTTTAAATCTGACATTAGAATCTTCTAAAGAAAATCTTTTTTGCATGTCTGGGAGGTTAGGGCGAATAGGAAATAATAATGAATAGGAAATAATGCTTTTGAAAATCCTGGTCTTTATGAGAGATCATCACCTGTCAAATGTCTTCTTTTGATGAAAGAATAGTAGTGTGGGTAGTTGTTTGATGTGTTCTCAAGTTGCAGCATGAATGGTACTAACAAATGTAATATTAGTTGAAAGATCTGGCTTAAGTTCATGATTTTGTATTTTAGTCTGATTCAGTTGTCGTCAGAAATAATCGTTATTCACTCTAGAACATATCCACTCATGGGACAAATAGTGAAATAACCTTATCTTCAGCTTGGTCCCTTAATCTTCTGTGGCTTTCATCATGAGATAGGTTTAGTTCATAGGAAGTACTTATTTCTTAAAGGAATTATTTGAATGAAACAAATATAACCTTATTATTGAACTGAGTCACAATAAGCATTTTGTCTTTTAAAATAGGGTGTTTAACAGGTGGGTAGGCACAATTTTAAACTTAGCATTGTAACTGAGTGCCCCATCAGTGTTGCGTCATTCTCTACCCGAAACAAGCAAACAAAAGCAATCATTTTCATAGTCAAATAAGTCATATATTCCTATTCCTTATTTGGAAATTATCAATGTACCTGAGTCTATTAAAACCCTGTCCTGCAATTAAGAAACACTTTTATTTTTTAATCTAGGTATTTTAAATTTGTATGTTTACACACAAATAGTTTAGAGTCAAGTAGCTTGGGGATTTTAACAGCAGCCTTTAGACTTTCTTTTCCATTTCCAATTCTCCAGAGGCAACCATTTTCATCTGTCAGCTGATTCTTTGGTAAGTACCTTCATCTTAGAACAATAGAATGGCATGGATACTTATTTTTCTCTTATTTTTATCTACTGACTTCTCACTGTGAAAGATAGGAATTTATTTAGCTTGTTTCCCCATCCCATCCCTCTCTCTTACTTTCTCTCACAGGGGCACACATGCCCATGTATGCACACACACAATTCTTACTCCCAGTTCTTCCTGCAAAAACGTGTTGTGACTTGGATTACATCAACATTTAGTGTTAATGTTAAGAATAAGTAAATACAATTTTTAGCTAAACCACATAGAATAATATAATTCCTATTCTATTTTTGTACACCTTTTAATTTTTTCTAGAGTTTATTGTTATTTGCTTAGTTTTCTGTGTCTCTATTGAATTGTCTTGAATTCAATCTCCAGTGCTCCACTAGATCAAAAATCTCTTCTTGTTGTGTTCATTCACATCAGGTTTTCTTTCAGTGTCATCTGTTTGGAGAAGTCTTTTTGAGAGCCTTCTGACCTGGTCCAATCTGGATTGGATGCCTTCCTTGCCCTGGTATATGGCTGACATCCTTAAATTTCTCCTCTTTACCACCCTGGGGTGATAGGTTTCCTGTTTATTGCATCCTTTAACTTCCTCTTCCTTGGTTACCTCTTTGTTTTGGTGGAGTACCTACCAAAGAGTCTGGTATCTCTTGAGAAAAGTGTGTGGGAGGTTTCTTTTCTTGTAAACTTAAATGTGAAGAGACTAGTCTCTTATCCTGCCCTCACATTTGATTTTTTTTTATTTTTATCAAACTGTTTTATTCTTGGTATCCCATTATATGCCAGGGTTCTTTTTTCTTCTTGAGGAAAATAATTGTCTTCTAGTCTCCAATGTTGCTATTATGGGAAAACACACTTCTGTCTGTCTCTTCCATTCTCAATACTCTTCTTCACTTTTGGCATTGCTGAGTGTGTGGTTTTTACCACACAAAACAACTCAGTGATATTGGCTGGGCGTCTTGTAATTTAACTTGGTGCTGGCACTGTCTGCCTGAAAATAGTATCCGATTCCCCTTGCTAAGGGCTCAGCCCACAGGACTGTCCCCTTCTCGCTACTCACTTCAGGTGCCAGCTGCAAATCCATATTGTCTTCCTGTGCATCTGACTGACTGGCTATAAAGCAATCCTTTCCTCAGGTTAATTAGTTTGAACCACTCACAGAACTGAGGAAAACAGGTTACTTACTAGATTATCATTTTGTCACAAAAGTTATGGAAGAATACGAGTGAACAGCCAGATAAAGAGATACACGAGGCAAAGTCCAGAGGGTCCTGCGCACAGGCGCTTCTGTCTCTGTGGAGTTTGGGATGTACCAGCCACCTAGCCTGTGGATACATTCTTGTTCACCAATCTAGTGCCTCTCCAAAGCCTGTCCTTTTGGGTTTTTATGGGGCTTTATTGCACAGTCATGATTAATTAAATCATAGGCATTAGTGTTTGATTCAACCTCTAGCCCCTCTCTCCCCTTTAGAAGTTGGGGGGTGGGACCAAAAGTTCCAATGTCTTAATCTGGTTGGTTTCCCTGGCAATCAGCCCCCATCCTTTCTGAAAATCACCTCATTAGCTTAAACCAGGTGTGGTTGAAAGGGACTTCTAAGAATAACAAGACACTCCTTTCACCATTATGGCTCTGGAGCTAGTTCAGGAAGAAGGACAAAAGAACAAATATTATAACGAAAGATGATCCCTTTGCTATTGTGTTTTGGACATTCCCAGAGTTTTAGGAACTCTGTGCCAGAAATGGGGATAAAGACGAAATAGATAGTCTTACTATAAATCACAATATCATAGTTACTATTGAGATCTAAATTTATCTAATTTATAATTCTTTGTATATGCCTCTACCTTTAACCCAAATCTTATTTTCCTAGTATTCTGGATTTCAATAAAGTGTCCTATTGTGTGTCTATTTTCATACACTGAGTGGGTCTTCTTACTCATGTCCTTCATTTTCTTCTAAGATTTTATTAATAATATTTTCCTTTGTTTTTCATTTCACCTTCAGAGACTCCTATTCTTGGACCTCTTGGATTGGTCCCTGTTTATCTTCCTCTCCTAATTTCTGTCTGTTTATTTTTTGCTTTACTTTCTGTGAGATTTCTTCAACTTTATTTCCAGCCATTATATTAAGATTTTTCTTTCTGGTATCATGTTTTTATTTTTCCAAATTTTTCTTTTTTCTATACATTTTAAAAAATAAAATTCTTTTCTTATGTCATGGATGCAATATCTTATCTCTGGTAATTTTTATTTTTCACCAAATCATCTTCTCCTTGCATAATCTGTTTCCTCCAGGTTGAAGTTTTTTGTTTGCTTCCTTTGGGACTGTTATCCACATTAGAGTTTTTCCTTAATTTCTGCTAATCCTTAACTGCCTGATCATATTTGGGAGTAGGAGACCAGAAAGCTGGTTGAATCTCTGAGTATGTGGGTAGGCCTGAACGTCATTATATGGTGATCTGGATGTGCCAGATTTTCGTATTGTGTCTTCTTGGACTGATCAGATCTACTTGCAGGGGTGGGGGTGGTGTCTCTAGTCTCCTAAATGGAGGATGAAGGCTTTGGAGAGTCAAGTTGCAGAGGAAGACTTGAGGTCTCAGCATGTTAACTTAATGTTAATGCCTGTTAACTTAATTCCCCTATTTTCAAGGTACTGCTATATTCAACTGCCCAGAGCCCCTAAGTCCAGAGATCCTTTGGTTCTTTCTGAAGAATAAACATCTAGAATTGGAGTGAGTGCAACACCCAGCAACACAGAGTAAGGAAAGACCCAAAATTCTAATGTCTCTAAACATTTTTCAATCAGAATGAATCTTCTCAACATAGCATTGCTCCTTTACCCACAGTTAGGTGAAACTTGAGGTTAAGGGTATAGTTCTTCAAGACTGTCTAGTTTGCCCAAGATTTCTGACATCAGCTGTGGGTTCTGGGGTCCCCAGGACCATCCTCACTCAGACCAGCTAATGATAAATTTGGAGATTCTCACAGACTCCTTTAGATTGAATAATTTGATAGATCAACTCACAGAACTCAGGAAAGCACTATACTTACGATTGTAGTTTTATTCTAGCAGAAGTGTGCAAATCAGAACCAGCCAAAGGAAGAAACATAGGGTGGAATCTGGGACTGGGAAATTTCCAGCACAAAGCTTCCATGTCCTTAGGGATGCATTACCTCTTGTGCTTGGTGTATATCCATATACACCAAGTTTGGGAAGTTTGCTTAAAGTTCAGTGTTGATAATTCTTGCTGGGGCTTCATTACTTAGGCATGAATGATTGAATGATTGTGCATATGGTTGCTCAAGGCCCCAACCCTCTAATTGCATTAATGGTCTTTCTGTGTGGTTAGCTCCCATCATGCATCACCTTGTTAGCATAGACTATCAGGTGTTGTCTGAGGGGCCCACCATGAACAACAAAAATAATCTTATCGCTCAGGGAATTCCAGAAGTTTAGAGGTTACCTCTCAGGAGTTGGAACAAAGGCCAGACTTTTCTTGGGTAAAGTTAATTTTTCACTAAATACTTTTCCATCTCCAATGCCAGAGGTATCTTGGCTCCACCAATTTTAAAATACTTAAAGAATTCTAAGGTAAAATCAGGTTGGTTCTTTACTCTCTGTGCTACTGGTTTAGGATTTTGTTTCCTTGGGTTGGCTAAGGCATTTATCATTTATTCATTTGATTTTCAGCTGCCAAAAATATTACTGTTTTCCCTCCCATTCTCGAGTGTTTATACTTAAATTTCAAACCAAAACCCCACTGCAGTAGTGTTAGTGAGGTTTCTAGAAGGAACCAAATTAAATACATATATTCAGTGGACTATTTCTTTGCAGAAATTGCCCAGCATTCTTTCAGTTTGTCAGTGACAACTTTCTGTAGAATTCATACTAGTACCTGGTAAATAAACACTGAATTAGCAAACATTTCTATATTGCTTCATTAATAGAGATAACTGACTAATTTAGGCTTCAGAATCTTTAAAGACAACTTTTCTTTTAGGGTTCATTTCCTTTCTACTTTACATATTGAGGACACAAAAGATAAACAGCCTCTTAACACTTATTGATTGGGGATAAGACTATTGGGATAGAGGAGGAGATTTTAACTTCAATATTATTTATTTTTATAATGTTTGAATTACTGTTACTTTTTAATTAGTTAAAAAAATTTTATAACAAGAAAAAAGTAAAACATTGCATGAAATGATCCCACAAATTTTTCCACTGCAGATATATGATGCTAGGGTTAATAGAGAGCTAAAAATGGGGAACTCTTTTATATTTAATGGAGTAGGTAGAACAGAGCACAGAACTCCTTTAATTACTCTGATCTAAAAATCAGACTTGTAGTCTTTCTGTCTCAATCAGTCTCTCTTTCTGATTTTTATGGGGTATAAAGTAGTTTTTAAGATTACATTTTATATTGATGAAGTTTGCCTGGAAAAGATGTTGATTCTCTCATAATGCTTATTTCTCATTTAATTTTCTTGGTAAATAAGAGTTTGTATATTGATTTTTCTGTCTCATTCTAGCACACAACTGTAATTCTATCTCTCTTCTTTTGTAACCTTTTCAGAGTTCCTGATCCCTGTGAGATTCATTCTAAATGCCATTGTATGGTGTTCAAAGTGTTCTTATAACACAGCAGGAGCTTACCTTGTAGTCTTATCTGTTTCTGGTTCCCATTCCATCAAGTTCCCAATTCCTCTCAACACTGAATTATTTGCTGATTCTCCCCAATTCTTGATGTTGAGGTGTCTTTCTCCAAGTATTTGCCCCAGGGTGGAATTCTTTCCCCATCTCCCTTTGCCCATCTAAATCACACCTACTTTTACAGCCTATCTCAAATGTTTCCCTCTTCAGGTTCTTCCTTATCTTTTCTCTATCCAGGATTAATGCCACCCCACAGGGGCCCCACAGGGCTTTGTTTGCCCACATTCTGCCTATTTTAAAGGTATTAGTAGATGCGTCGGAGAAGGCAGTGGCACCCCACTCCAGTACTCTTGCCTGGAAAATCCCATGGACGGAGGAGCCTGGTGGGCTGCACTCCATGGGGTCGCTAAGAGTGCGACACGACTGAGGGACTTCACTTTCGCTTTTCACTTTCATGCATTGGAAAAGGAAATGGCAACCCACTCCAGTGTTCTTGCCAGGAGAATCCCAGGGACGGGGGAGCCTGGTGGGCTGCCGTCTGTGGGATCACACAGAGTCGGACACGACTGAAGTGACTTAGCAGCAGCAGTAGATGAGTATGTGTGCACGTGTGTGTGTGTGTCTAAGGGGAGAGTGAAGGGAGGGAAATTGTCTCCATTAATCATAATTTCCTTGAAAGTAAATCTGATGAGTTATATATACACACAGTGCTTTATATATAGCTGATTCTCAGTAATGTTAGTTGGTTTCATATAAATCTTGTTTCATTTTCTTTGTATTAATAGCATTGACAAAAATAATGACTATATAAATTACGTATTAGTTTTACAAATCCAGTTCTCCCCAAGACATTTTCTTGAAAAACAGAAAGGTGGCTGCCTGATGCTTCAAGGTGATTATTAGCAACCTGGGGTTGGATAAGAAATATGAATACTCGTTAGCATCCCTGAGTTCAGATCCACAAATTCATGACTGTGGGCGCTATTCGCAGCTGATGAGTGTTCGTGCTCCTTACCCCACCCCAAGTGGAGTGAAGTAGCCAGCCGGATCTCTGAGTGACAGGAACTGACCACTGCAGTGACGGAAGGAAGACAAGGGAGGTGTGATGACTAACGGAGTCAGTCTGGGTGTCTATGCCATAGGAGGAGGATCTAAATAATAGGAGGAGGCTGGGGGGAGGGCGGGGGGAAGGGTTAAGCAAGGAAGATGATTGATGAAGTGTATTATGGCTGACACAAGACCCTATGCTCTGGGTGAGGGAATTAGCAGTGATTGAGAAGTGACCCAGGAGAGGGCTCATGGTCTCTGTGTGATTAGTAGGAAGTAATCAGCCATTTGCTTGAGGGGACAGCCATACACAAAGGATATATCAAAGGGAAAAGGATGGGGGAGAACATCAGTGGTAACACCAAGAAGATCTTTTACATTATAGAAATCTGTCTGGGCCCCACTATTTACAGTCTGTATTCATCCCGCTCCCTACTCCTTAAGCCTGTGTACTTGAAGCTTGAGTTTCTTCTTCTCACTGATATCCATTTTTAGGCTGCTCTGTTACGTAGGAGGATTAAAAAGTGAGCCTAATCTGAGGTTACCACAGTGATCTCACTAAACAGTTACCCAGATGAGTGCTGGAGGGCCTGGGGCTGGGAGAGGAGGGCCAAGGAGGAGGAGTAGGTAATGATGGAAACTTCCTGAGGAGCATCTTACAAAAGGCACTCTTTTTCCCCCTAAGTACAAATTTTAACAGTATTTTTTAGGAATTCTTTGGCTCTCCTCTTAAAGAACTTAAAGCCACTTAAAGTTTCCCAACCCTTGACCTCACAAGAGACTGGGGAGGCAGACAGGCAGCAAGATTTAAAACCAGGTGATGAATTAGAGCCTCATTCATCTGGGTAGGCCAAGACATTTAATTAAGCCATTTATTAAGCTTGTTTTTGTGTTTTCTTTGCAGAGCCCAATTCTAGAGTCCTGGAAGCAGATATAGGGTGCACCTCTTGAGTTCATTTATTTTTCCTTAATGTAGTCAAAGCATGAGAGCTAGCCATAGACAAAAACAAAAGCATTCCAGTGGAACTTTTTTTCCTCTTTCAAAATTCACTGCCTCTATGAATAGGTTCTGTGAAGAGTAATTATGAGAATACAAAAGCAAAAAAATGAAGCAAAAGAAAAAAGGACACTTAGTGATGCCTAACTTAATTTTCTCTACCTCAGCTTTGTAGCATGTCCTTTGTAGTGAGCAGATTTGTTAATTTGGCTAGACTTATAATTTAGTCTCTCACTTGTTTTGGGGGGGAATAAGCAGCATACGGGAAGATAGTAAGTATTTAGGTTTGGGGTTGATTTACATGATGATAAGACCACCTTTCAAACTATACACATGAAGATGCTCTTGTTTTGGGAAGAGCAGTTTCTTCCTAAGAAAAGAGAGAGGGCCTGAATGAATGCATTTAGCTCAAATTGACTTTGTCAACTGGTTATATTGCTATAGTACTATTAATTTATTTGTACATTTTAAAATTTATCCTGCTTTAAAATTGCTTGATTTGGGGGCATATGGTCTTGATTCTTCTGGACCATGTCTGGGTGTGGTTTGTCCACCCAAATACTCTTTTGCACAGTGATCCTTGTTTTGGCAACTACCTCCTTTTTCTCAACACCCTTATTGCTGCTCGTTCGCAAAAGGCCAGCCTATGACTGCACAAGACTGGAGCTTATACATTAGCTTCCAAATAGGGACAGTGCAGTAGCCCTCTCTCTGCTGGAGATTTAGGGCACTAAGTGCATGAAGCTGGTCCTCTACAGGCTCGCCAGTGTCCTGCTGGCATGAAGCAGCCCTGATAGGGGCCTTTATCTTGTTTGGCTATAAAGAGAGAACCCGAGTGGGGAGAGGAGGAGGAGCCAGGCACTTAATCCTGAAGGACCTTTAGGGACAAAAGCATTTACAGTGAGTACAGCAGCAGATTTCTGGCTTTTCTGTTGTTTTATTTAACAGAGAAAATCACAAGAGATAGGAGAAAGAGGTGGGCAGTTTTGATGCATGTGTAGCTGCATTTTTTGCTTCCTACTTTGGTCAAAGAACACACTCCTTATTTAAATGTCTTATTCACATTGAATATATTCTGCTAACGTCAGGTTTCGACTGAAAACTTGTGGACTGTCAGGGAGGTAGCAGCAGCAGTCCTTGTTAGTGAGCAACCCATGGCATGTTTCTTCAGTTTCTGTAGGATGATAAATAGAGTATGGTGAGAAAAACCTTCCCGCAAAAATTTTTTTAAAAGTTTTAAAATCCTTACTGCTTTTGCCTTTTGCACTTTAAATGTTGAATCGTCTTTGGATTGTGGAAAGGAAAGGATTTGATCTATGTTATTTTTAACAGCAGCTGGGATAAAGGTGGTATTATCTCTAATGCTGGAAAGGTGACCACAGATAAGCATTTGATGGGGGAGGGGAACAGGAGGTCATTGGGTTCCAAAAAGCTGGTGGATCATTCCTCTCGTACAGCTTCAGAGCCAGAGTTATAACTGCGTAGGTATCCGTATGTACTTGAATCAGTGCTTCATTTGCATCATCAGAAGTTGTGGTCTATTGGCTTCCCAACACGCCCCCCACCCGCAGCCCCGCCTCAAATTTATCTGTGACTGGAAAGGAATCTTATTGCATGAACCCCTGTAAAAGAAAAATGCAAAACTTAGAATTTGAAAGAATATATAGAGTTGTGCTGAATTTCCTATTTGTTTGCATTCAAATAGAGTAATTAATTTGATGGCAAAGCAAGCTTGACTAGTTGAGATAAGGGCAGGAAAAATGCATATGAAGCTTGTTATAGTAGATCTCTACAATACGAGACAGTTTTCCTTTAAAGTACTAATTTATCTCGGAAATCAGATGTAATTTTGTGAAAATCAGAAATAGAGGGTGGTTATCCATGGGTGGTACATTTAGTTGCGAACTACTGGAATTGAAAATTAAATGTTTATTGTAATTAGTTCCATGAAAATGGGTAATTAATCAATTTTATGCCACTTCCTGGACTTGTTCTGCTGTTATAACACATACGGTATTCCTTCCCCAGGGGCAAAGCTGTACGTGAAGGAAAGCAAATAGACAGAAGTTGACATATACTTCAAGTAAAGTATTGCTTTGCTTATTGGGTCATGGGAATTCTCTTTACAGTTTGAGCAACTAAATATAGAAACATCCCATGCAGGTTGAAATTTTGTGAAAAATGTTAGTGGCTCAAGTATGTCCGACTGTTTGCAACCCCATGGACAGTAGCCTGCCAGGCTTTACTGTTCATGAAATTCTCCACGAATACTAGAGTGAGTAGCCATTTCCTTCTCGTGGGGATCTTCCTGACCCAGGGATTGAATCTGGGTCTCCTGCATTGCAGGCAGATTCTTTACCATCTGAGTCACAGGGTAGATACAGAAAAATTTTGCTTTTGCAGCTTGAATATAAGGTTTCTTTGCCCTTTACTTATGTGTGTTGCACATCAGCTGTTAGTACATTTTTCTTTAATGTTTTTATTTGTTTTAATCTACTCTATTTGTCCTTTACATATATAACCATATCTGTGTTATCAGTCTTAATATCCAAACTTCCAGAAGGGAGACTCTTCCATATTTATTCCTCTGGAAAGTCTTACTGACATATCTGGTGTAAATAATACATATTCCCTGGTAGCTCAGATGGTAAAGAATCTGCCTGCAATACAGGAGACCTGGGTTGGATCCTTGGGTTGGGAAGATACTCTGGAGAAGGGAATGGCACTCCCTTGTCCACTCCAGTATTCTTGC
Source organism: Ovis aries (assembly GCF_016772045.2). Classification (NCBI taxonomy): domain Eukaryota; kingdom Metazoa; phylum Chordata; class Mammalia; order Artiodactyla; family Bovidae; genus Ovis; species Ovis aries. The sequence goes on from NC_056071.1 coordinate 40,580,582, forward strand.
CTGGAAAATCACATTGTCAGAAGAGCCAGGCAGGCTACAGTTCAAGGGGCTGCAAAGAGTTGGACACAACTGAGTGACTGAACATAAGAAAGCTCACTCTTCTGGAGTTTTATCCCTCTCAGTGAAATTTTTATACTTTCTAATTGATTTTCCCTTAATTTCGCTCTGGTTTTTCATTGTTAGTGTATATGAATACAAGGGATTTTGTGTATTACTTTTATATCTATCCTGTGACTTTATTATATTCCTTGATTAGCTCTAATAATTTTCTAGTGGCATTTTTTAAGGTTTTTATGTATAGTATTATGTCATCTGTAAACAGTGAGAGTTTTACTTCATCTTTTATAAATCTGCATTCCTTTTATTTCTTTTTCTTTGATTGCTGTGGCTAGGACTTCCAAATGTTGAGTAATAGTAGTGAGAGTGGGTTCCCTTGCCTTGTTCCTGATCTTAGGGGAAATGCTTTAAGTTTTTGGCGTTGAGAATAATGTTTGCTGTGGGTTTGTCACATAAGGCCTTTACTATGCTGAGGTAGTTTCTTCTGTGCCTACTTTCTGGGGAGTTTTTTTTTTTTTTTAATCATAAATGGGTATTGAATTTTATCAAAAGCTTTCTCTGCATGTATTGAGGTGATCATATGGTTTTTATCTTTCAATTTGTTAAGATGGTGTATCACATTGATTGATTTCCATGTATTGAAGAATCCTTGCATCCCTGGGATAAAGCCCACTTGATCACTATGTATGATCCTTTAAATGTGTTGCTGGATTCTGTTTGCTGGAATTTTGTTGAGGAGTTTTGTATCTATGTTCATTAGTGATACTGGCCTGTTGTTTTCTTTTTTTGTGGCATCTTTGCCTGGTTTTGGTATCAGGGTGATGGAGACCTTTTCTTCTTCTGCAATTTTCTGAAACAGTTTGAGCAGGATTCTGTTAATTTTTTAAAAACAGTCAAGTCTAGTATTATTGTTATTTTAAAGGCTACATGTGAGAGTGGTTAAAAATATGGGGTGTGGATTTCTCCCTCTTGCAATCAGGTGTAGAAAAGCTGTTGAAGCCTAAAACCATTTTCTAAGGCAGGTACCAATGTGATAAACTTACCTTATAACATAATATTTTGCTCTTTGCAAATTACTTTGTTTTCAAAAATTCGTCTGTAAACCCCCTTATCATGTAATTTTACAAAATTAAGAAATTAAGAGAGGGAGTATGCTTTAGAAAGCTTCTGAAATAATATGTCATAAGAATAACTTATTCTTAAGGCTTTTGTCATTTCAATATGTCTTTTTATTCCCCGTGCTCATTCCTGTATGGGATGTTACATATTCCAAGTCAAACTGGGAACTTTTTTGTTTATTCCCCCTCCATGTTTATAGGTAAAATAATTTTGTTTTTGTTATTAAGTTAATCTTAAGAATATAAAGAAATATAGCTACTTTCTGGTAATCACATTTTATATTCAGCTGCCTTTCATCTATGGGAAATGAGGATATATACTGACTTGAATGCATAGAACTAGAAAAAGACTTAGAAAAGGACAAGGAACCCATTGCCCCGAGTAGAAGAAGTTTTTCCTGAAACTAAAAAATAATGTCTGTTTAAAATGTTTGAAGTATAAGATCTTGAGCAGTTATTTTATGTCAAATTGGTTACAGAAAAAGATAAATGACATAGTCAGCTCATTAGTAAACTAATCAACTTTATCTTAAAAGAAACCATGCATTTCATTGGTCAGAACTTAGCCACATGACCACAGCAAGCTCCGCTGGAGGCAGGGAATGTAGTTTTAAATTCTTGGCAAATGTATACACAACTGAAAACTAGGACTTTGTTATTAAGGAGTAAGAAGAGAATGGATGTTGGGGTAGGCAATACTATACAGTTTTGTGTTCCTGTTTTATGCTGAATCTTGGATCTAGTTGGTAGAAACTCAAAAACTCAAAGCACCTCTTTCTGTTTTTGTTATGAGCTATGGTTTCTTAATTTAGAAAGCTGGCTTAATTTAGAAACCTTGTTTCTTCTGCGAAGTATCATTCCTTTATTTGGCAATCTTGTCTGACTTTTGCTTTCTTCTTTCCTCTTGCCTTTCAGCTGTTTTGGAAAGAAGTAAGGTTTAGACTTCTCCATGTTAACCATGAGCGTGACACTTTCCCCTCTGAGGTCACAGGACCTGGATCCCATGGCTACTGATGCTTCACCCATGGCCATCAACTTGACCCCCACTGTGGAGCAGGGTGAAGGAGAAGAGGTGATGAGGGACATGGATCCTGACCAGCAGTACGAAAAGCCTCCCCCATTACATACAGGAGCCGACTGGAAGATTGTCCTCCACTTACCTGAGATTGAGACCTGGCTCCGGATGACCTCAGAGAGGGTCCGAGACCTAACCTATTCAGTCCAGCAGGACTCAGACAGCAAGCATGTGGATGTGCATCTAGTTCAACTAAAGGTAAGGAAGGTCTCTGGGCTCAGGTCCGTTCCAGACAAGCCTGAAGGTGGCTGCAGTAACTAGAGCCTGAGTTCAGTAATTCTCAGTGAGAAAGCATCCAAGAAGGAAATCAGAACAACAGGTTTGAAACTATTATTTTTGTAGCTAAACATGGGCAGATTTCTTTCCTGGTTTTACTTTGTGAACTGAGCACCTAAAATAAAACTGACCTCAGGGGATAATGCAGAGAAATGAGGAAAGCAGGGGGGCATTTTTGTGCAGTGCCATAGAAATCAGTAGTAAAGAATAAAAATATTACAAAAGGTTTACTAAAGACTCTCATAGATTAAAAAAAAAAAAAGGCAAACTGAGCCATGATTGTATATGTATGTGATTACTACCTCCTGTTGAAGTCGATGCTGCCTTTGTGGCAAACAATGGATTCTGGCATGGTTGGGGAGGGCACTGTTTTCCTTTTAGAATGAGTTCTTTCATCCAGGTACAATGCATCGTGCAGAACAAAGGTGCTTTTATAACAACTCATCTAAAGTTCAGACATTAAAAGAATGTGTGTGACTTCTTGAGCCCTTCAGAAGCCTCGCTGTTGATAATAATGAAATGGAGATGCTAGTAAAGAGTGCTAATAATAGAGATTTTGGCCTGGGGATCTCAAGATACAGGGAATCTTGCCCTCTCATGGCCACTTCTCTCTTCCAGGTTCCCAAAGGAAATACACACTCAGGTCAATGGTGGGCAAAAAAGCAAGGCAGATTTATACCCTAGCATTGGCCGCAAACCCCAATGTAACTTTCTAGTCAGTTAGGTGAGATCCTAAGGAGAATTCCTCTGCCTAAACTGGTTCATATCAAATGATCTACAACCAAAGACCAAACAGATTCTTGGATCTTAATGCTTAAGTGACTTATCAGATGCAGCCATCATCGTGAGGGGAAAGGACAGTTGAGGGAGCACAGGTGCCCCAAAGCCTGGAGCTGATCTAGCTCAGCCTTCTCAGGCTGGCTCAGCAAATCTGGGGCCCAGCTACTCCATAAGAGAGACTTTTCAAGAAAGGGAAGGAGAGGGGTTTTAGAGAGAAAAAACAAAAAGGCCAGAATGCCAAGGTGTCTTGGCCTCTCCCAGGCTGAGCAGGTGGGGTGATCTTCTTTCTATAGGTTCTTAGGGAGGAGAAAGCACCAAAAGGGTATCAGAGATGGCTGGGAACAAGCTTTACTGGAGTGCGAGCTGGCTGGTCTCCCCCCTGTGGCAGCAGAGTGTGGTGTCCTGCCGCATATCAGTTCCTGCTGTACAGTCCCTTTAATCAGAGGAGCAGCCCTGTAGCTGGAGAAGGAAATGGCAACCCACTCCCGTATTCTTGCCTAGAGAATCCCAAGGACAGAGGAGCCCAGCAGGCTACAGTCCATGTAGTCGCAAGAGTTGGACACGACTTAGTGACTAAACCACCGCCACCACCAGCCCTCTAGCTTCTCCAGATTGGAGATAGAAGGAAGTCGGGGGCTCCTCAGCAAACCTACTCTCCTCTGTTCCTGCTAATGTTGCATTTCTTCTGTGACTACCATGAGGAAATGCAGGGTTGAGTTTGCAAGGAAAGTTAACTGTTGCTCTCTAAAATCAGATCTTCCCAACCCAGGTATCGAACCCAGGGCTCCCACATTGCAGGAGGATTCTTTGCTGTTTGAGCCGCCTGCTGCTGCTGCTAAATTGCGTCAGTCGTGTCCAACTCTGTGTGACCCCATAAACAGCAGCCCACCAGGGAAGCCCAATTAAGCCCAGACTCTTTCAGATTTACACAGAAAATGTGGTAAATGATAAATGAGAATGGGGGGATGGAAATCTCCTTAGAAGACTCCACTAAAAATGCTAAGGGCATCTAAAAACAATGTGTCAACTAACTATATTTAATTGCGTCAATAGTATGCAGGTAAAAATTTAAATTTTCATTCCATATAGGAACATGAAGTTTGTATGTCAACCAGGATTTTGTTCAGTGTAGAGAAATCCCCTGTAGGGCAGTTTACTTATTCTCATTGGAACTGCCTATTACCTTCTCACTCAAAAGGCATCTCACTGCCTCCATTTAGCTCTGTCCCACTGTGTGGTCTGTCTGCCCTGCTGAGAGTGGAGCCCTGGAGAGCAGGAAGGCAACACAGTGGTCACAGACTAGTTAATAACATTTTAAGGGGTAAAGTGAAATTGTCTTATGTTAACTTAATTCTAGGAGTTCTGTTATTACTTTCTTTGATACTTAGTTTATCGGGTGACTTAACCAACAGTCTCTGAATATTCTATAATAATAGAATTTTCTAATAATAAGTCTAACAATAGAGCCCTTCTGCCTTGAATCCAAAGTCAAAAAGCTCTGGTGAGTGAGCTATGGCTCTCTTGACACAAGGGTTTTGTTTTGGTCTCCCAATCTACTTATTTAAGTTTCCCCTCTGTGTAATATTTTTTTAAATCAACCAAATAAGCGTTTAGATGCATTAAAAAATATTTTAAATACATGTCAGTTCTTCAGATTTCCACATTGGATCTGCAAGAAAAAAAGGGCTCTGGGTCACAGAATTTTACATGTGGAATCACAGAAAGACATCCTTGTAGAAGCAGCTCTTAAGTTAGGTGCATGTAAAGCAGACAGTCAGGCCCAGCCAGGGCAAAGCCAGCCATCTGCTGTGGGGCATCCCAGGTTGTCTTTATGCCTTGGTGAATTACTCAGTTTATTTATTATACAGTGAAAAAAAATCACAAGGATGGGAATACCATGGCTTTAAGGACCATCTTGTTGTTCAGTTGCTAAGTCATGTCTGACTCTTTGCACCCCATGGTCTATAGCATGCCAGCCTCCTCTGTCCTCCCAGAGTTTGCTCAAATTCATGTCCTTTGAGTCAGTGATACTATCTAACCATCTCATCCTCTGCCACCCTCTTTTTGTTTTGTTTTCTATCTTTCCCAGCAACAGGGTCTTTTCCAATGAGTTGTCTCTTCACATCAGGTGGCCAAAGTATTAGAGCTTCAGCATCAGTTCTTCCTATGAATATTCAGGGTTGATTTCTTTTAGGATTGACTGGTTTGATCTCCTTGCAGCTCAAGGGGCTCTCAAGAGTCTTCTCTATCACCACAATTCCAAAGCATCAATTCTTCAGTGCTCAGTCTTCTTTATGGTCCAGCCATCTGGGCACAGATAATTTCTCAATTTATGTATATCCATCACAACATTTTCTAGGAGCCCCAACTTCCTAACAGACATCTTTTGTCTCTAGTGAGCATCTCACACCAATATGCTCATTGACAAGCCCTGAATGCCTCCCCAATGCTGTCTTCCCAATTTCAGTAAAAGGCACCACTTTTTTTGCCAAGCCAGAACATGACTCCACACCCCGTGTATATGTCTGTTAGAAGTTCTAGGGATCCATCTTCAAAATATGCCCTAGATCCATTCACCTCTCCCCTACGCTACTGCTGCCACCCTGGTCAAGACACATTGCTGCTTGCCTGGGCTACTTTTAGAGCCTCTTCTACTATGTTGCAGTTTATTCTCTACATAGCAGCCATGAGATCTTTTAAACATGTAAATCAGTCATGTAACAACTCTCTTGCTTCCTATTGGCTTGTAATAAAATCCAGTTCTCTTCCTATGGCTCTGTCTTTGCCTACTTCTCTGTCTATGTCTCCTATTACTTTCCCCTTGTTTATAAAGCTCCAAGCGGATTGAAAGTGCCAAAGAAATGTTAGGCTTGTTCTTGCCTCATAGCTTTTCCTGTGTACTCTGCCTAGAAACACTCATCCTCTAGCTTGATCTGGTAGATTCTGGATCCTCATCAAATAGTGAGCTAGAGGCACGGTCCAGTTCTGATATTTGGAGGCACAAACCTGGGAGAGGGTTGAGCAGGTTTTGGGAGTGGGGTGGGACCTGTGCTATGGTTGGTGAAAGGCAAGAACAGAAAAAGGAGCTACCCTTACCTAACTTGTCTACACACCTCAAACTACCTTTCACACTGATTGTTCTAAATCTTGTCGTCATGGTCTTCTCTACCATCCTGTTGATATATAACTTAGATTAGTTGAGAGATGCTTTTGGAAAATGTTCAGAGTGGGGTTCACCCTCTAATTTTATATTAAATGTTACTTTCTCAAAGAAGCTAGTCCTGATCCTTATTCTGAAAACACTCATCTCCTCCCCCAGCAATTATCTAGTCCATTATTCAGCTTATTTTTGGTAATAGTTCTTATCATTAGCTTTAATTTCCTTATTTATTTGTTTGTATTAGTTCCAAGGACCTCAAATGTATAATTCTCCACTATATCTCTGTTGCCTAGGGCAAGGGCTGGGCATCTGCGGGTAGGTCGGTTCAGCTCCTATCTGTGGTTGGATGGATAAGTCCAAATCTGTATGGTCAGTGCCTTCTTTCCATGTAGGCAGGCTTGCTCTGGAATTAACAAGCAAGAAGCCTGCTTGGTGAGGATTGAATTAAGACAATGGCATTGGATGAATCAGGCCCAAATGCATTTGGGACATTACTCTCCCATGAGGGAGAGTCTGTGAGTGATTCAGAAATCTTGGAGATCTTGTCTGGGGAGTCTGCCTGGGAGAGTCTATTCTTTCTATAGGTAGCTGTATTGGTCTTCTTCCTACCCCACTTTCAATTTGACTCCTCCTTTGGTAAGCATTTCAGTCAGTAAACTAGTTCAGTCAGTTCAGTCGCTCAGTCGTGTCTGACTCTTTGTGACCCCATGAATCGCAGCACGCCAGGCCTCCCTGTCCATCACCAACTCCTGGAGTTCACTCAGACTCACGTCCATCGAGTCAGTGATGCCATCCAGCCATCTCATCCTCTGTCGTCCCCTTCTCCTGCCCCCAATCCCTCCCAGCATCAAAATCTTTTCCAATGAGTCAACTCTTCGCATGAGGTGGCCAAAGTACTGGAGCTTCAGCTTTAGCATCATTGCTTCCAAAGAAATCCCAGGGCTGATCTCCTTCTGAATGGACTGGTTGGATCTCCTTGCAGTCCAAGGGAATCTCAAGAGTCTTCTCCAACACCACAGTTCAAAAGCATCAATTCTTCGGTGCTCAGGCTTCTTCACAGTCCAGCTCTCACATCCATACATGGCTACTGGAAAAACCATAGCCTTGACTAGACGGACCTTAGTCGGCAAAGTAATGTCTCTGCTTTGAATATGCTATCTAGGTTGGTCATAACTTTTCTTCCAAGGAGTAAGCATCTTTTAATTTCATGGCTGCAATCACCATCTGCAGTGATTTTGGAGCCCCCCAAAATAAAGTCTGACACTGTTTCTACTATTTCCCCATCTATTTCCCATGAAGTGATGGGACTGGATGCCATGATCTACATTTTCTGAATGTTGAGCTTTAAGCCAACTTTTTCACTCTCCTCTTTCACTTTCATCAAGAGGCTTTTTAGTTCCTCTTCACTTTCTGCCATAAGGGTGGTGTCATCTGCATATCTGAGGTTATAGATATTTCTCCCGGCAATCTTGATTCCAGCTTGTGTTTCTTCCAGCCCAGCGTTTCTCATGATGTACTCTGCATATAAGTTAAATAAACAGGGTGACAATACACAGCCTTGACATACTCCTTTTCCTATTTGGAACCAGTCTGTTGTTCCATGTCCAGTTCGAACTGTTGCTTCCTGGCCTGCATACAGATTTCTCAAGAGGCAGGTCAGGTGGTCTGGTATTCCCATCTCTTTCAGAATTTTCCACAGTTTATTGTGATCCACACAGTCAAAGGCTTTGGCATAGTCAATAAAGCAGAAATAGATGTTTTTCTGGAACTCTCTTGCTTTTCCCATGATCCAGTGGATGTTGGCAATTTGATCTCTGGTTCCTCTGCCTTTTCTAAAACCAGCTTGAACATCAGGAAGTTCACGGTTCACATATTGCTGAAGCCTGGCTTGGAGACTTTTGAGCATTACTTTGCTAGCGTGTGAGATGAGTGCAATTGTGCGATAGTTTGAGCATTCTTTGGCATTGCCTTTCTTTGGGATTGGAATGAAACTGACCTTTTCCAGTCCTGTGGCCACTGCTGAGTTTTCCAAATTTGCTGGCATATTGAGTGCAGCACTTTCACAGCATCATCTTTCAGGATTTGAAATAGCTCAACTGGAGTTCCATCACCTCCACTAGGTTTGTTTGTAGTGATGCTTTCTAAGGCCCACTTGACTTCACATTGCTGGATGTCTGGCTCTAGATGAGTGATCACACCATGATGATTATCCAGGTCATGAAGATCTTTTTTGTACAGTTCTTGTGTGTATTCTTGCCATCTCTTCTTAATGTCTTCTGCTTCTGTTAGGTCCATACCATTTTTGTCCTTTATCGAGCCCATCTTTGCATGAAATGTTCTCTTGGTATCTCTAATTTTCTTGAAGAGATGTCTAGTCTTTCCCATTCTGTTGTTTTCCTCTATTTCTTTGCATTGATCACTGAAGAAGGCTTTCTTATCTCTTCTTCCTATTCTTTGGAACTCTGCATTCAGATGCTTATATCTTTCCTTTTCTCCTTGGCTTTTTGCTTCTCTTCTTTTCACAGCTATTTGTAAGGCTTCCCCAGACAGCCATTTTGCTTTTTTTGTATTTCTTTTCCATGGGGATGGTCTTGATCCCTGTCTCCTGTACAGTGTCACGAACCTCATTCCATAGTTCATCAGGCACTCTATCTATCAGATCTAGGCCCTTAAATCTATTTCTCACTTCCACTGTATAATCATAGGGATTTGATTTAGGTCATACCTGAATGGTCTAGCGGTTTTCCCTACTTTCTTCAATTTAAGTCTGAATTTGGTAATAAGGAGTTCATGATCTGAGCCATAGTCAGCTCCTGGTCTTGTTTTTGTTGACTATATAGAGCTTCTCCATCTTTTGCTGCAGAGAATATAATCAATCTGATTTCGAGAGGCCTGAACAACTCTTTTTCTTCAAAGATAACTAAACTTCTCTTCTGGTCATTGTGTTGATCTGAAAGTTTATTAATCAGAGACTACTCTTACCAACCTATTTCCAAGTTCTTACAGGAAGTTTTATTGTAACCCTTAGGATGAACTATAAACCACTATTATAAAGTCCCCAAAATGGGAGGGGGTGGTGGTTATTTTTCTAGAGGGTAAATTAAAAATGTCTCACCTTAAGATTAAAATATGTAATCCACATATTTTGCTTCTTAGCCTCCAGATACAATACTTAAGGAAGAAATATGAGAGGCAAGCTGAGCCATTTTTAGAAACTCTCCCCTACCCCTCCACCCTACCCCTGTTCCTTTGGATTCGGAGGCTGTTCTGTGCAGGAAAACCAGAACAAGAACCTTAAAAGGGTTTGACTATAACTGCAATTTCTGCTCTGAATGAATATATTTGGGTGCTAAATAAGCAAATTAGATACCTATGCTTCCTGATTAACAGTCATCTTAGAGAGAATATTATTTATGTTCCTGGAAGCATGATAGCAGGAAAGAGGCAAAACTTAGACTAAAAGATGTGGCTGGATGACAAGTAAAAGTCTTGAAGTGACTTTATTGGAATCAGCTCCCTAAATAACATGCTTAAGATTCTCAAAGTTAGAACGCTGAGTAGGTACTGTGTTTATAAGATGTTCTGACTGGGCTGTACCCAGACTGAGATTGTGCCTGACATGTAGAATTAAATCTAGATATGCAGTCACTGACATGGAGGGCCTGGAGGGCTTACTGGGGAAAAGGCTTGAATCCTCTCCACAGCTGGGATTCTCATATCAGATGTACCTGATGAACTGAGGACAGTGGAAGTCCTGGGATGAGGAACTCCTGGAAGGGGATTCACCTTCATCATGGGGAAAGGAATCCTCCCCAGAGCAGGGAGGGAGTGTGGTTTGTGGTAATGTGTGTTCTCAGTTCTAGAACCCCTTCTTAAGCAGCCACCACCTGGCAGCATGGGTACCCAGCAAAGGGAAAGGGCTGTGGGTATAACTTGGAGGACCTGTCTCAGCTGTCTCTGTGCCTGGGTGCTTGGGCTTCTCTCCTCCTGTTGCTCCACAGGTATAGAGGGAAAGAATATTCTCTTTCGCTTACCACCGAAGCATAACAGGTTCTACCTATGGTGGCAGAGGTTGTACTAAAGTGGCAGTTGTGGAGTCTACTGGCTGTAACAGTGAGCAACAGCCAGGGTGAATTCTTGGGTACATCCAAAACACATCATAGGGGTTTCAGAAATTCTTTATAACAGGAACTCTGAGTGGAACTAAACTTCTGACATCATAGTTTAGGGCTTAGAGGATCTGATCTTAATGTTAATAAACTGTGTGAAATATTCAATTAAAAAATTTTAAGTAGTTTTCAGTTTGTAATATTTTGTTGTTCAGTCACCAAGTTGTGTCCAACTCTTTGTAACCCCATGGACTGTAGCACACCACGCTCCTCTTTCCTCCACTATCTCCTGCCACTTACTCATTTCAATTGTGTCTGACTCTGTGCACCCCCATGGACTGTAACCTATCAGGCTCCTCTGTCCATGGGGATTCTCCAGGCAAGAATACTGTACTGGATTGCCATGCCATCCTCCAGGGGATCTTCCCGACCCAGGGATAGAACCCAGGTCTCCCACGTTGCAAGTGGATTCTTTACCATCTGAGCCACCAGGGAAGCCCTGGAGTTTGCTCATATTCATGTCCATTAAGTCAGTGATGCTATCAAACCATCTCATCCTCTGCCACCCCCTTCTCCTTTTGCCTTCAGTCTTTACTAGCATCAGGGTCTTTTTCAGTGAGTCAGCTCTTTGCAGTCAGGTGTCCAGTGAATTTCAGCAACAGTCCTTCCAACGTGTATTCAGTGTTGATTTCCTTTAGGATTGACTGGTTTGATCTCCTTGCAGTCCAAGAGACTCTCAAGAGTCTTCTCCAGCACCACAACATGAAAGCATCAAATCATCGGCACTCAGCCTTCTTTATGGTCCAACTCTCACATCTGTACATGACTACTGGAAAAACTATAGCTTTGACTATACAGACCTTTGTCAGTGAAATGATGTCTCTGCCTTCTAATACACTGTCTTGGTTTGTCATAGCTTTCTTTCCAAGCAGCAGTTGCCTTTTAATTTCGTGGCTGTAGTCACCATCCACAGTGATTTAGAGCCCAAGAAAATAAAATCTGTCAGTGCTTCCACTTTTTCCCCTTCATTTTGCCATGAAGTGATGGGACCAGATGCCATGATCTTATTTTTTGAATGCTGAGTTTTAAACCAGCTTTTCACTCTCTTCTTTCACCCTCATGAAGAGGCTCTTTAGTTCCTCTTCACCTTCCTCCATTAGAGTGGTATCATTTGCATATCTGAGGTTGTTGATATTTCTCCTGGCAATCTTGATTCTAGCTTGTGATTCATCCAGCCTAGCATTTTGCATGATGGACTCTGCATAGAAGTTAAAAGAGCAGGGTGACAATATGCAGCTTTGACGTACTCCTTTCCCAGTTTTGAACCAGTTGGTTGTTGCATGTAAGGTACTAACTGTTGCTTCTTGACCTAAATAGAAGTTTCTCAGGAGACAGGTAGGGTGGTCTGGTATTCTCATTTCTTTAGGAATTTTCCATAGTTTGCTGTGATCACACAGTCAAAGGTTTTTCCATAGTTAATGAAGCAAATGTAGATATTTTTCTGGAATTCTCTCACCTTCTCCATGATCCAGCAGATGATAGCAATTTGATCTCTGGTTTTTCTAAATCCAGCTTGTACATCTGGAAGTTCATTGTTCACATACTGCTGAAGCCTAGCTTGAAGGATTTTGAGCATAACCTTATTGGCATGTGAAATGAGTGCAATTATACAGTAGTTGGGATATTCTTTGGCACTGCCCTTCTTTGAGATTGGAATGAAAACTGACATTTTTCAGTCCTGTGGCCACTGCTGAGTTTTTCCAAATTTGCTGGCCTATTGAGTGCATCATTTTAACAGCATCAGCTTTTAGGATTTTAAATAGCTCAGCTAGAATTCCATCACCTCCAATAGTTTTGTTCATTATAATGTTTCTTGAAGCCCACTTGACTTCACACTCCAGGATGTCTGGCTATAGATAAGTAACCACACTATCATGGTTATCTGGGTCATTAAGACCTCTGTTTTGCATAGTTCTTCTGTGTGTATTCTTGCCATTTCTTCTTAATCTCTTCTGCTTCTGTTAGGTCCTTGCCTTTTCTGTCCTCTCTTTGGTCCATTCTTGCATGAAATGTTCCCTGGATATCTCCGGTTTTCTTGAAGAGATCTCTAGTCTTTCCCATTTTATTGGTTTCCTCTTATTTCTTTGCATTGTTAACTAAAGAAGGCCTCCTTATTTTGCCTTGCTATTCTCGGGAACTCTGCATTCATCTGGGTATATCTTTCCCTTTCTCTTTTGCCTTTTGCTTCTTTTCTTTCCTCAGCTATTTGTAAAGTCTCCTCAGACAACCACTTTGCCTTCTTGGATTTCTTTTTCTTTGTAACATATCTTAAGTTAAATATACCTTAATGTAACATATCTTAAGTTAAATTTCTTTGTAACATATCTTAAGTTAAATAAGTACTAGTTTAAGATCAAAGACCAAATGTCTTTGTTTTGAGGCAAAGACACTTGCCCCAGGAGTAAATATTTTCCCTTTCACTCTTTAGATGGCTGTTTTTCAAAAAGTATATCTCAGTGCATTGCTGCTGCTGCTGCTGCTGCTGCTAAGTTGCTTCAGTTGTGTCTGACTCTGTGTGACCCCATAGACGGCAGCCCACCAGGCTTCCCCGTCCCTGGGATTCCTCAGGCAAGAACACTGGAGTGGGTTGCCATTTCCTTCTCCAATGCATGAAAGTGAAAAGTGAAAGTGGAGTCATTCAGTTGTGTCCAACTCTTCGCAACCCCATGGACTGCAGCCTGCCAGGCTCCTCTGTCCATGGGATGTTCCAGGCAAGAGTACTGGAGTGGAGTGCCATTGCCTTCTCCATCTCAGTGCGTTAGTGGTTGTGAAATCAATTTAATGAACTAAAGAGCTGAAACTAAAGTAGAATTACATAAAGTAGGATAAATACTATTTTGTGAAACTTGGCATATATATATGAAAAGAAAAGTGAAAGTGAAGTCGCTCAGTCGTGTCTGACTCTTTGCGACCCCATGGACTGTAGCCTACCAGGCTCCTCCGTCCGTGGGTGTATATATATATGTATATATGCTTGGTCGTGATGTATAATTTATGTCTTTCTCTGAGTCAGTGCCAGAACAGTTTGATAGTTACTGCTTTTTTCCCTCATATCTTTGATATGTGCTTTAATTGTGCAATCTATTATGCAAGTAAGGGTAACCTGGTACCAGTTTTTGCAACTTAATTTTTTTTTTTTTAGTATTTATATGGGATCAGATGACAACCCCAAAGCATATCCAAATCTCAGAAAATGAGAAAATGAAGCTGATTTCTATGTTTGTAGATATGAGGATGTTGAAGTTTTTTATTTTCCCAAAGCCCAGATTTGTTGCTTGAATCTTCTTTTGGCTAATGTGTCTTCCTCAGAGTGTATCTTCTCAGGGAATATGAATACTGGCTGTCAAGTGTCCTGGAAGTATGATTTCAGTAAAATGATTAACAGTGGAAAAGGTTTTCCTATTATTAATGCTTAGGTTATATAAGGACAGTTGGTATCACTGACTGTGAAAAATGAATGAAGTAACAAGACTGATGCTTTTGAACTGTGGTGTTGGAGAAGACTCTTGAGAGTCCCTTGGACTGCAAGGAGATCCAATCAGTCCATCCTAAAGGAAATCGGTCCTGAATATTCATTGGAAGGACTGATGCTGAAGTTGAAACTCCAATACTTTGGCTACCTGATGCAAAGAACTGACTCATTTGAAAAGACCCTGATGCTGGGAAAGATTGAAGGTGGGAGGAGAAGGGAATGACAGAGGATGAGATGGTTGGATGGCATCACTGACTCAATGGACACGAGTTTGAGTAAGCTCCGGGAGTTGGAGATAGACAGGGAAGCCTGGCGTGCTGTAGTCCATGGAGTTGTAAAGAGTTGGACACGACCTAGTGACTGAACTGAACTGAACAAGAGTGTTTAATGTTCAAGAAGGCTAATTTTAAATATGCAATTATGTGAAAAAAAAGTCTTAGTTGTTGAGTAATTACCTCTACCCCCTGCACACATACTCTAAGTGCTAAATAAATACTTTTTGATAGTTGCATGATTAATATTTTTCATGATGATTTTGGAAGATGATCTAAAAATCTCACATCAAAAACATGTTTAATAATACATATGAATATTCTTGGTTAAGACTTGGGAAGTCTTGGGAAGGGTGACATGGAAAAAATAACTTTAGTTATTTGTGGCACATGTTGTGGAAGATCTTTGGCTATGTATGGACCTAGCCACATGTGCCTGCGTATTTAGAGCTGAGGATGGGAGGACTAATTATTGAGGTGGCCCACCAAGTTTACTAGATTGTCTAGCTGTGTAATTTTTAATTAGCGATAGTAGAATGGAAAGTGATAGTTATCACAGGCTTCCCAATTTGAAGGAAACCATAAAAACAGAGTTTAGGGAAAAGTAATAAATATCATTAATGGATTTAGAAATGAGTCCAATGAGAAAAATCTAAAGAAACCAGTATTTTGACTAGAGAAGTGTGATTGGGATCTGTTGCTTAAAAAGTAGTTTTAAAATAATGTCAGATTGAACTATCACTGAGCAACAGTAGCCATCAGTTTTTATGATCTCAGGGAGTTAGATTTTTCTAGGTGCAGCCCAGAGGTAGGATATGAGTTAATTCTTCCCTTTCCTGGAGAGTTTTTAGTTCAATAGCATTTACTGAATGCCTGATATGTTCCAGGAGTTTTTACTTACAGTATTTTATTCAATCCTTACCTTAATCTCCTAGTAGAGATGAAGAAATTAAGTCCCAGAAATGTTAGTAGGGGATCGACCTGGGAGTCAAACAAGCTTTCAGAGCCTCAAGTCTAATATTCTTTCTACTTTAGTGCAGTGTCCTCACACCCTTCTATAGGTGTGAGAAATTTTATTGGATATAAAGTATAAGATATTAGTTCTGGTTTTCTTGTACTAGATGGTTGAGATGAATGGATGTGAGGATGGGGGCTCATGTTCTTAATTAAGAAGAAGCTTAGTATTTTAAGCTTCTTCTTAATTTAAAATATTTTGTATTTTGATTCATCGCAAGTAGGAATGTGAAATTTTAGAAGTGGGGACATAAATGAAATCCTGAAATTCCTTTGAGTAGGAGTGTTGTTCATAGATTATGAAATAGGGAGATGTTTTTCCTGTCTGTTGTTTGTTGCTCCTTTGTCCACTCTCTTCATTTCAAAATTTTCATCTCGAAGGAAGGAAACATGTGATCTAATTAAAGTGAACTGATACTAAGGTGTGAATTACTAGTATCCTAACATGGAAGTGGGTGGAGCAAGAGATGAACACCTTTATCAAAAAATGTTAAGAAATCAGTTGATTTCCAGGTATGTCATGTGTAGAGAGAGTATTTTTCATCCTTCCTTTGCAACAGAATCTCCTGAGAAGCTTTAACAAGCCCATTTCCCAGGCTCTGTTGTAGACAGTGATATCAGAGTCTGAGTTTGGACCTAGGCATCAGTACTTTTAAAGTCTCCACTAGTGGTTCCAGTGCAGAGGCTAGAGTTGACCATCCTCAAAGGAGACACTTTTGAACAGAGGGCTTTTGGATATGTCTTGCTTGTTCCATTTTTCCTTTCCTCCCAAATTGACAGCAAGAGATTTTAAATCACTAATTTAGGAGCAAAGACTCCTATGAAATGACTCTTTTGAACTTTTTCAGTTTCCCAAGTGACCTTCAGTTCAGTTCAGTCTCTCAGTCATGTCCGACTCTTTGCGACCCCATGAATCGCAGCACGCCAGGCCTCCCTGTCCATCACCAACTCCTGGAGTTTACCCAAACTCATGTCCATTGAGTCGATGATGCCATCCAGCCATCTCATCCTCTGTCGTCCCCTTCTCCTCCTGCCCCCAATCCCTCCCAGCATCAGAGTCTTTTTCAATGAGTCAGTTCTTCTCATGAGGTGGCCAAAGTATTGGAGTTTCAGCTCCAGCGTCAGTCCTTCCAATGAACCCCCAGGACTGATCTCCTTTAGAATGGACTTGTTGAGAAACATTATAAAGAAGTAAAAATTGGGGGAAGGAAGTAACAAGTCCATGCCAGACACCAGCCCGTATGTTTTAGACGTACTCTTTTACGTTACTTAGGACTGCCCTGGGGGTCCAGTGGTTAAGATTCCGTGCTTCCAGTGCAGGGGTCACTGGTTCAATCCCTGGCTGGGGAACTAAGATCCTACATGCTATATGGTCAAAAAAATTTTTATTAAATGAATGAATGAATACACACCCATACTCATAATTGTAAGAAATGCCTCAAAATGTTATGTTACAGTCCTAACAGTGTTTACCTACAAAAGAAAAACTGAATCCAGAAAAAGTAAATGTTTCTCTCTTACTTAATTCTTACAACAAGTTTTTGAGCTAGAAATTATTCTATAGAGAAGTCCAGGCTCAGGACTGCCCACCTATAGTTGTTCAGGTTATATACAAATGGTATCTTTTGAGGTTGTGCAGTTTACTGGTATAACTTTTTGTGCTACCTTGTATAGGCCTGGGAGATAGCTTGTGCACAGGATGCTTTGAATATGCAAGATGGAAGGGCCTTTACCCTGGAGTCGAGGAATGATGAATGATGTATGTCACTGAACTTAGAGGAGACACATTTTGAAGGGCCACAAATATTTTAAATCCCTTGGTGGAGTCAGGGCTTGATATAGTAGTTATACAGACACCTACGAACAAAGAAATAACATGATAAAAACTTGGGTCTTGGCATGAATCTGTGGGTGTGTGCATAGTAATCTGGGGAGGAGAGAGATGTGATACAGTTTATGAGGATGTTCAGTAAATGACACAAAGTGGCTGGACTTGCGTGGTGGTAACAGGAAGCGAGAAACAGCCCATTAGACCAGGCCACTGCGGCAAACCAGGAAAGTAGCTGGCGAGTCAGAGGCGACTGGTTCTCTGTGGCTTTGTTTGCCCTCTTTGGGCTCAAACTAAACTGATGTAACTGTTATCACTTGCCATTAGGGCTCAGGGCTGTGTTTCTTTATACCACATGTGAACAGAATAAAAAGGAATAGGATAGAAATTTCTTCTGTGTTCATTTTAGCAGCATGGCTGTTACTAGAGGGCTTTTAGTGTGAACTGCTTCTATTGTTATCAGATACTCAAACCACTAATTTTTTTCATTATTTGCATGAGACAAATTTACCAAAATCATTGTTTAATATACATGGAATATGTGAAATGAAGATGGAAAGTGGTATGCTCTTCACTCGAGGAAGAGAGAGTGAGTATAAGGTCTACTGGAGGACTGATTCATGAGGAGGGAGCTGGCCTGAGTGAAATTCCAAAGAAAGTTTTCAGTACGCATTGTAGTGTCTCTTCTTTCCAGAAACTTAAAGTCTATCAAAAGACCCAATAAAGTCATTCAAACAACAGTGTTAAGAATGGCTGCAGCTCAAACCTTTGCTACTGCAAAGGGGATTAATATTAACACATTGGCAAACGAATCCACATCTGTAGTTTGGGGAGTTAGGTGCTACTGACAAGGTGGGGAGACTCATCCACATGACTCAGGTAGGAGACTACCTCCTTTTTGCACATATGTCTGCATCCGGGAAGAAACACAGGTGGAATGTTCTTTTAAAAAATATTTCAACTGCAGTGTTTACCTCTCTTAACCTCTGGCTGCCCTCCCAGTGAAAGTCACTCAGTCACATGCAACTCTTTGCGACCCCATGGGCTATACAGTCCATGGTATTCTCCAGGCCAGAATACTGGAGTGGGTAGTCTTTCCCTTCTCTAGAGGATCTTCCCAGCCCAGGGATGGAACCCAGGTCTCCCTTATTGCAGGTGGATTCTTTACTAGCTGAGCCACAAGGGGAGCCCAAGAATACTGGAGTAGCCTATCCCTTCTCCAGCGGATCTTCCCAACCTGGGAATCGAATTGGGGTCTCCTGCATTGCAGACAGATTCTTTACCAGCTGATCTTCCAGGGAAACCTAGGTAAAGTCTAAATGTCTGGTTGTGACCTGCAGGTTCCTTCACAATCTGGACTCAGCTGGTCTGTTGTTTCCTTTCCTGCTCCTCTGAAAACCCAGGCCCTTTCAGAAATTCATGCCTTGAAACATGGTTTCTCTCTCCCTGGAAAATCATATTACTCCTTGCCCTAAACTTCTATTTCTAGAAAAATTGCTATACATTCCCCAAGTCACAGTTAAATTAAATGTCACCTACCTGGTGAAACAGTTTTGGAGTCCAGTCTGGTCAGTCCTTGTGTTGATTGTCCCCATATTTTCCTATGGTATCTACTGTAGCATGGTGGTAGACGTAGCATCCAGTTTGGGTTATTACTGCTGTAGCTGTTACGAGGAATCCTGCTTTATTCTATTCTATAATTTTGCATCTCTGATGATACATTTGTATGACTTTCGAATCAGGACAGAAGGGAACAATCAGCATAAAATACATTTCCTTTGATTATTTTGCTGATCGGCTACAACCTGAGAAACTTAGACCTATGAATAATTAGCAGATCTTCCTCAGGGAAAGTCAGTTCACACCTATGCTAGAAGCTCTGCATGGATTAACACAGTAGTTGGCATGCATATTTCCATTTTGTCTGACCTTTGCCAAGACATCCTGAGCACTTTACACGTTATGGTTATGACTGTGGGGGGTGGGGTGGGTCCTCACTTCAAAACTCCATTGCAATTCTAAAAATAGTGTATTAAAGAACACTTAGGGATAAATCATGTTTGTAATGAAAACTTGATGTTATTAAAGGGTAGTTGTTGTAAGGAGACGTTCAAAGACAATGAGGTTTTTTTAGCTTATTTATTTGAGTTCTATACTGTATTGTGTAGTAGATGAATGTAAGATTTGTATACATGGATACACAGATACATCATTATTGTGGCAGAAACTATTTATTAAATATCTGCATGGAATTGATGATTTTGCTGGGTTCTGTTTAAATGTGTTCACTCTAGTAGGTCTTGCTAGGGTACATATAAGTTGGATTCTGGTCTTCTATAATGAATAATGAGCTAGGTAAATCAAAGTGAACCTAAATTCTGCATGGATTAGCACAGTAGTTGGCATTGTTTTGTGTGCATATAATTGCATGCTTTCCTCATTTATTTTTCTGCTTCATATGTTATTTTTTTGTATCTCTTAATTAGGTAAAGTTGAGGTGTCCATATTTTAAAAAATATTTCTTTTAAAATTTTCATAAATTAAATTGCAGATATGTAAAACTATGTTAGAAAAAAATGGTGAATTTTCTTCTCAGAGTTGGACTTTGTTTTGTTATTGTTTGTTTTAGGTTTTTAAAATTCTTGGGCCTAGCTTTTCCTAAAGAGCGAAAGCAATCATATTTCTTGTCTGCCACAGGATCATAAATAAGAATAAATATTTCATATCTGTTTAATGTGGTTACCCTAAAATTCCATACATCTTTTATTTTATTTTATTTTTTTTAAGTACAAAATAATTTATTACAGTATTATATAGGTTGGCATTATTTTACAGTGAATTCTTTTGTCTCAACAATTATGAATCTAAATGTAAACAGCGTGAAGGAAAACAATTTTAATTAGAACAGTTTCTCTAAATAAAATCTCTTTTGAATTTACATCTTAAAAGGAAGTATTAATGTTACAGACATATTTATATGGTTCTGAAAAAAACGTTCAATGATGCCATTACTGTTTTCTGTACAAGACAGAACAAAAGATGCTGCTGCTGCTGCTGAGTCGCTTCAGTCACGTACGACTCTGTGCGACCCCATAGACGGCAGCCCACCAGGCTCCCCCGTCCCTGGGATTCTCCAGGCAAGAACACTGGAGTGGGTTGCCATTTCCTTCTCCATCCATATATCTTTTAAAATGCAGTTGCATAAATATGTTGCAGGTTTCCAGAAGAAATGTATTGAAGCTTAAAGCACAAGGCTATAAAGGCTATAAAAGACTATGCATTTATTTATTAGTTATCATCAAACTTAGGTTCTTTTTTTAGATTCTTTTGTTTGTTTTATTTTGATTTTTATAACATAGTCAATGATAGAAAAAAAAAATCTTATTTCAAACTGAAGCTATTTAAGAAGATGAATGTGTTTTCTTTATATCATGACCCCAGCTAGACATTGCAGCACAAATTCTACACTCATAATTCTCATTCACAACCAAAAGCCAGTGACCCAAAACCTAGCACATATCTCCTCTTTCAGCTGTAAAGCCTTACTGGATGCACTCAACCCTCACTGCTTTCTTGAGCTGTGATTTAGCAACAGTGTCCACTGTGTTGCATTCTTATTTGCTAATTTTTTCTAATTTGAAAAAAACCCTTATTTTCATATGTTCTCTATATTCTCAAACAAGTTTAAAAGCTTGCCCCTCATATTTTATTTTATTTAAAAAATGTTTTTAACAGTAGGTCCTTGTTGGTTATCTATTTTAAATATAGCAGTGTCTACATATCAATCTCAAACTCCCAGTCTAATCTTCCCACTCAAACACTTTATAAGGGAAAGTTTTCCCACTTTTTTTGGGTATAAAACTGCAACCATTTTTGGTCAGCTGATTGATTGATTGAATTCTCACATTATCATTTTATTCTTTTTAAATTTTTATTTATTTATTTTTATTATTTAACTGGTGGAAATTGCTTTACAGTGTTGTGTTGGTTTCTGCTGTACAACAACATGAATCAGTCATAATTGTATATATCTATACCCTCCCTCTGGGGTCAGCCTCCCTCCCCTCCCCTGACCCCAGCCTGGCACCAAGCTGCGCTCGCTGTGTTAAAAAGTAACTTCCCACTATTATTTCACACATGATGGTATATACATGTCAATGCTGCTTTCTCAGTTTGTCCCAGCTTCACCTTCCCCTGCTATGTCCACAAGCCCATTCTCTGCTAGGTTCATAAGTATCATTTTTCTGGATCCTACATATTATGTTAATATGTGTTATTTGTTTTTCTCTTTCTGACTTACTTTACTCTGTACAAGAGGCTCTAGGTTCATCCACCTCACTATAAGTGACTCAAATCTGTTTCTTTTTGTTGCTGAATAATATTCCATTGTATATATGTACCGCATCTTCTTTATCCATTCATCTCTCAATGGACATCTAAGTTGTGTCCATGTTGCTGCTGCTGCTAAATCACTTCAGTCATGTCCGACTCTGTGCGACTCCATAGACGGCAGCCCGCCAGGCTCCCCCGTCCCTGGGATTTTCCAGGCAAGAACACTGGAGTGGGTTGCCATTTCCTTCTCCAATGCATGAAAGTGAAAAGTAAAAGTGAGGTTGCTCAGTTGTGTCCGATTCTTTGCAACCCCATGGATTGCAGTCCACCAGGCTCCTCCGTCCATGGGATTTTCCAGGCAAGAGTACTAGAGTGGCCATGTTATGGCTATTGTAAATACTACTGCAGTGAACATTAAGGTGCATGTATCTTATAGAATTGTGGTTTTCTCAGGAAACATGTCTAGTAGTGGGATTGCTGGGTCATAGGAGAAGGAAATGGCAACCCACTCCAGTGTTCTTGCCTGGAGAATCCCAGGGACAGGGGAGTCTGGTGGGCTGCCGTCTATGGGGTTGCGTAGAGTCGGACACAACTGAAGCAACTTAGCAGCAGCAGAGTAGATTTATTCCTAGTTTTCAAAAGAATCTCCATACTGTTTTCCATAATAACTGTATCAGTTTACGTTCCCAACAGTGCAGGCAGGTTCCCTTTTTTCCATATCCTCTCCACATTTATTGTCTGTGTACTTTTTGATGACAGCCATTCTGAAAAGTGTGAGATGATAACCTCACTGTGGCTTTGATTTCCATTTCTCCAATAATGAGCGATATTGAGCATCTTTTCATGTGTTTATCGGCCATCTGTATGCCTTCTTTGGAGAAATGTCTGTTTAGATTTTCTGCCCAATTTTTAAATTGGATTGTTTTGTTTCCCTGATACTGAGTTATATGAGCTGCTTATATATTTTGGAGATTAATCCTTTGTCAGTTGCTTCATTTGCAATTATTTTCTCCCATTCTGAGAGCTGTCTTTTCATCTTGTTTATGGTTTTCATTGCCATGCAAAAGTGTTTGTTAGGTCCCATTTGTTTATTTTTATTTCCCTTAATTTAGGAAATGGGCCAGAGAGAATCTTGCTGTGATTTATGTCAAAGAGTGTACTGCCTATGTTTCCTCTAAGAAGTATAGTTTCTGTACTTACATTTAAGTTTTTAACCCATTTTAAGTTTATTTTTGTGTATGGTGTTAGGGAGTGTTCTAGTTTCATTCTTTTGCATGTAGCTGTCCAGTTTCCCCCTATCGAAGAGGCTGTCTTTTCTTCATTGTATATTTTTGCCTCCTTTGTCAAAGATAAGATGCCCACATGTGCGTGGATTTACCTCTGGGCTTTCTATTTTGTTCCACTGGTCTATATTTCTGTTTTTGTGCCAGTATGTACTGTCTTGATGACTATAACCTTGTAGTATAGTCTGAAGTCATGACAGCTGATTCCTCCAGCTCTGTTTCTCCTTCTCAGGATTGCTTGGCTATTTGGGGTCTTCTGTGTTTTCATACAAATTGTGAAGTTTTTTGTTCTAGTTCTGTGAAAAACACCATTGGTAATTTGATAAGGATTGCATTGAATCTGTACATTGCTTTGGGTAGTATAGTTATTTTGACAATATTGATTCTTCTAATCCAAGAACATCACATTATCATTTAAAATTTTCCCTCTGCTCTGAGTGGCATTAGCATGCCAGGGAAAACATAACTTCCTGAGGATATTTCAATGAATTAGTAAAATAGATTCATAAGCATTTTAAAATTAGTATAATTGTTCACAGAAGTTTTGGGGTTCTGCCTTGGCCAAAACAAGCAGAATTTTGTTGGAATTAACTCAGAGAAAAATTTGACTTTTTTCTTAATAAGAAGGAGACAATGAGTAGCATTAATTAAGTTCCCTTGAAAGACAAGATACTCCAGTTAACCATATCTAAAGTTTGGGGCAAATTAAATCTGTAAGTTCTATGCAAGTCCTTTACCAGTTAGTTCAGTTTTTCTAAATCTCTAGCATAACACATATTCATGTTTGAGAGGAAATAGAATTATGAATCAACTCCATCTTTGACTACTTGGCAGTTTAATATTCATTTACATCCATTCTCTGTCCAAGTGAGAGCTCGTATGGAAATGTACTCCTCATGACATTCTCTCTAACAGTTCCCAATGGGAGTCTTGGTTTCAAAGGTTAAAACAGGTACAATGACATATTTAAATCCATCATAAATCTTCCCACGCACACAGCCTTTTCTGTAGTAAAGAGAGCAAAGGGGGAAGAACTAAAAATGAAATGCACTGACATCTTGATTAATGATGCCCAGGACCAAAGGTCCTTTTGCAAAGGAGGAAAAACATCTATAAATCTGATGAAGCTGAGTGGTTTTTTTGTAGCTGGTTAACAACAGTACCTCAGTGGCAGCTTCTTTTTGTTCTCAGCTGCCTGGAGTAGGACCAAAATTCAGTGTCCAAGTTCTGTTACTAACTCTATGATGTAGTGACACCTCCCTTTTCTGGGTCTCATCTTCCTCATTTATAAAATGAGGGATCAGTAGGCCTCCTTCCAGCTGTAACATTTTGCCAAGATAACTAGACATATCCTCAGCCAACTGTAAATTCTGCCAAATTTGTGGCTTTGATCCCCCGTTGCCTCTTTTTGCATCTGGATAAGAAAGTTTCCTTTCTCTTAAAGTCCCTCTAGTCCTTTTCTCTGCTAGTAATAATACTAACCAGCTCCCCAGAGCTGCTTATTCTTCAAAGAGATAATTAGCATTATCTCTGCTAATCCTTACAATAATACTTGGATGTCTGCTGAGGGATCTGAGGTACAGAGAGGTTAGTTGACTTGTCTAAGTTCACACAGCTAGAAAGCGGTAGAGCTAGGAATAAAAACTAGGTCTTTCCAATTCTGAAGTCAATGTTACCATCTTTTATATTAGTAATTTCTCTGAAAATGTGGTGAAAGCTGTAAGTCATCTTCACAAGGCATTGCATATGCATGTCCATAATTTGTATACTATTTCAAGACAACCTCTGAAACCCATTCGTGGGGACTGTGCATTTATTACTATAGTATACTATATATAATGCTGCTTTTTCAGTTCACTTTTTCCTGATTTCAAAATGGAAAGATTTTGAAAGAGATATATTGAAAATGTATACTTGATTTCACAGTCTGATGTTTAGTGGAAAATAGTCATCTGGATCCTCCTTTGTATTAGATTTTTTATATACATGAACATTGGGAGCTTTAGGGGGAGCTGCCCAATCCCAGGTATATGGTAAGACTGCAGATGAGATCCACCTTCTAAAATTAACTTCCCAGTCTTTTCTTTAATGCCTGAATTCCCTCTGCCCTCTGCAAAGGCTTCCTTTTCATAATTAGAGATAAAGCATTAAAAATAAATGTCACTGGCATAAGTAATGCGTGGGCTTACATTCACATCAAGAATATATATAAGAGGCTTTCTTATAAATGTTTTGTTTTGTTTTTTAATGGAGGAGAAGGCTCTGGGCCCAGAAACAGTAGATGGAAGGAAAAGCCTTCCAAAAGAGGCCCTGCTGAAAACTGCCAGTTTCTACCTTGTCATATGACTTTGACTGCTAACTGAATTCAAGCAAAAGAGACTGATTTCTAATTCCTATTGTTCATAACTACTAAAACAATTGAAAGTATTCTTAAAGCTTGTTTGAAGCTGTCTTCTAGAGTTTGTAGGGCATACTGGAATGTCTTAGTCCTTCTAAAATTTTATTTTATTTTATGGTGGCTCCTTTAGTTTAAGCTACATCAGAGATTTCAGAAGCATGTTGCAAGTAATGAAAGGTTGATGCCCCACTAGTATAAACCAGTTTTAATGTTGGAATGGGAGTTCTTCAAATTGGTGACACCCTTGTGGCCCTCACTCCACTTTTTGCTGCCCCAGGGCTGACTGGACATGAGGCTGAGTGGGAAGTCCACAGGATTTAGAGATGACAGGCCTCGTTCTTATCCTGTCTCTGCTACTCACTAGAAGTTGGATGCCAAGCAATCCAGTATGATTTCTATGAGCTGTAATTTTCTTGGCTGTAAATGTTTCTCTCTAAAGGCTAAAGATCAAGTAAGATCATTCTTTAGAAGAACTTGGAACTCTCCCAGATGCTATGTAAATGTCCTTAGTTATGATTATAATTTCCCAATCCAATTGCTGCTTTTGTGACTACGACAGGATGAGCTGGCCAAGTGTATATATGCGCATGTGTGTTAGATTTGTGGCAACTGTATATACTTCCACTCATAATACATTCTTCTATTGTTTGCTTTTTGTCATTAAGACACAATAAAATATAGCTTTTCTTAAAAAAGATAAAACATAGTTTTGTTCTTTTGCCTATTGAGGAAGAATGAGATCTTTGAGCATTGTTTTCAAGTTATGAGACTATTATTTTACATCCAAATATGTTGAAAAAGTATAAAGAAACAATAAATTAGGAAATATAGCATAAAAAAAACTTTAATTAGCAAGGCTTGCAAGGGGCAGGGCATATTTCATTTGACTTTCCTAGCTGATTTCAGTCCAGTCGCTCAGTCGTGTCTGACTCTGTGACCCCATGAATCGCAGCACGCCAGGCCTCTCTGTCCATCACCAACTCCCAGAGTTCACTCAGACTCACGTCCATAGAGTCGGTGATGCCATCCAGCCATCTCATCCTCGGTCGTCCCTTTCTCCTCCTGCCCCCAATCCCTCCCAACATCAGTCTTTTCCAATGAGTCAACTCTTATGAGATGGCCAAAGTACTGGAGTTTCGGCTTTAGCATCATTCCTCCCAAAGAAATCCCAGGGCTGATCTCCTTCAGAATGGACTGGTTGGATCTCCTTGCAGTCCAAGGGACTCTCAAGAGTCTTCTCCAACACCACAGTTCAAAAGCATCAATTCTTCAGTGCTCAGCCTTCTTCACAGTCCAACTCTCACATCCATACATGACCACAGGAAAAACCATAGCCTTGACTAGACAGACCTTTGTTGGCAAAGTAATGTCTCTGGTTTTGAATATGCTATCTAGGTTGGTCATAATTTTTCTTCCAAGGACCATGCCCAAGGTAAGAGAAACCCAAGTAAGATGGTAGGTGTTGCAAGAGGGCATCAGAGGGCAGACACACTGAAAACATACTCTAGAAAACTAGTCAATCTAATCACACTAGGACCACAGCCCTGTCTAACTCAGTGAAACTAAGCCATGCCCACGGGGCAACCCAAGACGGGTGGGTCATGGTGGAGAGGTCTGAGAAAATGTGGTCCACTGGAGAAGGGAATGGCAAACCACTTCAATATTCTTGCCTTGAGAACCCCATGAATAGTATGAAAAGGCAAAATGATAGGATACTGAAAGAGGAACTCCCTAGGTCAGTAGGTGCCCAACATGCTACTGGAGATCAGTGGAGAAATAACTCCAGAAAGAATGAAGGGATGGAGCCAAAGCAAAACAATACCCAGCTGTGTATGTGACCGGTGATAGAAGCAAGGTCCGATGCTGTAAAGAGTAATATTGCATAGGAACCTGGAATGTCAGGTCCATGAATCAAGGCAATTTGGAAGTGGTCAAATAGGAGATGGCAAGAGTGAACGTCGACATTCTAGGAATCATCGAACTAAAATGGACTGGAATGGGTGAATTTAACTCACATGACCATTATATCTACTACTGCAGGCAGGAATCCCTCAGAAGAAATGGAGTAGCCATCACGGTCAACAAAAGAGTCCGAAATGCAGTATTTGGATGCAATCTCAAAAATGACCGAATGATCTCTGTTTGTCTCCAAGGCAAACCATTCAATATCACAGTAATCCAAGTCTATGCCCCAACCAGTAATGCTGAAGAAGCTGAAGTTGAACGGTTCTGTGGAGGCCTACAAGACCTTTTAGAAATAACACCCAAAAAAGATGTCCTTTTCCTAGTTAACAGAGTAAAATAGAGAACAAATATTAATACTAATTTTTTTTTACTGTGTATTAGTATGCTTTCTCCCCAAATTTCAAGTGTATAGTACTGAGCATACCTGAATCTTTCTCAGAATTAAGGATACAGAAACTTTTGAGGTAACCATTGGAACATCATTTTCACAAAATAATGTAGATTAAGACATTGTATCTCCTTCATGAATCAGAAGTCTTGTTGTGGAGAAGGGGCTTGGTAACTCAACTGAAGCTATCAGCCATGCCTGTGTAGGGCCACCCAAAATTGATGGGTCATAGTGAAGAGTTCTGACAAAACATGGTCCACTAGAGGAGGCAACCCATTCCAGTATTCTTGCCTAGAGAAACCCATGGACAGTATGAAAAGGCAAAAAGAAAAGCCGAGGGCAGTTACTAATAGCTCCTGAAAGAATGAAGTGGCTGAGCCAAAGCAGAAACGACACTCAGTTGTGGATGTGTCTAGTGGTGAAACTAAAGTCCAGTGATGTAAAGGACAATATTATATAGAAACCTGGAATGTTCAGTTCATGAATCAAGGTAAATTGGATATGGTCAAGCAGGAAATGGCAAGAGTGAACATCAGCATCTTAGGAATCAATGAACTAAAATGGATGGGAATGGGCAAATTTAATTCAGATGACCATTATATGTACTACTACTACATTATATATCTATCTACCCTTAGAAGACATGGAGTAGCCTTCACAGGCAAAAGAGTCTGAAATGTAGTACTTGGGTGCAACCTCAAAAAACAAAAACAGAATGATCTCCATTCATTTCAAAGGCAAACACTCAATATTATAATAATCCAAGTTTATGCCCTAACCACTAATGCTGAAGAAGCTGAAGTTGACCAGTTCTATGAAGACCTACAAGACCTTCTAGAACTATACCAGAAAAGATGTCCTTTTCATCACAGGGGATTTAAATGCAAAAGTAGGAAGTCAAGAGATACCTGAAGTAAAAGGCAAGTTTGGCCTTTGAGTACAAAATGAAGCAGGCCAAAGGCTAACAGAGTTTTGTCAAGAGAACACATTGGTCATAGCAGACACCCTTTTCCAACAACCCGAGAGACAACTCTATACATGGACATCATCAGATGGCCAATACTGAAATCATACTGATTATTTTCTTTGCAGCCAGATATGGAGAAGCAATATATACAGTTGGCAAAAACAAGACTTGGAGCTGACTGTGGCTCAGATCATGAGTTCCTTATTGCAAAATTCAGACTTAAATTGAAGAAAGTAGGGAAAACCACTAGGCCATTCAGGTATGACCCAAATTAAATCCCTTATCATTATACAATGGTGGTGATGAATAGATTCAAGGGATTAGATCTGGTAGATAGTGTGCTGGAAGAACTATGGATGGAGGTTTGTAATGTTGTACAGAAGGCAGTGAACATCCCAAAGAAAAAGAAGTACAAGAAAGCAAAGTAGTTGTCTGAGGAGGCTTTACACATTGCTGAGGAAAGAAGAGAAGTGAAAGGCAAGGGAGAAAGAGAAAGATATCCTAAATGAATGCAGAAATCCAGAGAATAAAAAGGAGAGATAAGAAGGCCTTCTTAAATTAACAATTCAAAAAAAAATAGAGGATCTCTTCAAGAAAATTGAAAACATCAAGGGAACAGTTCCTGCAAGAAAGGGCACGATAAAGGACAGAAATGGTAAGGACCTAACAAAAGCAGAAGAGGTTAAAAAGAGGTGGCAAGAATACACAGAAGAACTGTACAAAAAAGGTCTTAATGACTGGGATAACCACAATGGTGTAGTCATTCACTTAGAGCCAAACATCCTAGAGTGTGCAGTTAAGTGGGCCTTGGAAGCATCACTAGGAACAAAGCTAGTGAAGGTGAAAGAATTCCAGCTGAACTATTTAAAATCCTAAAGATGATGTTGTTAAAGTGCTGCATTCAATACACCAGCAGATTTGGAAAATTCAGCAGTGGCTACAGAACTGGAAAAGGTCAGTTTTCATTCCAATCCCAAAGGAGGGCAGTGCCAAAGAATGTTCAAAGTACAATACAGTTACACTCATTTCACATGCTAGCAAGGTAATGTTCAAATCCTTCAAGTTAGGCTTTAGCAGTACATGAACTGATAACTGATGTACAAGCTGGGTTTTGAAGAGGCAGAGGAACCAGTCATCAAATTGCCAACATTTGTTAGATCGGGGAGAGAGCATGGGAAATTCCAGGAAAACATCTACTTCTGCTTCATTGACTATGTTAAAACCTTTGACTGTTTGGATCACAACAAATTGTGGAAAATTCCTAAAGAAACGGGAGTACCAGATCACCTTACCTGTCTCCTGAGAAACTTATATGCAGGTCAAGAAGCAACAGTTAGAACCTTACATGGAACAACTGACTGGTTCAAAATTGAGAAAGGAGTATGACAAGGCTGTTTATTGTCACTCTGCTCGTTTAACTTATATGCAGAGTACATCATTCAAAATGCTGGGCTGGATGAATCAGAAGCTGGAATCAAGATTGGTGTGAGAAATATCAACAACCTCAGATATGCAGATGATCCCACTGTAATGGGAGAAAGTAAAGAGGAACTAAAGAGCCTCTCCATGAGGGTGAAAGAGGAGAGTGAAAAAGCTGGCTTGAAATTCAACATTTAAAAGCTAAGATCATGCCATCTGGTCCCATCACTTTATGGCAAAATGAAGGGGGAAAAATGGAAGCAGTAACAGATTTTATTTTGTTGGATTCGAAGTTTCCAAATCAATGCAGACTGTGACTGCAGCCATGAAATTAAAAGGTGCCTACTCTTTGGAATAAAAGCTATAAGAAACCTAGACAGCTTATTAAAACATAGAGATATCACTTTGCCAACAATGATCCGTATTTTCAAAGCTATGATTTCCAGTAGTCATGTGTGGGGGAGAAGGCAGTGGCAACCCACTCCAGTACTCTTGCCTGGCAAATCCCATGGACAGAGGAGCCTGGTAGGCTGCAATCCATGGGGTCACTAGGAGTCAGACACGACTGAGTGACTTCACTTTCACTTTTCACTTTCATGCATCAGAGAAGGAAATGGCAACCCACTCCAGTATTCTTGCCTGGAGGACCCCAGGGACAGGGGAGCCTGGTGGGCTGCCGTCTATGGGGTCGCACAGAGTCGGACACGACTGAAGCGATTTAGCAGCAGCAGCAACAGCAGCAGTCATGTATGGGTGTGAGAGTTGGACCATAAAGAATCCTGAGGGGTGAAGAACTGATGTTTTCAAATTTTGGTGCTGGAGAAGACTCTTGAGACTCTTTTGGATAGCAAGGAGATCAAACCAGTCAATCCTAAACTAAATCAATCCTGAATATTCATTGGAAGGACTGTTGCTGAAGCTGAAGCTTTGGCCAACTGATGGGAAGAGCTAACTCATTGGAAATGACCTTGATCTCAAAAAGATTGAGGGCAGGAGAAGGTGTAGAGGATGATATAGTTATATTACATCACTGAGGATATGAATTTGAGCAAACTCTAAGAGATAGTGTAGGACAGAGGAGCCTGGCATGCTACAGTCCATGGGTCACAAAGAGTCAGACGCAACTTCGTAACTGAACAACAACAAAGAGATGTATGCTGAACATTCCTGTCTTCTTTCAATATACTTTCGGGGTTAGCTTTTTTTCTTCAAAAGAGTAGACTAAGTGGAAGATTCAATTTATTGACGAGCTTAGTTATAGTTTTATTGTTAATTATGCTAAAATTTGGGCCAATTTAACCCTTTAGAAGGCTTTTTAAAATGCTTCGTATAGGGAAAAAAGCCTTCTACATGAATATGTTTATTATAGCTTATTTAGAATAGCGGAATACTAAGAAAAACACAAACTGGGAAAGTTGTTCATTATTATATTTTGTCTAGCTAATAACCTGGTAGTGGAAAAAAAAATAATTGACTGGAGGGAAAATGTTGCTTTAATTTGCAAATAGATTGGAATTTGGAAATCCATGTGAACAAACAAATATCCTTCTTGCTTCATGCAGGTCTAAAAGTCAAATTGCTTTTAGCTAGTTTACATAATTCCCTAAGACTAAATTTTATACTGGCTGCCATTTGAAAAAGTAAGGTGTTTTGCTACTTTATTAGTATACATTTTTATTTAATCAAAATCTGTAAGTAGAAAGATTGAGTTTCCTAATCACTATAAATCTATTCAATGAGTTGAATAATTTATCATCCTTTCAAAAATCTGGCCTTGCTTTCAATGCTGCAGCTTCTATTTTCTGGTCTTGTCCATTTATCACTCTCTCTTTCGGGTGTATTCTGCAGAGCTTGCACAAAGGATATAGCTTTCTTGTCATAAAGCAATTTATGTGAACCAGTGTCTAGGAAACTTGCCAAATTAGCACAATCATGTGCAGGTATGGAAACCATGCATATATTAATAAAATGTGGAATGGGATCTCACACTGCAGGAAAAGCAGCTCCTTAGATAAACCTGTTGTGAACTAATTTATTCATGTATCTTCTGGTTGTCTCCTAAGCACAGGTCAGTTGATTTATTGTTGCTGCTGATGTTTAAATGAAATATTTTATATTTTTTCTGATTATGAGGCAATACATAGTCATAAAATAAATATCAGTGTCTGCTGTGCTGTCTGAAATCAGTAGCCTCTAGCCAAATATGGATATTTAAACTTAAGTTAATAAACATTAAATAAAACTTTACAAATTCAGTTCCTTTGTGTAGTAAGCCATTGCCTGAATATGCCTTCATTTATTTGCATATTCTGCTAATGATGTACATATAGGTAACTTCTATTTTTTCCCTATTACAAAAACTTTGAGCATATATCTTTTTGTATGTGTGTAAAAAATATTTGAAATTGGCCCATATTGTAGAGCTGCCCTGCAGAGACTGCATCAATAAATATTCCCTTGGTTGATTGTGAGAGAGGCGTTCACATCAACTGGGCAAGTCACTGAACCAACCGCTCTTAAGTCTCATTAAATTTTTCTATTCAAGATAGAATTAATAATATTTACCATTTACCTTACCAAATAATTAGAGATAAAATAATGTTCGTGATTAGTTTAAACAAATAAAAGGAAAGTGCTACTGTCATGAATGATATTCTTATTATTAAAACACCTCTTAGTTGTAACGGTGGTAGTCAGAGACCCTTTATCCTGTGCAGTCCAGTTTAAAACCTAAAGTAGGGACCTGTGTTGGTGATAGTGGTGGATGAAATATGATTTGGAAGACTTTATCATGGCAAAGGGAACTCCGGCTTCAGAAACCGTTGTTGTTGTTGTTGTAGGCATAAATACATAAATACAAAGGCAGACTTTCTATATAAGGACATTCTGAGCAGTGGGGATTTATTTATTTTAACCTTACGATGTGATAAAACCTGAGTGGTCATCCAATCCCACTCCTCATTCTACAGATGAGGAAGCAGAGGTCCACGGAAGTTAAGCGAGTTCTCAGATTTACACAGCTAACAAGGGGCGGAATCTAGGTGATGCCTTGCTCTCTGACGCTCCAGCCAGCATCCTTCGTCTACATCCCACCACTCTAAATGGCAAGTCAGGCAGTGGCAGGATTTACACTGTCTCTCAGATACAGTTTAAGGCAGTGTTGCAATCCAGTCTGATGACTAGTATTTATCTAGAAGCCCATACTGAAGTAAGTGCTTTGTGTAGACTGACTGAGCCGTCGTAAAGTCAGACTACCGTGTGCTCATTATTAGCTATTTCAAATTCCCGAAGTGATAATAGAGCTTTTCAAAGTGACTCTTAAGCCAAACTACAAATTGAATCTGTTTCTCATGAATGACATCGGAGTTAGGCAACATTCCTTAGAAATGAAGGTTCTTAGAGTCTGGGGAAGCAATCAGTCTCTGTCTTTAGCTCATCTCTGAAACTTGAACTTAATTCCTTAATTTTCCCTATGACTTTACATAAGAAATGATAAGGACGGACAGCTTCAAATTATGCATAAGGTTTCCATCAGCCTGCAAAACTAACCAGATGGTCATGACCTTATTGCAGTTGGAATATGCCTTCAAAGTTGTTTTCTTGAGTGTTTAATGCCTAGTTGCCTTCTCTGGGATCTCTCTCTTTACTGGCACTTTTTGAATGCTAGTAAAACATAACTTAGAGAAATTAAGGTTGATGGCCTGCCTTCTATTTCATCTGGGTCTTCTAAGATATGTAAGAGATCTTAAATTTAGAAAGGGTAAATGCCCTCCAGTGAGTCATGTGCTGGATTTCAACTCACTGAGAATGCTTGTCCTACAGACACTAGAGTCTCAAGGTTTCTGGTCAGGACACAACTTCTTATGTGGCCAGCTCTGACGCCTATATCATAGAGTTTTATACTCAGGGCCATATTTGATCTTGTACTTGCTGATATAAAGCAGTAGAAAATGAAATGCCACAATGTAGGGACCACTGGTTTGCTGGAGCAGACCAGTAGGAAGATAAATTATAGTGAAACTTGACTTTTATATGAGATGAAAAGATGCAGGTAACACACATGTTTAGATGTTTAAGGAGTTTTTATTTCACATTTCTTTTTTGATATATAATTTAAAAGGCATATAATCATAGATTTGGAATGGATGGAGTTATTTGCCCTAAATAAATGCTTTCTTATATGAAATTTTTTTCTTTAGTTTATTCATTTAAAAACGTGGTTGTATGTTTTTCTTGAATATACAGCTATTGGGTGGTGTATTTTTCTTGAACATGTAGCAGCTGAATGATGTGATTATGAGAATTATCCATTGGAAGAGGGTCTCAATGTGTTTGCCAAGTTGTCATCAGACATGGTTTACTCAACGTCCCAAGAAGTACTTGCTTGTAAATAAACTTCCTTTTCCTCCCCTTCTTATTGAAGTAAAATTGGTTCAATCCAAAATCTTCCTTTGTGATACTGACACTGGGAAAAAACGGTGGTGAGCCATATAGTCCCTGTCCCTTTGATCACCTTTAGAGTGACTGGCTTATTTTTATATTAAACCAGTTTTATATTAAACCAGTGCTGTCCTGTTTTTATATTATATGACATTTGTAACTTGCCCCAATCCTACTTTGGAAGTACATAATGTATAAATTCCAAACAAGTGATTGAATTATTGTTCATCTGCCTTTATAAAATGGGTTGGTGGGGGAAAGTGGTTGGTCAAAGCAGGACAATCTGGATGTGGTCACACTGATGAGAAGAAGGGATAGAGGAAGGTATTTTGTTGTTGTCTTTACCTAATCATTTTTTAAGGACTGAATTTTTGCAGGGGGATTGTTTATTTTGTCTTGTTATATTTTTAAGTGGCAGATCAGCATATGTAGAAAAGGACAGAATACATGCATTTCAAAATTTTAAAGAGGTTAATGATTAACGTTTTTTAAAATATGTGATAAATACATGAGGCTATTTGATTATAAAGCAGGTAAAATAATAGTGCTAAGGCCAATAGGATCCATGGAAATTGGTCTAGATATTATTAAAATGCCTTAAATGAGAAGTAGCATTTACCATGGTTTCATTTTAATGATGAGCAGTCTTTGAATGACATAGTATTTAATTTAGTATTCATATTTCAAAATGAAGAAAAAAGTAGAAATGTTGTTTTCACAGAAATGTAGTTCAGTTTTGACTTTAGAAAAAACAGAAAGCAGAGGTCAAATGCTTTTTATGAAAACCAAAATACAGAACAGAGTACAAAGCTATAATATTATGTAAGTAAGTCACCAAATATAGCTATTTTCAGAAACAAGCTTTCAAGAGTTTTTTTGTTTCATTATCAAATAATGAAAATAAGTGGCTGATAGCAATCCTTGTAAAATAAATTATGCTTTCGAGTTGAAACAAGGAATCTAAATCAACCAAGATTACATTATGATTTAGTAACAGATGTCAAATGGCTGGATCAAGATAGCTATTTTAAAATAGGCACCTTAAGGTGTCATGAGCAAAAAAAAAAAAAAAAATGAGGGCTGGTTGTAACCAGAATCTTGTCCATGGGCCTCAAATATATCTCCTAAATGGACTTGCTACTTGTTTAGAATTAATAATTATATGCATTTTAATTAAAATATTTTCTTATACAAGAGGAGGGAGTAATACATATTAGGAGAAATAATTTTAAAATGAAAAGTAATCAATGATATTTAACCAAAGATATCTAAATAAATGATAATCTTCAAAGTACTTTGGAAACTTCAAAAAGTCTAATAGATGTTTATACATTTACCCATAATATAGTTTCAGAGACTGATTTTTTTCTTTCTTTCTTTCTTTTTTTTTTACTGCTTTCTCAGAAGTTCTATCAAGCCTATGAGGTAACTAATATCTCTTATCTCATATTGGTCAGGCAGCTCTGAGAAGCAGTTCTAATTGTCATTGAATAAATGGAAAAATTGAAAAATAAAAATTTCTAAATAATTTAACTTCTCTAATAGGTATAGTCTTTCAGAATGTGGGGTTTATGGTGAGAAAGAGTTGGCTATAGTGAGATAGCTAACAAAAGAGATTTCTTGGTGAAGACAGGGTTGAAGAAACACTGAATTTAATGTACAGAATAGGGTCTTATCATCTACTGAGTAGGACTTGAGGAAATTTAATATAGAAGATGTAGGTTTTGATTGGGGGGGGTGGTGGGATGGGCCAGAAGCTTCCCTGACAATGAGCATTTTTAGTAATATCAGGGGAAGTCATGAGGATTCCAAACTTTGTTTTATCTGCTTCACATTTTAGCCCTCAAATGGCCCGGGCATAGAGTAGAGGCAGCTCAAAATTAGAAGCTTGTCTGTATAGCAGATATGATGAGAATACCCCTTCCCTCTCATACTCAACACTAGGCCAGGGCAGGCAAAACCTAGAAATCCCAAGCTTCTTATTCATCTAGAATCAACTTCAGGACTTCAACACAGAGCTAGTTGAGAGTGAAACCAAACAGAAAGATATTTGTGTGCTGACGACACTGGAAATTCTTCCCTGTGTGCTGCTCGGGCTGACATCCTGATAAAGTTCAGGCCCTGGTGAAGCTGCACAGACTGGGCCCCATCCCTGGACCACATGTGTTTTGTCTGCATCATAAACTTGATTTTCTGAATTGTTCCCATTGACATTTTCATCTCTGTTCAGAGGCCGTAAACCTTAATTATATAATAGGACTCAAGTTATGACAAAACAGAAAAATTTAAAAGTTCCCCTTATATTCACTTTCCTGAAACCTTCCTTTTCCAACTTTATAAGGCTGTCTTGGTCATCATTTTAGCAAATCACAATAATTGACTTTACAAGGTAGGAATTCCAACCATTTTGCTACAGATAATTCCCCAGTGATCAAAGTCATATTTTGTTCAATCTGCCTCCTTGATAGCAAGTTAGTGTGAATGAAAACCCTTGGCAAATATATGTTAGCATATATAAAGAAAGTTAACTTGTTCAAGATGGCAATTCTTTTACTACCCTAAAGCTGTATTAACAGTTAAAAATATATCAAGCTTGCTTTCATTTTCTTAAAGGATTCCAAAGCTGCAAAAAATCCACTTAAAAAAGATAGTTTTTCAGATTAGTGAAAAATCACTGGACTATGAAAAGGAGGGAAAAAATATCCTGTGGTCATCCAGGCTAAAGAATGAAGTCACTAATTAGGGAAGGAATGTAAGATTGTCACTAGATTTTTGTCAGATGATTATTTAATTTTATTTTCCTGTCAGAAAACAGTGAAGTAACATGTTTAGGATACTCTGGGAAAGAAAATGTGAGCTAAGGATTCAGTGAAACAGAGCGTTGAGTATAAAGACCTCAGATTTGCAAGAAATCAGGGTATGTTGTTTCCTTAAGTTCCTAAGAAATCTGCTGGAGAATGTGTTAGGTGGTCAGAATATCTGCAGAAAGGTCCGTATAAGAACTGCTGGCAGCAATTTTCATTGGCTGATAAAAATCACAAAAAGTAAGACAACCACATGCAGTTCTTTACAAAATTGTGTAATACCATCCATAAGCTAGTGTTGCCAAAAGGAAAACAAAAAAGAAACCTGAACATGATCAAGATTTTAGATCCGACTATCAATTTCCGGGAAACATAGGAGAGAGTGGCCTGTGTAATATATTGCAACCCTTGATGAAAGTGAAAGAGGAGAGTGAAAAAGTTGGCTTAAAGCTCAACATTTAGAAAACTAAGATAATGGCATCTGGTCCTGTCACTTCATGGGAAATAGATGGGGAAAGAGTGGAAACAGTGTCAGACTTTAATTTTGGGGGCTCCAAAATCACTGCAGATATGAAATTAAAAGACACTTACTCCTTGGAAGAAAAGTTATGACCAACCTAGACAGCATATTAAAAAGCAGAGACATTACTTTGCCAACAAAGGTCCGTCTAATCAAGGCTATGGTTTTTCCAGTAGTCAGGTATGGATGTGAGAGTTGGACTGCGAAGAAAGCTGAGCGCCAAAGGATTGATGATTTTGAATTGTGGTGTTGGAGAAGGCTCTTGAGAGTCCCTTGGACTGCAAGGAGATCCAACCAGTCCATTCTAAAGGAGATAAGTCCTTGGTGTTCTTTGGAAAGAATGATGCTAAAGCCGAAACTCCAGTACTCTGGCCACCTCATGTGAAGAGTTGACTCATTGGAAAAGAGTCTGATGCTAGGAGGGATTGGGGGCAGGAGGAGAAGGGGACAACAGAGAATGAGATGGCTGGATGGCATCACCGACTTGATGGACGTGAGTTTGAGTGAACTCCGGCAGTTGGTGATGGACAGGGAGGCCTGGCATGCTGCAATTCATGGGGTTGCAAAGAGTCAGACACGACTGAGTAACTGAACTGAACTGATGGGGTTGCAATTAGCAAAGCCCAGACTGTGAAATGTGAAACTCTGCAGGACAGACAACCCTACTTCTTCAACAGAATTTCCATGAAAGAGAGGGAGACACAGAGAAAAAACTATAGATTAATGGAGAGAGCCATATTAACCAATCTGATGGAATTTGCTTGGATCCTGATTCAGAATTCAATGTATATAGCAAAAGATATCAGAGAAGGCAATGGCAACCCACTCCAGTACTCTTGCCTGGAAAATCCCATGGATGGAGGAGTCTGGTAGGCTGCAGTCCATGGGGTCGCACAGAATCATACATGACTGAAGCGACTTAGCAGCAGCAGCAGCAGCAAAAGATATATATATATATATATATATATATATATATATATATATATGTATCTCCTCAGTAGTCATATATATATATGACTATTGAGGAAATATGGATGTTTTATAATGTTTAGAAATTAATTTTTAGGAATGAAATAATGGTGTCACATTTCTGTTTAACAATAGGAGTCCTTGTCTTAAAGCAATGAGATAGGAGCCCCAGCAATAACACAGAACCTAGGAAGATATGTGATTTTTCTATTCAGTCAGTAATATGAGAGGAACTCTGGTACCTTGAAAAAGTAGGCACCTCATTAATATTTACAGATGATGTCGCTGAAGAGGAAATGAAATGACATACTCAGAAGAGCAACCTCAGATATGCAGATGATACCACTCTAATGGCAGAAAGCGAAGAGGAACTAAAGCGCCTCTTGATGAAGGTGAAAGAGGAGAGTGAAAAAGCTGGCTTAAAACTCAACATTCACAAAACTAAGATCATGGCATCCGATCCCATCACTTCATGGCAAATAGATGGGGAAAAAGTGGAAACAGTGACAAATTTTATTTTCTTGGACCCCAAAAATCACTGTGGATGGTGACTGTAGCCTTGAAATTAAAAGACGCTTGCTCCATGGAAGAAAAGCTTTGACAAACCTAGACAGCTTATTAAAAAGCAGAGACATCGCTTTGCCCACAGAGGTCCATAGAGTCAAAGCTATGGTTTTTCCAGTAGTCAAATATGGATGTGAGAGTTGGACCATAAAGAAGGCTGAGCACTGAAGAACTGGTGCTTTAGAATTGTGGTGCTGGAGAAGACTCTTGAGAGTCCTTTTGACAGAGGGAGATCAAACCAGTCAATCCTTAAGGAAATCAACCCTGAATATTCATTGGAAGGACTGGTGCTGAATCTGAAGCTCCAATACTTTGGCCAGCTGATGCAAAGTGCCAACTCATTGGAAAAGACCCTGATGCTGGGAAAGATTGAAGGCAGGAGGAAAAGGGGTCAACAGTGGATGAAATGTTTGGATGGCATCATTGACTCAATGGACATGAGTTTGAGCAAACTCCAGGAGACAGGGAAGGATGGGGGGGAAGCCTGGCTTGCTGCAGTCCATGGGGTCACAAAGAGTCGGACATGACTGAGCGACTGAATAATGAACAACAACTCAGAAGAGCTAGTTTCATGACAAAAATATTCCTTACTCAGTGCCTTTTGAGGGGTTAGACCTCAGTTTTCATTCCTGTCTGCCATGCTTTCTGTATCCAGGAAATGAATACATCAGAGCCTTTGTCAGACAACGTCTTGCACTTTCATGGACTGAAGGTCAGCCTACCTCATCAGTGTAGCACAGAAACACTAGATTGAGAGTTCCCTGAAGCTAGGGACTTTGCTGATTCAAGTTTATTTCTCTGTGCTTAAGCACCCTGTAATTGCAAGTTGCTGTAGGATGTCATCTCTATTGCTCAGATCAGGGTCTCCTCTGGGTCACACACCTGTGCTGCCATGACTAAAGGCAAAACTGCCAAACAGGGCTTGTGTTTCTGGTGTGTTCTATTGCCCTCCCTCCTCCCATCTTGGTTGCTTTGTTCTCTCTTCATGGTACTCCACACCCTCATGTTGTTTTCCTCTGATCAAAGCCCCCAAAGCCCCACAACGACCTCCAGAGACTCACTAATTCCCAAGTGTCCTGCTTTCTGAATGGGCCTTCCCTCTGCCCTAACAGTCCTAAACCATTGTCAGCTGCATCTTTATTTCTATGATACTGATCTGAGATAGAGCAGTTGTTTAAAATGACTTGTGATTAAGAAGTGAATGATAGGTAGATTTAGTCCAAATTAATCTCTGCTTAGTGGAATGTGTAAAACAGTTTGTCCTAAACTCTGTGGTGCTGCTACGGGAAGAGGTATTAGTTAAGCATTCTACTAGAAAATTTGCTGATCCTTCCTCTGCTTTGTCACTCCTTCCTGACTCACGGGGTTTACCGTGAGAACTGATGCAACACTGGGGAAGTACTTTCCTGTACGAGAGCTCGTGCCACGAGACCTAGTGCCAGGAAATAATTTGTAGGCATTGTTTGGTAAAGTTCTTCAGACTTGCTTTGAAGCAGGCCTGTGAAACTAATACAGGAAATCAATAGAGCATTTTGTATTGCTCTTAAAAGTCTCTAAGGGAAGAGATTTTTCACAACTTTGCATGCCAGTGTATCACAGACTTTGTGACCATTAACATTCTCTCATGTAATTTAAGAACAATGAAAAAATATACGCCTATGAATGTTCATACATTTTAAATAACTGTTACGGTCTGTGACATATCAAACTATCCGTAGATTCCTATAGTGTTTCCTAGAAATAGAAAACTTCTGAAGCATGGCCAGTAATCTGTGTAATAAACTGAAGATCAATTTTGAACTTGATCTGTGAGAAAACAAGCAAGATATGATGATTAATTAAATCACTAAGGATTGAATCCTGGCGGGGGAAGGAGTGGCTGTCTATTCATAGTTTACTTGTATTGTAGCACCACCTAGTGTTCCTACAGATGCCAGTTATCTACAGTTTTTCTTGCCTCGCTGTTCAACAGAAACACATTCCTGAAGCATATACTCTCAGTCTGTCAGCCAAAGAAACGCTGCTCAAACATGTCTGTAAGTTATGAAATACAGATGACATTATATGTTTCTGAAATGAAGGATTATGCCTTCAGTGACCTCATTATCGTGATGGACTCTTTTAAGCTTAATATTTATCTTTTTACTTTCTAAGAAAATAGATGTAGATGTTGGGAAAATTACTGATTTGCTTTAACCTCAGTTGCTCTTTCAAGAGAAAATCTTTAAATGGTGAAACATCAATTCCTGCAAATATATTGATACCATGTTAGGCCAGGATTAGTACTTACGCATGACCACTCCCTTCCTGTTACTCCTGACAGAATCTTCACTGCTAAAGAAACTACAAAACATCAACTAGAGTACTGATGTTTAGAGCTTTGTGACCCAAAGTGTGGTCCCTGGACTGGAAGCTTAGGCAACACCTGGGAACCTACTAGGCCTGCAGTCTCTCCTCCCGCCCAGACTTACTGAACCTGCAGCTTGACAAGATCCCAAGGTGACCTCTGTGCACTTGAACAGTGGAGAAGCACAGTTTGAGAGACATAACTCCCACCCATACTACCCCCCACCGCGCTGTGAAAGACTGACCATCGATCAAACCAGAACTAAGGACTTTTCATTATAATTTTGGATTTATTATACAGTATTTTACTTTTGGATAAAGCTACATGATTTTCTTCTATTCTGACTCATGACTTATTCTGTATAAACTGTATCATTGATGTTTGTGGGACTCACATCAGCAACTGAACAAAGAAGGCACAGTTCTTTCCTACTGAATTCATCAGCTTCATTGCTCAAGAAACATAATTAGGGAGCCATTTAAAGCAACTGAGAGGAAAATTGCCAGCTCTGAAATTGTAGGGTATGCAGACGCCAACAAAATACCTAAGTTTGAACAGACAGTAGTAGGGGAGGCTTAAATAATTCCTGATAATTGAGGTAGAAAGAAACACTTAGAGATTGCATTATTATTTTTTTTTTTACAAATTTATTTATTTATTTATTTTTTAAATTTTAAAATCTTTAATTCTTACATGCGTTCCCAAACATGAACCCCCCTCCCACCTCCCTCCCCATAACATCTCTGTGGGTCATCCCCATGCACCAGCCCCAATAGAGATTGCATTATTAAAGTTGAAAATTTTAAAGGTTGAATTTTTTTTCTTATGCCTTAATTTTATCTTATCTATCTCTTTATTAATATACCTAGTAAATATAGTGCAAAAATAAGATAACTTTTTTGGTTAATGTTCAGTTATCTCAAGTTTAACAAATTAACATCATTCACAAATTTGGTTAAGTTTCCTAAAGCATTTTAACCTATCTAATAATTTCAAACACCTTAGATGAATAATACCATAGACTTAGAAGCCTAACTAAACCAATCTTTCTATGCACTTAGACAAGTTAAAAAATATAATAAGCCAAACTCATAACCATAATAAACTAGATTGTTTTATATTAAAAAATTAATCAGAATTTTATAAAATCACAGTGTGAAACATTTCAAATTAAAACTTCAAAGCAATATTATATTTCAGACTCCTTAAAAGATTTTAAAACTTTAAAT
The DNA here is from genome assembly GCF_016772045.2 of Ovis aries. Taxonomy (NCBI): domain Eukaryota; kingdom Metazoa; phylum Chordata; class Mammalia; order Artiodactyla; family Bovidae; genus Ovis; species Ovis aries. The sequence continues at coordinate 40,623,428 of NC_056071.1, forward strand.
AATAAATACACATTATCTCTATAATTACAAAACTTAGTACTAAATCTAGCACAAAGTACCATGCCTTATGTTATCATCTCTCTACTTATTTCTACATTTCATATCTCCTAGTCACACAAATGAAGGAAGCAGAAGTTATTTGATCCATGAGCAGTCCTTTAATCCAGTTACAGGCAGGTATAGAGAAGTAACACGTTGTGTTCCAGAATGCAAACCTTGGGGCTGTTTTTGGAACCCATATATTATGAACCCTCTCATACATAGTTTAAATGTTTAAATCTTCACTGCCAGGGGTGCAATCCAAGTCTATGACCATCAGCTGGGATTTAGTTTCACAACCCAGTACCTCACTTTTTCCTAAGGTATAGTCTACCTTTATTCAAGTTTTATTGTAAATTCTTTCAACATTCTTTCTCCCTGTTGGAGTAGATAGAATTGTGTTCTCCCTACCAGGGCTGCGAAGAGTTGACTCACTGGAAAAGACTCTGATGGTGGGAGGGGTTGGGGGCAGGAGGAGAAGGGGATGACAGAGGATGAGATGGCTGGATGGCATCACTGACTCGATGGACGTGAGTCTGAGTGAACTCCGGGAGTTGGTGATGGACAGGGAGGCCTGGCATGCTGCGATTCATGGGGTCAGAGTCGGACACAACTGAGCGACTGAACCAAACTGAACCAGGGCTGCAGCTAACATCTTCATTGCACAGTTAACTTTAACTGAAACCTGCACCCCCATCCAGAATATAAACTGTCTTTATAGTTTCTTATCTGTTTCATCTACCTCTTTACCATTATTCTATTGATGTTGCCCCTTGACTGGAGTTTGGACAAGATTAAAAACACTGCCTTGTGCCACTATGTAAGCACGTGTATCATGCATTCTGAGCTATTGACTTTTGTGTTGGCACGATTATTGTGAATAAACCAAGAAAAACAGTCCTTTTGGGATTTCTTTGAGACTTCAATATGTAGAAGCTAAGTGGCTTGTTCTTTCAAAGAAATCAGAGGTTTGAGAATGTATTGATAATTGTCCTTGTAGGTTGCTTTCTTAAGGAAGCACATTCTGAGGCTCTGAGATTTGTATGTTGGAGGCTTATTGGAATGAACCATCTGAGAGACGCGAGCAACATCATCCTAGCAGAGGGAGGAGTTGAACCACTGTGCTGCGGTAGAGGCATTAGTCATTCCTATGGGGAACTCCATAGAGTTGGGCCCACTCCTTTGCCAGGCTTTCTACCTCCTCCCACTGAGCAGGCATTGGACATGGAGTGCTCCCAGGGAAGGATGTGACCTTGGGTGGGGCAGCTGAGGGCAAGCCCCAGAGAAGGTCTCAGATGGGAGCAGTAAGCAGCCAACACTCCTGGCAGCTGGGGGAATAAGTGCCTTATGCAGAATAGTGGGAGACTATAAATGTTCCTATAGCTTTTCTGTATTGTTGTTATTGTTATCATTATTATTAAAGGGCTTGACCCTGAAAAGATCATGGTACTTAATTCTAAGAGCACCAATGTAACAAGAGACTGATCTCTGTAATGCGAATGAAAATACCTCTCTTTGCTGAGAGGCATTGTGCAGAACTCATGAAAACATGGCAGTGATGTTGGCAGGGAGATGGCAATGAAGTTCTCTGCACCAACTGTCTCCTGCAGCTGTGAAAAGACACACAGCCTGGCTGCCAACTGTTGGGCTGTTTGTGCTTTGGCTGCATTTAGTTCCCTCTTATGTCAACTTACAATTCTGTGTTGAAGAAAATTGGTCTGGTCTGCCACCATCCCCATCTCTTAGCAACTGAGAGAGATTGAAACAACAGCTGGGTAATTTGATACTGGGAATTTAAAGGTTGTGAAATGGAATATAATGGCTTGTTTGTATTAAATGAAAAAAAGAGAGAAAATGATGTAACTCTAATGCTTAGAAATGTTTGGAATGCCACATGGGTTACAAAGAGAGAAAAATCTAGTTTAAACTGGTTGGACTCTTCCTCTCTCAGAATGATTAATGTTGAGTCCAAAAGCATTCTCAAACACCCATATTTGCCTAAATATAAATTCCTGTAGAATGTTGGAATTGCAATATGAAAAAAAGTTTCCGTGTTCTGTATTTACTTTCTGTAAGATTGACCTACTGCTTTCTTTATCACACATTTAAAAATACTATTTTCAATAAAACATAGATGACAGTTTAGCTTTGGTGGGCAGTGGGAGGGGCCCAGGGGTGGAGACAGAGACAGTGAGGGATGGTCCTCAGAGGCAGTGATTCACTGGAAGCCTGTTTTATAGGCTGCTCACACCATCTCCAGGGCACACGCACAACAGATAATAATGGAATTGTGAGTTTGAAAACTAGGAAATGAAAAGCCAAGTGCAATTGTTGACAAAAAGTTGTTTTCCCTCTTCCCTGGGGCCAGTAAAGAGATCATCTGGCTTTCAAATTAAGAAAGCCAGAAAATACAGTGTTTGCTCTCAGAATAAGTCAAATGTCATACTTAATGAAAATTCCAAAGCAGAAAGAGAGAAAGCAAGGAAGTTGGGGAAGAAGAGATTGAAATGCCTAATTAATGGAGTGAGCTGCTTGCTGCTTGACCTGTAGGTTCATAATTCAGGCATTTGTCCATTGTTTAATAAACATGCCTGAACAAGGTTCATTGAAGGGGCATGGATTATAGGGGAGGGGACTGAAAATCTAGTGCTTTTACATGGTAGGAAACTGCCTGGTCGTGTTTCTCAAGATAACTTGTTCAGCTGCTGCATATGCAACTTTCATCCCAGCGCAGGGGGCAGAAAGCCATTGTTTCCTTTGCTTGGCTAGTGGTTTACTTCCTTGTCACCTTCTCATACAGTTGGGTCATAGGTCTGCTGCTGTTAGCAACACATTGTCTTTTCATCAATACTGAAAGAATTTAATTCCTTCCCTGTGAAGTGGTTCCAATTCCTCAGCAAGTGTTTGGCTTTGTGATACAACTTTGAAGAAATGAAGTAAAAATTCACTGGGAAACAGCCCTTCTTCTTACCCATCCACTTCCTTACTTCCCAGTTCTCCCAAGACCACATCCATCCAATTTACAACAAATGAAGTGGAACCATATGAAATTTATCTTTTTGTAGGTAAAAGGTAGTTAAACGTAGGTAATTTCACATGGTTCAGCTTTTAATATACAAACGAGTTCTCTGGTTTAAAAAAAAAAAAGAGTGACTATGAATGTTATCCTTAGAATTCTCAGAGGAGAGGAAAAGAAAAGACTTCAAGGTAAACAAATGGACAGACAAACTTATTTGTACCAAACTAAATTCCAGATGGGGCTGGCTTGTAGTTCACAAACAGAAAAGAAAAAGGGATTGCAGCTTGCAGGAAACTATTGCTTCTCCCTGAGGGAGATGAGGATTGAAGTTCTCTACATGGGGTATGTTTCCAGTCTACTTGATCTTTCATTTAGCTTAAAAATTCAGTTTGGTGTTTGCACTTCCCTCATTTTCCAAAATTTGTTCTGATTCCACACGTCTGTCAAACATTTCTGTATATTTGTTTATTCCTCTTTGATTTGAAAGATAGGAAGTATATTGATTGTTTTTCAGGTGGAAACTAACTTTCCATTCATTTGGGAAGAATTTGTGCATTGGTTCACTTCCACAGCTCTAGAGCATTCGTGCTCAATATTACACTTTTATTTGAGACACAGGAAGTGTATTTGTTTAAATTTTCTCTCTGAAAATAAAGCCAGAGCTACGGCCTGATGAGCATTATACAAAGGAAAAGAAATCTCAGTTTAGTATTTTTTAATACTTCACGTTTAATGGTTCATAAATGTATAATAATCATAGTGAACTTTTATTCGGCACTGCTATAGGCATAATAAGGTACTGTGCATGTACTATCACATTTAATCCGCATCCTATGACTTGTGTCCTGTCCTGTCTTAACGAATGAGGGAACTGAAGCACAAAGGTTAAGTTTCTCTCCCAGGGAATCAAAGTTGTTAATAGCAATGCTAAGACTGACTTTCAGACTATCTCCAGACCTACTCTCTTAATTTACTATACCATTTTGCTATCACACTGACTATACCTGATTCAGATGCAACCCTTGCCACCAGCCCCCCACAATTAATCATTTTCCTTGAATGTTTTTGATGTTGATTTGCATTTTGAAGGTGCCATTTGGGCAAGGTGTCTTGAAGGATGCTGCTAAGTCACTTCAGTCATGTCCGACTCTGTGAGACCCCATAGACGGCAACCCACCAGGCTTCCCCGTCCCTGGGATTCTCCAGGCAAGAACACTGGAGTGGGTTGCCATTTCCTTCTCAAATGCATGAAAGTGAAAAGTGAAAGTGAAGTCGCTCAGTCGTGTCCGACCCTCAGCAACCCCATGGACTGCAGCCTTCCAGGCTCCTCCGTCCATGGGATTTTCCAGACAAGAATTCTGGAGTGGGGTGCCACTGCCTTCTCCAGGACTGATGACGGGTACATATTGACTATTCTGTGAGGAGCAAAGCTTCAAAAGGAGCATGTTGATGAACCTCCTCAGTGTGGAGATTCAAGCAAAGCCAACTTCTGTTTGCAGTACTAGCATACAACCAGTTGCTCACCTTAACCCTTGCATCTTAATCGGTGAGCCAAGTCTACAAACAGAAATCATTTTCAGCTCTTTCAACTAGCCATAAAAATGTTTTAACACCATGTTAAACTATATAATATTGCAATTAAAACCTCTTATCCTCACCCATCAGAGGGCAGACAGAATCAAGAACTACAATCCCATAGCTGCCAAAATGAAAACCACAATCACAAAGCTAAGCAAAATGATCACATGGATCACTGCCTTGTGTAACACAATGAAGCTGTGAGGCATGCCATGTAGGGTCACTCAAGATGGATGGGTAATGGTCGAGAGTTCTGACAAAATGTGGTCCACTGGAGGAGGGAGTGCAAACCACTCCTGTATTATTGCCTCAAGAACCCCATGAACAGTATGTAAAGGCAAAAAGATATGACACTGGAAAATGAGCGCCTTAGGTAGTTCAGTTCAGTTGCTCAGTCGTGTCTGACTCTTTGTGACCCCATGAATCGCAGCACACCAGGCCTCCCTGTCCATCACCAACTGCCGGAGTTGACTCAGACTCACGTCCATCGAGTCAGTGATGCCATCTAGCCATCTCATCCTCTGTCGTTCCCTTCTCCTCCTGCCCCCAATCCCTCCCAGCATCAGTCTTTTCCAATGAGTCAACTCTTCACATGAGGTGCCCAAAGTACTGGAGTTTCAGCTTTAGCATCATTCTTTCCAAAGAAATACCAGGGCTGATCTCCTTCAGAATGGACTGGTTGGATCTCCTTGCAGTCCAAGGGACTCTCAAGAGCCTTCTCTAACACCACAATTCAAAAGCATCAATTCTTTGGCACTCAGCCTTCTTCACAGCCTTCTTCACATGACCACTGGAAAAACCATAGCCTTGACTAGACAGACCTTAGTTGGCAAAGTAATGTCTCTGCTTTTGAATATGCTATCTAGGTTGGTCATAACTTTTCTTCCAAGGAGTAAGTGTCTTTTAATTTCATGGCTGCAGTCACCATCTGCAGTGATTTTGGAGCCCAAAAAAATAAAGTCTGACACTGTTTCCACTGTTTCCCCATCTATTTCCCATGAAGTGATGGGACCAGATGCCATGATCTTTGTTTTCTGAATGTTGAGCTTTAAGCTAACTTTTTCACTCTCTACCTTCACTTTCATCAAGAGGCTTTTTAGTTCCTCTTCACTTTAAGCCATAAGGGTGGTGTCATCTGCATATCTGAGGTTATTGATATTTTTCCTGGCAATCGTGATTCCAGCTCGTGTTTCTTCCAGTCCAGCGTTTCTCATGATGTACTCTGCATATAAGTTAAATAAGCAGGGTGACAATATACAGCCTTGACGTACTCCTTTTCCTATTTGAAACCAGGTAGGTGTCTAAATGCTACTGGAGAAGAGGGGAGAAATAGCTTCAGAAAGGATGAAGAGGCCAGGCCAAAGTGAAGACCATGCTTAGCTGTGGATGCATCTGGTGGTGAAAGTAAAGTCTGATGCTGTCAAGAACAATATTGCATAGGAACCTGGAATGTTAGGGCCATGAATCAAGGTAAATGGGACGCAGTCAAGCAGGAGATGGCAAGAGTGAACACTGACATTTTAGGAATCAGTGAACTAAAATGGATGGAAATGGGCAAATTTAATTCAGATGACCATTTTATCTACTACTGTGGGAAAGAATCCCTTAGAAGAAACGGAGTAGCCTGCATAGTCAACAAAAGAGTCCAAAATTCAGTACTTGGGTGCAGCCTCAAAAACAACAGAATGATCTCAGTTCATTTCCAAGGCAAACATTCAACATCACAGTAATCCAAATCTGTGCCCAAGTGCTGATGCCAAAGAAGCTGAACAGTTCTATGAAGACCTACAAGAACTTCTAGAACTAATACCAGAAAAAGATGTCCTTTTCATTATAGGGGATTGGAATGCAAAAGTAAGAAGCCAAGAGATACCTGAGGTAACAGTCAAGTTTGATCTTGGAGTACAAAATGAAGCAGGGCAAAAGCTAACAGAATTTGCCAAGAGAACACACTGGTCATAGCAAACATCCTCTTCCAACAACACAAGAGACAACTCTACACATGGACATCACCAGATGACTGATACCAAAATCAGATTGATTATATTTTTTTGCAGCCAAAGATGGAGCTCTATACAGTCAACAAAAGACAAGACCAGGTGCTGACTGTGGCTCAGATCATCAGCTCCTTATTGTACAATTTAGGCTTAAATTGAAGAAAGTAGGGAAAACCACCAGAGCATTCAGATATGACCTAAATCATATCCCTTATGATTATATAGTGGAGGTGACAAATAGATTCAAAGGATTATATCTGGTAGACAAAATGCCTAAAAATCTATGGCTGGAGGCTCATGACATTGTACAGGAGGTGGTTACCAAAACCATCCCCAAGAAAAAGAAATGCAAGAAGGCAAAGTGGTTGTCTGAGAAGGCCTTACAAATAGATGAGAAAAGCAGAAAAGTGAAAGGCAAAGGAAAAAGAGAAAGATATAGAAAACTGACTATAGAGTTCCAGAGAATAGCATGGAGAGATAAGAAAGCCTTCTTAAGTGAACAGTGCAAAGAAATAGAGGAAAACAATAGAAAAAAAAGGAAAAAAAATGGTAAAGACTAGAGATCAGTTCAAGAAAATTGGAGATACCAAGGGAATATTTCATGCAAAGATGGGCACAATAAAGGACAGAAACTGCAAGGACCTAACAGAAATAGAAGAGATTAAGAAGAGGTGGCAAGAATACAAAAAAGGTCTTAATGACTTGGGTAATCACGATGGTGTGGTTACGCACCTAGAGCCAGATATCCTGGAGTGTGAAGTCAAGTGGGTATCAGGAAGCATTACAACTAACAAAGTTAGTGGGGGTGATGGAATTCCAGCTGAGCTGCTTAAAATCCTAAGAAGTGATGCTGTAAAAGTGCTGCACTCAATATATCAGCAAATTTGCATACTCAACAGTGACCACAGAACTGGAAAAGTTTCATTTTCATTCCAATACCAAAGAAAGGCAGTTCCAAAGAATGTTCAAACTACTGTATGATTGTGCTCATTTCACATGCTAGCAAGGTAATTCTTAAAATCCTTCAAGCTAGGCTTCAGTAATACACAAATCGAGAACTTCCAGATGTACAGGCTGATTAGAAAAGGCAGAGGAACCAGAGACCAAATTACCAACATCTTTTGGATAATAGAAAAAGCAAGAGAATTCCAGGAAGACATCTACTTCTGTTTCATTGACTATGCTAAAGCCTTTGATTATGTGGATCACAACAAACGTGGAAAATTCTTAATGAGATGAGAATACCAGACCACTTTACCTGTTTTCTGAAAAGCCTGTATGCAAATCAAGAAGCAACAATTAGACCTGGACATGGACCAATGGTCTGGTTCAAAATTGAGAAAGGAGTATGTCACCATGCTTATTTAACTTCTATGCAGAGTACATCATGCAGAATGCTAGGGTGGATGAATCACAGGCTGGCATCAAGATTGCTGGGAGAAATATCAACAACTGCAGAAACGCAGAGGATAACACTCTAATGGCAGAATGTGAAGAGGAAATAAAGACCCTCTTTATGAGGATGAAAGAGGAGAGTGCAAAAGCTTTCTTAAAACTCAGCTTTCAAAAAAACAAGATCATGGCATCCAGTCCCATTACTTCATGGCAAATAAATGGGGAAATAGTGGAAACAGTGACAGATTTTATTTTCTTGGTCTCCGAAATCACTGTGGACAGTGACTGCAGCCATGAAATTGAAAGATGCTTGTTCCTTGGAAGAAAAGCTATGACAAACCTAGACAGCATATTAAAATCAGAGGCATAACTTTGCCAACAAAGATCCACCTAGTCAAAGCTATGATTTTTCCAGTAGTCATGTACGGATGTGAGAGTTGGATCATACAGAAGGCTGAGCACTGAAGAATTGATGCTTTAGAACTGTGGTGCTGAAGAAGACTCTTGAGAGTTCCTTGGACAAAGTGAAAGTTGCTCTGTCATGTCCAACTCTTTGCGACCTCATCCACTATACAGTCTATGGAATTTTCCAGGCCAGAATACTGGAGTGGGTAGCCTTTCCCTTCTCCAGGGGATCTTCCAAACGCAGGTCTCCCTCATTGCAGGCGGATTCTTTTCCAGCTGAGCCACAAAGGAAGCCCTGCAGCAAGGAGATCAAATCAGTCAATCCTAAAGGAAATCAACCCTGAGTGTTCAGTGGAAGGACTGGTGCTGAATCTGAAGCTCCAATATTTTGGCGACCTGATGGGAAGAGCTAACTCATTGGAAAAGACCCTGATACTGGGAAAGATTGAAGGCAGGAGGAGAAGGGGATGACAGAGGTTGAGATGGTTGGATGGCATCATTGACTCAATGGATATGAATTTAAATAAACTCCAGGAGATAGAGAAGGACAGGGAAGCCTGAAGTGGTGCATTCCATAGGGTTGCCAAGTGTTGGATATGACTTAGTGACTGAACAACAACAGTTTTGTAATTATTATCTAGTTTGTGCCTTTAAATTGTGCTATTTCTATGCTGAAACAAAAGTTCAATATATTCTTAAACATACCTATATTTATATTCTGGCATCTTACAATGTGTTTATCAATTCAACAAATACTTATTGAGAGTCTACCATATGTCAGACATTCATCCTTGGCATAGCAATGACAAAACTGACAAAAATTCTGACCTCAAGCACTTAACATTCTTGCAGTGATTAGTTTTTTAAAGGGTTATCCACAGAAGGGGAGGGAAGGTAGGTGGGTCTGTAGAAGCAGCTCCTTGGATTGGGTTGAGTGGCCTAGGGAAAAATCATGGGGCCTCCTTTTTAAAGAGCCCCAGTGCCAACTCGGACTCTGTTCAGACTAGAGCAAACAGCAAAATGGGGGCTGGAAAAGGTTTCAGTTGAGCTTCCTTTGTGTAAATTACCTCAAAGATGCTTTGTATTAAGATACTTGAATAGAAGTCTAAGTCTCCTGCAGGATTTTAGCCTTCTTTCTCATACCTAGAATTGAATCTAGCTGTATTTTAATTGTGTAGATGAAGATTAAAGCTATTAGATGTTGGAGCCCAAATTGAGGATCATTCTGAATCACAGAGTTAAAAATAATAGAGAAAAAAATTCCATAAGTAGAAGCAGATGAAAAAGGAAGTTGAGGGTTGGGTTCCCAGCTCTCCCAAGGAGTGGCTTAGACTGGCTGGTTGAAGCTCAGCTCCAAGGCAACTTGGCTGCCATATGTGTGTGCGTGTCTGTCCTGACAAACTTAGTGCCACAATTCAAGACAAGTGTGTATCACAGACTTGCAAAAATGCCTTGTGGCATATTTACTACTTTGGTTCCCAAACTCAATTTAGTCAGATCTTTTCAGTAACGAAGCATTTTTATTTATAGCGATCTTGCTACATATGAAAGACAATTTAGAGTGGTGGTTAAGGGAACTGATTCCTGGAGCCTAACTGTCTGGGTACAAATTCCAGCCCCACCTCTTACACAGCTACAAAAGGAAGTTCACTGTGCCCCATTTTCCTTTTCTCTAAAAGGGTGATCATAATAATAGCATTTACTTCATAGGATTGTAATGAACATAAATTAAATAGTATCTGTGAAATGCTTAGAATGATGCCTGGCCATAATAAGTGTCATACAGATGTAGCTATTATGATGAGAGTCAATAGGCATTGCCTGGCTGGGGTTTAGCATCCACAGTGAATCTTTCACATAGCTGGACAGGACAGATCTAGTGGGCATCCAGTCCTAAATGCCAGAAGGAAACACTAAGAGCAAAAACATTTACTGAGCATTGCCATGTATGGAGTTTGGGGCTTTCATATTTAATGATTAAGAGCCAACATCAGTGAATGTTGATGCCAAGAAACATATCACACACACACACGCACACACACACACGCATGCACACACATGCACCTGAAAGCCAAGTTCCTACGTGATTTTTATCAAATGTTATAAGAAGACATCACACTCAGATCTGTGAAACAAAGGGATAGATGTTAGGGAGCTGAAGGTTCTTTTGCTAAACAGATGACTAAAGAGTTAAGTATGTGAATTGTGAGGAGGAAAACTCCAGGCTGCAAATGGAGTCAAGATGTGAAGAAGCAGCAGCAGTTAAGCTAATACACCATGATGACGAGGATTAAAGATGAACTGAATATCCTCAGAGGGAAAGCCAAACGAGACAGAAGACACATCAGAGGAGACCTCTGCCATCAGAAAATGCAAAAATGTAGTTTGATATCAGAAAGAGATAATTAGCATGTGGAAACTAGATTTAGCCTGAAGTATATGTCTGCCCAAGGTGCAGGTCAGAAAAAGAAGGTTTATACCAGGGTGGTTTTATGGGGAGAAACCAGGACACACAAACTCCACTGTGATGACTGTGTATGAAGAAAGCTAATTATGACTTCTTCAGGTGGGTATGAAGAAAGCTGGTTATGACTGCTTCAGATGGCAGATGGCTACACAAGTGGAGGAAGAGCGAATAGTGGGATTAAGATAGAGAATGAAAGAGTGGCATGAGCAAGGCTTCTTGGTGTAATGGAATTCATCATTCACCATGAACTCCTGATTTCTGCTATGTTGTCTTTGGTTCAGAATACAATTAGTATCCAGGAGGGAGGAGCTAGTCTCAAGTTAAAGTTTTGAGGAAAATACAGTGGGAGGAAGGAGGAGATAGGGCTGCCCACTCTTATTTCTTAGAGAATTTGACTTGCTAAAGCACCACCAGGAACATGAAGAAAATACTTTCTGAGAAAGAAATGCCATTCAGTTTAGAAAGGAACATGTAGCTTATATCAGGGAAATACCCCTTCCCACCTTGATTGATTTTTGGCATTGCATATGACTGCTTTTAAAAATCACTTCTATTATTTCCCCTTGATTATAACAATAGCACATATTCTTATATAAATGAGGAGAAAATAAAAATCACCTGTGGCCCACTAGAGATCCTTACAATAATCGTTCTTGATGTATTTCCCTTTCCCAGTTTTTACTTACATGTGTACAAAAATTGGACTTCGACTCCGTCACAATTTTATATGTTGTTTTTTTGACTTAATATTATAACCTGAACATTTTTTGTACCGTATCGGTGGGCGGGCCCATATGTTTATGTTTTCTCACAACTCCTGTGTTCAGGGGTTTGTCGAGTTCTTTACCTTCTTCATGCTGGCACTGTGATTGTTTAGTCCTTGTGAGGTCAGTCTGGGATTTGCAGGATGTCTTGAGCTGTGAGAGGGAAAAAAAACAATCTTTTTGTAAATATGAGAGCATTGGACCTTGAAGTTGAGGTTTAGGTCTCTTAATATTCTTCCCTTGAGGAGCATGTTCTGACTAAATGTATATTCACATTTCAACAAATTCAAACAAATGACAGACAGCTGTTGGTTGAGAGAGAAATATTGGCTGCTGTGTCAGATATTTAAAAGAAAGAAGCAGCTGAACATAGCCCCAACTCAGAGAATGCTGGAGTCATATTTTAAGAGAAAAAAATTCACAACTGCCATGAATACGAAATTCTCCTGTGTGGGCTCTTGTATTAATGAATGATCTGTATTAAGCCCTGAAGTCTTGTCATTGAAATAATAACGCAATATGAAGAATCCAAAGGGCTCTCTTTTTAAACATTTGTACTCCATTCAGGGTCAAGGTGCCCATTCATAGGAGGTCATGCTTTTTCATGCTGGATTTCTTTCCATGATTTGTAGATATTTGTGTAAACTGACACACATAGCAGTCAGAAAGGAAGGAAGAAATGGTTTTGTGATTTATAAACCCATGTAGAGCCCAAATATTAAAGAAATCTGTTTTCATTTATTATTTGTTTGAACTTAGGTATCACTGTGATAGGCATGGTTTGGTAGGTAAAGCAGTGTGAGATGTGCTCTTAGAAGCCGGAGTTCACTGCACTTTTAGTCAATCAGCCCAGGTTTGATTCTTTGTATTCTCCCTCAGCCCCTATCCCGTCTTCTCATGCTTGAAGAATCCAGTGACCCAGGAAGGTATCTAGTTGGTTTCCTTGTTGCTTCAGCACACAGAAGATTAATTCGTATTTACAAATTCATATATGGTAAAGATACTTTTCTGTGATTATGGTTTGTGTGTCTGCCCTCTGATGTCTCTCACAACACCTACCATCTTTTTTGGATTTCTCTTACCTTGGACATGGGGTATCTCTTCAGGGCTGCTCCAGCAAAGCGCAGCCACTGCTCCTTACCTTGGATGAGGGGTATCTCTTCACAGCTGCCCCTCTTGACCTTGAATGTGGAGTAGCTCTTCTCGGCCCTCCTGTGCCCACGCAGCCACCGCTCCTTGGACTTGGGGTTGTTCCTCTTGGCCGCTGCCCCTGACCTCGGGCACGGGGTAGCTCCTCTTGGCCGCTCCTGCGCCGTCACAGCCTGGCACTCTAGGCTGCCGCCCCTGACCTTGGATATGGGGTAGCATCACTTCATGGGAAATAGATAGGGAAACAGTGGAAACAGTGTCAGACTTTATTTTTGGGGGCTCCAAAATCACTGCAGATGGTGACTGCAGTCATAAAATTAAAAGACGCTTACTCCTTGGAAGGAAAGTTATGACCAACCTAGATAGCATGTGCAAAAGCAGAGACATTACTTTGCCGACTAAGGTCTGTCTAGTCAAGGCTATGGTTTTTCCAATGGTAATGTATGGATGTGAGAGTTGGACTGTGAAGAAAGCTGAGTGCCGAAGAATTGATGCTTTTGAACTGTGGTGTTGGAGAAGACTCTTGAGAGTCCCTTGGACTACAAGAAGATCCAACCAGTCCATTCTAAAGGAGATCAGTCCTGGGTGTTCTTTGGAAGGACTGATGCTAAAGCTGAAACTCCAATACTTTGGCCACCTCATGTGAAGAGTTGACTGATTGGAAAAGAGTCTGATGCTGGGAGGGATTGGGGGCAGGAGGAGAAGGGGATGGCAGAGGATGAGATGGCTGGATGGCATCACTGACTCGATGGACATGAATCTGAGTGAACTCCGGGAGTTGGTGATAGACAGGGAGGCCTGGCGTGCTGCGATTCATGGGTTCGCAAAGAGTCGGACACTACTGAGCGACTGAACTGAAACTGAAAGATACTTTTAAAATATGAAAAAATTTTCCTGATATACAAGATTGTTGTGAAAAATCAAACAGATAAATGAGAATTCTCCTATTATATTTTTTGAGATAACCTCTGTGGACAACTTGGTATGTTTTTCTAGAATTTTAGTCCAAATTTATATTCCTATATATAATTTTAAAAACTTACTGGCTACTATTAGTTAGCTTACTTCACATAATATTTTAGGATCACTTTTTGTGTCAATATTATGAATATCTATTTTATTTGTTCTACTTTGTTTACTGATTGAGTTGTGATTAGATAATGCATGCAAATTACAAAATTGTAAACACTAATGCCTCCCTCCTACCCTTATTATCCAGCCTCACAGTTCTCTTCTTCAGAGGCAATCATTGCTATCAATTTAATATAGATTCTTCCAAAACAAATATAAGCTGCATTAGTCCCTTCAGTACACAAACAAGCAGTAACATAGCCCAGCCTGAAAGAGGAAGAACTCTTCCTTGACTTGTACATTCCCTTTCAGCTACCACCTTGCTTCTCTGCTCCCCTTACAGCAGTAACACTTGAAAAGTTGTCTCCAGTTACTGTTTCCAATTCCTCTTCTCCCACCCTTTGATAAACTCACTACTGCAGCGTCCATTTTCATGCTGTATGTAAGCAATATGGCGTTATAAAGGCCTGGCTCCACATTACAACTTCGGACAATTTGAAGGGTATTTTCAGTTTCAGAGTTCTGTGTGGGTGGACTGATGCATTAGTTGAGACTGCTTTACAACTCACCTTTCGCCAGCTCTGCCTACTTTCTTCCCCTTCCTCAGGAGTTCATCCTAAGAGCATGTGAGCATGCTAAGTTGCATCAGTCGTGTCCAACTGTTTGCGACCCCTTGGACTGTAGCCCACCAGGTTCCTCTGTCGATGGGCTTCTTCAGGCAAGAATACTGAAGTGGGTTGCCATGTCCTCCTCCAGGGGATCTTCCTGGCCCAGGGGTCGAACCCACATCTCTTATGTCTCCTGCATTGGCAGGTGGGTTCTTTACCGCTAGCATCGCCTGTCCTGAAAAGCTTCAAGGATGCTAATTTCATTGTAGAGTCTGCTTCCCAGCACACCATCCTGCTACACCCGTCCAGTGGTTTTTCATCTCAGAATAAGAGCCTGAAGTCCTCACAGTGGCAGTATGTGTCCCTCCTCCCACCCCCCAGCAACCTTCCTGGCTACATCTCCTACACTCGTCCCTTCATTCTGTTCTCATTAGCTGTTCCCTAAATATACTAAGCATACTTAATACTCCTGAACCTCTGCACTTGCTCTCTGACTTCCTGAGATATACTTCCCCCAGATGCCTTCCTGTCTCCCCCTCATTTCCTTGGTGTCTCTGTTCAAATATCACTTGATCAGAAATTCTTTCCTGACCACGCTATATAAAGCAGCATCCCCACTGCTAGCTTTGTGCTCTTTATTCCCCGTTTTGTTTTTCTTTTCCTCCAAAGCACTTATGCTATATGTTTTTTCTTATTGTCTGTCTTTTTCTGGTTTGTCCTCTAATATTTTCCAAGGGCCTAGAAAAGTGCTTGGCACAGAAAATATGTTCAAGTAATATTGTGGATGTATGAATAATTATTCATTTTATTTTTCATGCAAATGTTGCAACCTTTACATAATGTTTTGCACATATGAGAACAGCACATACCTTGGAGAACATTTCAAACCAGAATAACAACCTGCATAGTTTTGCACTATATGTATAAACATAATTTATTCAATCAGTCCACTATTAATGGATTTTTATGTTATTTCAAATACAGAAAGGAATAACTTCCTAATGTTGTCTTCCATTATGTGAGTATATCTTCAGGAAAAGAATCTTTATAATTGTAATTTGCTGGTCAAAGTGTATATAATTAATATTGATAGTTGTGATAGATATTACCAAATAATTTTCTATAAGTCTTATACAAGATTATATTCTCACCAGCAGGATGTGAGTGTGTCTCTTTCAACACATGTTAATTCTTTGATAGTGCTCATCTGATAAATGAAAATGGTATTTCAATGTAGTTTTAACTTTCAATTCTTTGTGTGTGTGTATATATAATAAAGTTTTATTAAAGCATAAAATAGATAGAGAAAGCTTCTGAAATAGACATCAGAAGGGGACAGAAAGAGTGCCCCCTTGCTAGGTTATAGAAGGAGTTATATACCTATTAGCAAGCTGCTAATTAGAGAAAGGAAATGCCTCAAAACTGAGAGAGTTGCATCAGGCCCCTCACCCACAACATGCATTTTGAGATAGCATTGGCACAATTCTCTTATTATGTGTGAGGTTTAATATCTTTTCATATATTTAAAACACAGTTGTATTCCTTTTGTACTAATACCTCTTCTGTAAACTTTATTGGGTTGTCCCTATAATGAAAGTTTTTTTAAACCAAAGATTCAAGTTTACCTCAGGGTCCCAATATCATTTGTTGAATAAATGATCTTTTCCCCACTTGTACCAACTTCATCACATTTCTGTTTCTAGCTTTATATTTCCATTTATCTATTCACATATGAAGTACTACATAGCTTCATATAATACAGTTTTATACTATGTTTCGTTAGTTACCTGGCTGTTTTTGTCCAGTTGCTATGTTGTGTCTGACTCTTTGCGATTCCGTGGACTACAGCATGCCAGGCCTCTCTGTCCTTCACTATCTCCTGGAGTTTGCTCAGACTCATGTCCACTGAATCAGTGATGCCATTTAACCATACATCTTCTACCACCTCTTTCTCCTCCTGCCCTCAGTCTTTCCCAGCATGAGGGTCTTTTCCAACAAGTCAGCTCTTCGTGTCAGGTGGCCAAAGTATTAGAGCTTCAGCTTTAGCATCAGTCCTTCCAATAAATATTCAGGGTTGATTTCTTTTAGGATTGACAAGTTTGATCTCCTTGCTGTCCAAGGGACTCTCAAGAGTCTTCTCAAGCACCACAGTTTGATAACATCAATTCTTTAGCATTCAGCCTTCTTTATGGTCCAACTCTCACATCTGTACAACCAACTACTAGAAAAGTCATAGCTTTGACTACATGGACCTTTGTTTGCAAAGTGATTTCTCTGCTTTTTAATAAGCATATTAAAAAGGTTTGTTATAGCTTTTCTTCCAAGGAGCAACATCTTTTATTTTTTTATTTTTAATTTTTATTTTTACTTTATTTTACTTTACAATACTGTATTGGTTTTGCCATACATTGACACAAATCCACCATGGGTGTACATGAGTTCCCAAACATGAAGCCCCCTCCCACCTCCCACCCCACACCATCCCTCTGGATCATCCCCGTGCACCAGCCCCAAGCATCCTGTATCCTGCATCAAACATAGACTGGTGATTCGTTTCTTACATGATAGTATACATATTTCAATGCCATTCTCCCAAATCATCCCACCCTCTCCCTCTCCCACAGAGTCCAAAAGTCCTCTCTACACATCTGTGTCTCCTTTGCTGTCACGCATACAGGGTCATCATTACCATCTTTCTAAATTCCATATATATGTGTTAGTATACTGTATTGGTGTTTTTCTTTCTGGCTTACTTCACTCTGTATAATCGGCTCCAGTTTCATCCATCTCATTAGAACTGATTCAAATGTATTCTTTTTAATGGCTGAGTAATACTCCATTGTGTATATGTACCACAGCTTTCTTATCCATTCATCTGCTGATGGACATCTAGGTTGTTTCCATGTCCTGGCTATTATAAACAGTGCTGCGATGAACATTGGGGTACATGTGTCTCTTTCTATTCTGGTTTCCTTGGTGTGTATGCCCAGCAGTGGGATTGCTGGGTCATAAGGCAGTTCTATTTGCATTTTTTTAAGGAATTTCCACACTGTTCTCCATAGTGGCTGTACTAGTTTGCATTCCCACCAACAGTGCAAGAGGGTTCCCTTTTCTCCACACCTTCTCCAGCATTTATTGCTTGTAGACTTTTGGATGGCAGCCATTCTGACTGGTGTGAAGTGGTACGTCATTATGGTTTTGATTTGCATTTCTCTAATAATGAGTGATGTTGAGCATCTTTTCATGTGTTTATTAGCCATCCATATGTCTTCTTTGGAGAAATGTCTATTTAGTTCTTTGGCCCATTTTTTGATTGGGTCATTTATTTTTCTGGAATTGAGCTGCATAAGTTGCTTGTATATTTTTGAGATTAGTTGTTTGTCAGTTGCTTTGTTTGCTATTATTTTCTCCCATTCAGAAGACTGTCTTTTCACCTTGCTTATATTTTCCTTTGTTATGCAGAAGCTTTTAATTTTAATTAGATCCCATTTGTTTATTTTTGCTTTTATTTCCAGCATTCTGGGAGGTGGATCATAGAGGATCCTGCTGTGATTTATGTCGGAGAGTGTTTTGCCTATGTTCTCCTCTAGGAGTTTTATAGTTTCTGGTCTTACGTTTCGATCTTTAATCAATTTTGAGTTTATTTTTGTGTGTGGTGTTAGAAAGTGATCTAGTTTCATTCTTTTACAAGTGGTTGACCAGTTTTCCCAACACCACTTGTTAAAGAGATTGTCTTTACTCCATTGTATATTCTTGCCTCCTTTGTCAAAGATAAGGTGTCCATATGTGTGTGGATTTATCTCTGGGCTTTCTATTTTGTTCCATTGATCTATATTTCTGTCTTTGTTCCAGTACCATACTGTCTTGATGACTGTGGCTTTGTAGTAGAGCCTGAAGTCAGGCAAGTTGATTCCTCCAGTTCCATTCTTCTTTCTCAAGATTGCTTTGGATATTTGAGGTTTTTTTGTATTTCCATACAAATCTTGAAATTATTTGTTCTAGTTCCATGAAAAATACCGCTGGTAGCTTGGTAGGGATTGCATTGAATCTGTAGATTGCTTTGGGTAGTGTACTCATTTTCACTATATTGATTCTTCCGACCCATAAACATGGTATATTTCTCCATCTATTAGTGTCCTCTTTGATTTCTTTCATCAGTGTTTTATAGTTTTCTATATATAGGTCTTTAGTTTCTTTAGGTAGATATGTTCCTAAGTATTTTATTCTTTTCGTTGCAGCGGTGAATGGAATTGTTTCCTTAATTTCTTTTCTACTTTCTCATTATTAGTGTATAGGAATGCAAGGGATTTCTGTGTGTTGATTTTATATCCTGCAACTTTACTATATTCATTGATTAGCTCTAGTAATTTTCTGGTGGAGTCTTTAGGGTTTTCTATGTAGAGGATCATGTCATCTGCAAACAGTGAGAGTTTTACTTCTTCTTTTCCAATTTGGATTCCTTTTATTTCTTTTTCTGCTCTGATTGCTGTGGCCAAAACTTCCAGAACTATGTTGAATAATAGCAGTGAAAGTGGGCACCCCTGTCTTGTTCTTGACTTTAGGGGAAATGCTTTCAGTTTTTCACCATTGAGGATAATGTTTGCTGTGGGTTTGTCATATATAGCTTTTAGTATGTTGAGGTATGTTCCTTCTATTCCTGCTTTCTGGAAAGTTTTTATCATAAATGGATGTTGAATTTTGTCAAAGGCCTTCTCTGCATCTATTGAGATAATCATATGGCTTTTATTTTTCAATTTGTTAATGTGGTGAATTACATTGATTGATTTGTGGATATTGAAGAATCCTTGCATCCCTGGGATAAAGCCCACTTGGTCATGGTGTATGATCTTTTTAATGTGTTGTTGGATTCTGATTGCTAGAATTTTGTTGAGGATTTTTGCATCTATGTTCATCAGTGATATTGGCCTATAGTTTTCTTTTTTTTGTAGCATCTTTGTCAGGTTTTGGGATTAGGGTGATGGTGACCTCATAGAATGCGTTTGAAGTTTACCTTCCTCTGCAATTTTCTGGAAGAGTTTGAGTAGGATAGGTGTTAGCTCTTCTCGAAATTTTTGGTAGAATTCAGCTGTGAAGCCGTCTGGACCTGGGCTTTTGTTTGCTGGAAGATTTCTGATTTCAGTTTCAATTTCCGTGCTTGTGATGGGTCTGTTAAGATTTTCTATTTCTTCCTGGTTCAGTTTCGGAAAGTTGTACTTTTCTAAGAATTTGTCCATTTCTTCCACGTTGTCCATTTTATTGGCATATAATTGCTCATAGTAGTCTCTTATGATCCTTTGTATTTCTCCAAGGAGCAACATCTTTTAATTTCATGGCTGCAGTCAACATCCACATTGATTTTGGAGTCCAAGAAAATAAAATCTGCCACTGTTTCCATTTTTTCCCCATCTATTTGCCATGAAGTGATAGGACTGGATGCTATTATCTTAGCTTTTTGAAAGTTGAGTTTTAAGCCAGCTTTTTCACTCTCCTCTTTCACTCTCGTCAGGAAGCTCATTAGTTCCTCTTCGCTTTCTGCCATTAGCGTGATATCATCTGCATATCTGAGGTTGTTGATGTTTCTCCTGGCAGTCTTGATTTCAGCATGAGATTTATCCAGCTCGGCATTTCTCATGATATACTCTGTATATAAGTTAAATAAGCAGGGTGAAAATATACAGCCTTCATGGACTCCTTGTCTCTACTTCAAACTAAAAGAAAAGTTTTGAAAAGAATGATATTTTCAAAAATTCCCTGCCTTTCTAGCATATTTTTCCAATTAAAATTGGTTTGTTTGGTATGGGATTTTCTGTTATTTTCTTATTAGTCTTATATTGCTTTAGAGATGAGTTTTAGAAGAATTGGCGTCTTCATAATCTTGAATCTTCTTATGCAAGAATATGGTATGTTTCTTTAGCCATTCCCATCTTACTATCAGTAGATATTTCCTTTTAAAAATTGCTTTCTCTCTCACATATATATACACGTGCGCACACACACACATACATATATATATATATTTGATTTGAGAAACTTTAAAGCAAACATCTGACTTATTATTACCTAACTTAAAAAAAACTAGAACTTTTTTAGGAACATAGAATCATCTCACATACTCTCTCTGATCTCAGCCCCTTTGTTCCTTCAGAAGTATCCAGCATTCTGACTTTAGGATAGTCATTTTGTTGCTTTACAGTTTTGCTGCCGGGTAAGCATTTCTAAATAACAGTTTAGTTTTGCCTGCCTTTGAGCTTAAAATAAGTATAATCATGCTAGATATATTCTTTGTATCTAACTTCCTTTGCCAAAAATGTGTCTATGTGATTTATCCATGATTGTTGCCTTTTTAGCAATATTTTTTCTGAATAAAGATCTTCCTATTATTTTTCAAACTTTCATTTTCAAACATTAAATTCAAACATTCAAACAATATTGATTTCCTGGAATAAATCCAACTTTGTCACGATATATTCTTTTTTTTTTTTTACATTTTTCTGGATTCCTTTTGAGGACTGGCCTATTTCTGGCTTACCTGTACTCTTCTGGAGTGGTTCTTTAGAGGTTCTCTCTGAAAGCCTGATTTTTTGTTTTGGTTTATTTTTATTTAATTTTTTTAAACCATGGCTCCTCCTCCTTGCTGCACTGTGAGCTCCAGTTTTTGTCCCTCCAGCACTGAAAACTGAAAACAGCCCAGCTTCTCAACCTCTTAGTTCTGCTTAAAACTCCGCAAAGGCCTTCAAGGGGAAAATGGTGCCACATATCCTCTCTCTCTGAATTTTTATTCTCTGTAAGATCTTAGGTTCTCAAGTCCCTGCTGCCTTGGGAATTCTCTTATGCCTTCAAACAGATACTTTTTTTGTTCACCTTATCTGGTTATTCTCAGTGGGAAAGGTTGGTCTGCACAGGCTAGTCTGCCGTAACCAGAACTAGAAATCAAGTAATGATGAAAATGGAAGTTTAAGACACTGTCAAAGTATAATGGTTTATTATCAGGGGATGGCTTATGATTTTAGTTATTTAATCAATAACTATGATTTATGTCCATGCCTCTGGGAACAACAAAGCTAGGACACACTACCTCAGATACCAAGAATGTCATTTAGTGTCCTGTGGGATGTGGAGGTGATCTGGCTGTGTCATCTGTCACTCAGGCCCTTCTGCTCCTCTCAAGGCTAGGTGCCATCTCCTTTCTGCATAAACACTTTGTGTGTATCCCATTAGATACCTGCTCTTGGGTTACTCAGTTATCCGTGCCAGGAAACAAGGAGTTACCCTTGCTCAACATCTCTGCTTCTATACCTGCCATGTCCAACTGGTTGCCAAATATTGTCCATTATATTTCCCTATTGTTTCCATAATATGTTCATTCTTTTCCATCCCCTCTGCCTTTTTCATCCAATTATCCCAATTCTTTGTCTGAGTTACTGAAAAGACCTCTATTCTTACTCTCCAATTGAAACAAGGAATGCTCCTTCTAAAATACAGATCTGACCTAAGCTTTGCTGCAGTGCTTACAATCTAGTGATAGCTCTCTATAACCCATAAAATAAAATTGTAACATTATACCTATCCCCTCATACCCCTTCACCCCCCTTCAGCAAATAATGAAGGCAGGCACTGTGTGCTGTGGGATTCTCATAGACCTCTGCCCTCAAATAAAGACTGCCCCTTTCTAGCATATGACTGGAACAAATGACAGCTTCTCTGGACCATGGTTATAGTAGTTCCTCCTCTACCATGAGAGGAAATTGAACCAATTTCCAACTCCAGTGACTTTGTGATTCTGAATCATTGCTTTAAAGTGTGTCATGTATGCCTTTAGAAATGAAGCTTATTTTTATAGCTACGCTCATATCTAGGTTATAAATACTATGTAAAGACTAATATCAAATATCCATCATGCAGTTCTTATGTAACAACAATTGATTTTATCTGCCTGGATTTGTGACTCAAATGGGAAACTAAATAATGAGTTAATTGAATTATTTTAATTGAAGCCCTCCACCGTGAAAGGCCCACAGAAGCCCCTTAGGATTAAGGTGTACTGCAAGCTGTTATCATCGATATCCCTTCCTCTGGGCGGGCCTAGGGTGTGACAAATGATCTTATCTTATGTTTCCATCTCTTGCCTCTTTGCCTACTCCCACCCTTGTATGGAAGGCTCTTCTCATACTCACATGCTTTCAGTTGCCTCAGCAGAAGTACCTCGTATCTCCTGCTTCCAGGTACTCTCATCAGATACTCTCTCTCTGTGAATGCTTCCCCACAGAATCTGTGCCTCTTTCTTGCTTGTTCTTGAGACTCTGGTTTACCTCGCCTCTTTTTACTGGCTTCTCTGTCTTATTCTGACCAGGGTGCCCATTTTCACCTTCCTGTTCTCATGGCACCCTCTGCAGACACCACCTCAGTTGCAGACGGCATCGTGATTATTTACTTATCCGTTCTTCTAAGTTCTAAATTCCTTGAGGATCAGGGCCATGGTACTTTCATTTTTAAAATTCTGAGGGCTGAGCACAGAACTTACTATATAATGGTTATTGAAAAAAAAATTTATATTTAAATGAATGAATATATTTGTTACTGATAGCCAGTAGAGAAAGGCATTTCCCTTATCTGAATTTTAGAAAAATCTCTTTTATAGATTTGTCTAATGTCTCTGTTGGATGATCTGTTAATCTGTCTATCTATCTACTAGTGTGTGCCAGAATGATAGAAAGTTATGTTTGGATGCTTTTTAAGCTTGCTGAGAAGTATGTAAATTCTCAAACAAGTATAGCCTTTATCCAGTGTTAATACTTGGTTCTGGTCAGAAAATCTTGTCTTGATTTTGTCATCTTTCTTATTTCGTGCTGGCAAGAGCTGACAGCTATTTAAATGAGAATTAAAAATAGGACTCTGTGAAGTGCATGTTCCTTTTTTTGCTGCCAGGATATAACTGACCATAGAACTGGGCTTCTCTCTCTCTCTCTCTTAAAAAAAATTGCACAGGTTATGCTATCAAGTTGTAGATAAAAATCCATGATGAAAAAAATAACTCTAAAGATATATTCAGTGGTCCAAATATTTTTCATGAGTCCTAATAGAAAATATGCTTTTTTACCTCATTCTTGAAAGATATTCAAAGAATTTGAAGATTAAAGTGTAGCCATTATAGCTTGTGATTCATCCATGCTATGAACTGGCTTTGACTGCTGTGCTTCCCTTTCTTCATCATCATCATAAATGGAAGAACCTCAGATTATGGGAAGTGGGAGCTGGGGTGCTGGAGAAAAAGGTAATTGCATTCAGAGAGGAAGCTGTGTGAAAAAGCCTTTGGCTTTGGGAAAGCAGATTCTTATTTATCACTGGCAGTAACAGACTAGGGAGAAGGCAATGGCACCCCACTCCAGTGCTCTTGCCTGAAAAATCCCATGGGCGGAGGAGCCTGGTGGGCTGCATTCCATGGGGTCGCAAAGAATCGGACATGACTGAGTGACTTCACGTTCACTTTTCATGCATTGGAGAAGGAAATGGCAACCCACTCCAGTGTTCTTGCCTGGAAAATCCCAGGGATGGGGGAGCCTGGTAGGCTGCCGTCTATGGGGTCGCACAGAGTCAGACACGACTGAAGCGATTTGGCGGCAGCAGCAGCAGCAACTGACTAGAGCAGGCCTGGCTTAAGACTGGAACCCAGGAATGGGCTCTAAGAACACTTTTACTAATACTAAAGATTTGCTGTGTAGTTATTCATTTGTTTGCTCCTTCATCAGTCATTCAGTTTTATAACAGTCTGTGTGACATCTATCATGCCACCTCAGAGCTGCTGGTCACCCTAAACTAACAATATCTCAGGAGAGTAGGAATAGAATGAGTGGCTTGTTGAACCCAGAAGCAGGCCATGAATGCTTCAGTGATTCTAAAACACCCCATCCAATTCACTCATTCAGCAAACATTCACTGATATCTGTTAAGAGCCCAGTGCTGATTTAAGCCTGCTCTGCAAAGATGAATGTGATACAGGAACTGCTGACTTGAGTTTCCTGTTTGGGGAACTAAGAAGGAGGTAACCAGACCACTGAAAAAGCACTGAGGAGGGGGCATTAAGCCAGCTGAGGGGAATCACATGGCTTCCAGAGGAGATGACCGTTGAGCTGACTTTCAAGAAGTTTGAGAGAGCAGTCGCCAAGGAAAGAGATGAGACTTTTAGACTTAACCCATTTTGTTGCTGTCTCTTTAGGGAGCCCATGACTAACCATTCCTAACAGATTTATCTACCCTTTTATTTAACCTTCTCTTAGAATGAGGTTTGACTTGGCTTCCCAGGTAGCCCAGTGATAAAGAATCTGCCTGCTAATGCAGGAGACACAAGAGATACAGATTTGATTCCTGGGTTAGGAAGATCCCCTGGATGAGGAAATGGCAACACACTTCAGTATTCTTGCCTCAGAAATCCCATGGAGGAGCCTGGCCAGCTACAGTCCATGGGGTCACAAAAGAGTTGGATACAGCCGAGCATGCAGAATGAGGTTTGACTAATTCTTTCTACAAGTAGTTCTCAGCAAATCTCCAGCTCAGGAAATTCTTCCTGTGTCTAATTTATATCCATGCCTTCCTGGGAATTCAAGTTCTCTCTTTGAGTTCTGACTTTTGTGGAAACCATGAGAAGGGTGTTGATGAGGAAGTTGAAACGTTTATGAATTTATCTCATATTGCCTCTGGAAGACAAAATATTCAGTGCTGCATGGAGGAATTCACTGGTAAGGAGACAGCACAGTTTCCTTCTACTGTTTTTCTGCTTTATATCTCCCATGAGATAGAGTCTGCAAAACAGTCATATTAACCAGTAGGTGGAGTACTTTATTAGAAATAGTAGAACCTAGTAGCTATGTATTAGTTTGTAGAGGGGAAATAACTTTAATAATTATGAAAAAATTTTAGAGTATTTTATGTTTATAGCTTTGTGTAAGAGAGCCTGGAAGGGAATTGGTAATCTTGATTAGATTTTGGGTAGTTTATTTTTGCTAGGACTTCTTATGAAATGACACACCATGTGACTAAATACTGCCAGTCAGATTTAAAGTTGTTTTGTATAGCTGTCCAATCCTTCTGTTGAATTATTGTTCTTCATGATGGGTCTAAGCTTTCTGTGGATATTAAAAGATAGGTGAATAATTTCAGTGTTTCTCCCCAGCTAAAGTAAAAATCCATGTAGTGGGGTGTCGAGGAAGAACTGCACACAGATTATAAGCTTCTCGAATGAGCTTTCTATTGTAACCAAGCAACTGTCACATTAGACTCCCGCTCGCCATCAGCTTACATTCCCTGAGAACTTAGGTCAGTGCCTAAAATAACCCTGCTAATTGTGAGGGGCACATGTGGACTGCAATTCCAGTTAGCAGTCTGGGAGCTGAGGGACTGAGGATTTGAAAGTGTAGTATAGTTAACAGTTCACAACACGCCTCTAAGCAGTAGGCCCAAAAGCCTCTAAGTGTTCAGGTATGGAAAGAAAGTTACGTATTGTGCTTTATCGTCTCGGTGTGTAAAGCTGGTTAGCCAGTGACAGCTGATTAAAGACCAGATCTACTTGAGTTACAAGATCTGGGCTTCCAGTGCCCTGCTTTCAACCTGTTGGTCAGTGATGGAGTAACTGACAGAAGCGGAGGGCTCGGCCGAGGGACATGAAACTTCCACAGCCTGGGTAGGACCCATAGTACTTTGGCTCTCTTCTTGCAGCGCACTTCAGGTAGGCTGGTGTTTACATGGAATTCTCTGTAAGTTGGACAGAGGTCATAAAACTATTCAATTCCAGAGCTGGACAAGAGATCTCAAATGTCTTGTCTGCACACAGCGTGTCTGTATTGATGGGTACTTAATTTTACTCGCTTCCTTGATATTTTGCAAATCAAAGTCTTCATTTTCTCACTCAAGTACATGAAAATTCTAGGACCTAATGGAGACTGATGGAGTTAAAAAAAGTTCAGTTTGCCTGGCACATGATGAAATGCCTGTTTAAAATTTACTTTCCTCTTTCCTGTTTTATTTCCCTTATTCTAGATCCAAAAGATCAGGGTTTTATATTTGTGAGAAACAATGGGAGAAAGTGTTGTTAGTAGTTTTAATATATTTTAAAACCCTTCAGAGGGTCTAGGTTTTTGTCTTTAAGACGAAAATCAACACTTCTCTCATCCAAATAATCTCAGCCTTCTGTTTGTTCCCTGTATCAGGGCAACTAATGTAAAATGCTGCAGTATTTGCTCTTCTTACTCCAGTGTTGACCTACAGTATAAAGTATCAAGTTTAATTTTGGCTTCCAAATATCTGGCACATAAAATAAGTATGAAAATGCTGGAAGGGATGCTTTGGAACTTCCGCCCAAGTGGGATAATCCAGAATTTATTGAGATTTATACATATACCTCATATCATATGACAGACATATTTCTGAAACATATGTGCAAGGAGGGTTCTGTAATTGGAATAATTTAACACATACTTCAACAGCTGATCACTTTTAAGGAGGTTCTATATAAAATGAATAAGAAGTTATAATTTAAACTATGATTAGGTGGTTCTATTTTGTGCATCAGAATCTTAAATTGAGATCACAAATGTTGCATAAACCTGGATAAATTTCTGAGAAGCAAAAACCATGTTTTCATTATCAAGGAACATTTAGGTATATGTATATGATCACATAAAAACTTTTGGGTATCCCTTGAAGAATGTCTGTGTGGTTTTGGATTTGGGGGATGACCTATTGGATATATTGGATATTAAATGATGACCTTGGTGGGTAAAGATTTTCTAGAGACAAGGAGTGTAGTCTGAGACTTAAACTAAAAAATAATAGTTGGAAAGAGTATTATCCTGCTTTTTGTGCATTATGTCTATTTAATAACCTTGCAAAAATGAAATCTTATTGCTCTTCTAACATTTATGTCTATTTCAGTCTCAGGAATTATTAGCTTGAACAATATGCATTTGCCAATATTTGATAACTTTGGGCCTGTATAAATATCAGTTTTGTGTGGCTTATCCTAAGTGATTTTTGAACAGTAACTCATTTTAATGAAACTTTAGCCTTAAATCCCCAACAGTAATAGCAAGAGTGTAATATTCTCCCAAAATATGAGAACTGTATCATTAAAAGCATGATCATCAAGGTTACTTACATTCAGTATGTATGAATTCTTAGTTCCTTTGTCTTTCTAAAAGGACTTACTGTTTCTGCTGAGTGCTGCCTGTGATGTTTGTCAGACCTGGTGACAGAGAGCGTACATCCTCAGTGGCTGAGAGCTGATATTTAGCAGTGTTTGGGATATCTTTGAAAAAATTCACCCTTGGTAGTTAGTCAATGACCAAATGTATATTATAGTTTTAGGGTTTCTCTACATGTACTATCTCAGTACTCTTCTTTTTCTGACTTCCTATGATGCAATGTGAGATCATTGATTTGATACATTTCTTGTATAGGTGTTTAATGCTATAAATTTTCTCCTCAGTACTACTTTAGCTGCAGCATAAGAATTTTTATAGATTGTATATTTATTTTTATTTAAAAATACTTTCTAATTTATTTTCTGATTTCTTCTTTAATTCCTCAATTATTTAGAAGTGTATTACTTATTTCCCAAATATTTGGGGGATTTTTCAGAGGTCCTTTTGTTATTGTTTTCAAGTATTCTAATTTAATTTCATTGTAGCCAAAGAGTATAATTTTTATGACTTGAGTCTTTTAAATTTTATTGAGACTTGTTTTATAATTATGACCTATCTTGGTAAACATTCCGCAGACACTTGAAAAGAATTGTATTCTACTCTTAGTTGAGAAAGATTTATAAAATCAGTTGGGTCAAGTTGGTTGCTAATGTTGTTGAACTCTTCTCTATGTATGTATCAGTATTGGTTTTTTGTCTGTTTGTTCTATCCATTATTGAGAGAGGGATATTGAAATATCCAGTTATAAATGTGAATTACTCCTTTCAGTTTTTGCTTTATGAATTTTGAAATGGTCTCATTAGATCCATTGACATTTAGGATCGTTTTATCCCCTGGGTGAACTTATCCCATTATCATTATGAAATGACTCTTTATCTTTAGTAATATTCTTTGCTCTGAAATTTACTTTTTCTGATATTAATATAGCGACCCTAGCTTTGTTTTTTAAATTTTGTTTATTTATTTACTTTTAGTTGCTTTGGGTCTTTGTTGCTGCACGTGGCCTTTCCCTACCTACAGAGAGTGAGGGATACGCTCTAGTTGTGGCCCACAGGCTTCTCATTACAGTGTCTTCCCTCGTGCAACATGGGCTCTGGAGAGTGCGGGCTTCAGTAGTTGTGGCACATAGGCTTAATCTGAAGCAACTAACGTGTGCTGGCACCTGCACTGGCAGGTGGATTCTTAATCATTGGACCACTAGGAAAATACCCCAGCTTTGTTTTAAAGACTGCTCTCTTTTAGGGAGTTTCTATCCAAGGGATTTATGAAAATAAACTGTATAACTATTTATTAATATATTGATTTTATTAATTATGAGTAGAATTCACTAACAACTTTCAGATGTCCTTCTACATTTCCATTTTTTACAGTAGCAGTGTTTCTACTGCTACCCCTCCTCCATTGTTATGTGATTGTCATTTTATAGTAAGTAGCCTTCTTTCTATATGATGCATAATATTCATATTTTTAACATGTAGCATGAAATGAACACTGGCCAATCAGAACTGATGTCAGCTCTAAGCGACAGGCGTGGCCTTACTTATACATGCTGCCTGAATATCAGCCCTGAATATATAACAACTAATCACCCTTTGCTTAGGTGCTGGAACCATTTTCCCAGTCATACAAATAGTCTACATTTTATAGATACTTTTTTTTAAAAAAAGAATATTTGTTTGAATCCTTAGAGCTACTCAATAATCAAGTTAACATGTATATCAGCATATTAAGGCTTGACTTCTTTATATAAGGAAAATTCCATAAAGGAACTTATTTTTAAACTTTTATCTTAGATTTTAGCTGATGCTTCAGGTAGCAAATATTTGTTTTTTAACTTACCAGTTATTTATTGATGCTCTCCCATATGTCGGCCTCATGTCCTTTGAGTTGGTGATGCTATCCAACCATGGACATGCGTTTGAGCAAACTCCAGGAGACAGTGAAGGACAGGGAAGCCTGGTGTGCTGCAGTCCATCACGTCACAGAGTGTTGGACATGACAGAGCGACTGAACAACAACCACATATGTCAGCCACTGTGAACTTGAGGATGAATGACGCTCAGTGGTCCTTCCCCTTAAGAAGCCAGTGTAGTCAGGAAGAGAGACCTTTGCAGGTTCTAGCAGACCTAGACTGTGATGCAGCAGTGTGGGCAGGGGAGGGTCAGAATCTCTTAGGGCAGAAGAGCTCAGGATAAATTAATTCACCTATTTCCAAAAAGATAACAACTATTTTATAATATGTATCCCATTTTCTTCTTCCAGAGATTTTTTTTTAACCATTTACCTTATAATCAGTATATCTTCAATGATTACTTTTTTTGTCTGTGTCTGGGTTTTTACTAATACTCTTCCTTTGCTTAGCTTCCCTGGTAGCTCTGTTGGTAAAGAATCTTCCTGAAATGCAGGAGACCTGAGTTCATTACCTGGGTCAGGAAGATCCCCTGAAGAAGGGAAGGGCTACTCACTCCAAGATTCTTGCTTAGAGAATTCCATGGATAGAGGATCCTGGCAGGCTACAGTCCATGGGGTTGCAGAGTCAGACACAACTGAGTGACTAACACAACAACAACATGGGCAATGCAGGAAGAAATTGGAGCTGCTGGTCAGCTCTGCCACAAGCTGGATGTTACCTAAAGGAAGTGACTATCACTGGAAACGCCACAGACTAGCGCTATCACTCCACAGCACCGCTGGGAAAGGCAGGTGTCTTCAGAACCCAGGGATGAGCTATCAGAATGCACCAACAGGACTGAGGTCAGAGCAACAAAATGAGTTGCTTTGTGTGTAGAGCCTTTTGCATACTGAAGATAGAGTTCAGAGAAAAGAAGCTTACAGCAGCTCAGGCCCCAGGTGGGATTTACAAACATCTCTGTTTCTTTCCATACAGTATATATAGCATCTGCCATTTGGCCATGGGAATAAATTAGCTTCAGTCACCATCTAGGCCAGGGCAGCCCCAAGACCCTGGGGTCAGAAGGTCAGGCTGCTTTGATTATATTACTGGCAAAGATGTTTAGAGGCTCTGAACTACCAAGTCAATAATAGTTGGTAGTTAAATAATTCTACATATCTTCCTCCCGTTTCTTTTTCTTGTCAAAACATTTTGGAAACTGTTAGGCAAACCCCGTTTGTAAATGAGGGAAATTTCTAAAGCTAGATGATGGGCACATGAGTGTTCATTTTATTATTATTCTTTATATGTAAATTATATATTCTATTTTTAGAAACTTTCTCATGATAGAAAACACACAGGATAGGAAAAAATCTTTTAGACTTAATGTTATATGAAAAATCAAGATGAGAGAATATATACTGTATGATTACATTTATATAGAAATCAGAAACAGGAAAAACTAAACTATTTAGGTGCCCATACTAATTAGGTAAAATGATAAAAAAAAAAAAGAAGCAAGAGGTGATTGACATAAAGTAATAAATCACCTCTAGACAGGATATATGAGGAGCATCTTGGCTGTTAGCAATGATAGTTATAAAAGTATTCGCTTCACGATTATTGGTTAAAATTTAAATTTATTATTTATAAATTTTTTATATATACAAGCTGTATTTCACAATATGAAAGTTTAAAACACTTAAGAAAATATTAGTGCAACAAAAGGAGAGAGAAAGAGAGAAGGAATTTTCATTCTTATTCACTCATTTAGGGCTGTCATTCTGTATACAATTAAGAAGCTACCCCTTGCTTCAGCTTTTAGATGATGTTTGATTTTGATCTTACACAGCCAGATCTGTCTACATTATAAAGTGACCTGTTCAGAAGATGAATGTGGTAGATAATGCAAAGCATTAATATTGATGCTTACAATAAAATTAGACAACACTTTTTGATACAGTAGTAGTAATATTAAATATATCACTTAATATGGTTCATGAAGTTTGAGATACTACTATTTGTTTATTATTATTTTTCATTATTTGATATTATCACATATTTATTATCAGACTAAAATGCATTGAGTATTATAGATTTCAAATGTTTAAATTTTTTAAGCATTAGTCACTCAAAAGAGACTAGACAAAACCTTTATTACATGGTTTTTAATTTGAAGAATCTTATAATTCCAGTTGAGTGGTCCTCATTGATATGAAATACCTATTATTAAAAGTAGAACTTATTGAAAGTTTACATGTACATGATAAAATAGAATTAAATCTATTCAGTAAGAATTTATATGAACTGAAGCAGTATATCTGTATATGAAAATGTTAGTTGCTCAGTCATGTCTGACTCTTTGAGACTCCATGGACTGTAGCCCGCCAGGTTCCTCTGTCCATGGAATTCTCCAGGCAAGAATACTGGAGTGGGTAGTAGCCCTTCGCTTCTCCTGGGGAGCTTCCTGACTCAGAGACTGAACCCAGATCTCCTGCCTTACAGGTGGATTCTTTACCCTCTGAGCCACAGGTCCACCCTACATCTATATGAGGCTATTATCTATAAAAGGTTAACTGTAATTGACATGTCCAAAATACCTGAGGTTCTGATTGGGCTGCTCTCTAATACCTTTGTGTTTGGTCCACTTATAAAAAGATCTTTATGTTCAAGAAAAAAGAGACAAGAAGAAGAAGGAGAGAAAAAGTTACTAACATATTTTATCTGCTTGATCCATGGAATTATCAACAGGAAAAAGAGACAGATTATTCTTAGCAATGATCTTGCTTACAAAAGACTTGAATGAGCTTTGTGGAGAAATAGGCACCCAGACCCATCCCATGACCTGATCATTTGGCAGATTGCTACAGAACATCTACTTGTTAAGATTTTTTGTTGTTATTATATGAAAATGAATTTTGCAGTATATCTGAAGGAAAGGAGGAAAGTATCATACTCAACCAGTTGTTATTTCCTGTACTTGCAACAGTGAACATACTGTGTGACACTGGGCATACTTCCCTCAAGCCTCTGATAGGAAGGAGAGCATGCTCACCATCCGGGATGCCCAGGTGCTCTGCCAGTGGTTAAAATTTCATTCTTGTAACGTATCTACCTAGGATTGGTATGGTGGTGTCATTGTGGGGTGCCAGTACTAGTTAGAATGGTGAAGGTTTGGATGGGCAAATTGAACTGAGGAGTTCTGTACTTTAGTGCTGATCACTACCTGTGTGGAAAAGTCTATATATCCCCAACTTTTATCATTTTCTCTACCTGTTTTGCCAGATGTTTCCAGAGTCTGAATGTATGATGGTCATAGCCACATCCTGTCTAAGATACTTTTCCTCCATCCCTTTTACCCTTGGTGTGACCACATCTCTTTTTCCTTTAGCTGAGCTGGAGCAGGTATGCACACAGGGGACGTAGGGTAGACTCCCAAAGGCACAGGCATTGAGCCCTGCAGTTTCTCCTTGCAGAAGCATTCTGAGCTGGTGATAGCACAGCACGGTAGTGGAGCACTTCTGCTGCTTTGCAGTCGTTCAGGGATCAAGGCTCCTTACATCTGGAGCAGCATTGTCCAAAATAAATAAATATGAGCCACAAATGTGGATCATGTATGTGATTTTAAATTTTCTAGTAGCCAGATCTAAGAAATGAGTAAAATAAATTTTAATAATTTAACCCAGTTTGTCCAAAATATTATTTTAACATGTTATCATTATAAAATTATTAAAAGCTATTTAAACATTTTTATACTAAATCTTCAAAATCCAGGATGTATTTTATACTTACAGTATATCTCAGTTTGGAGTAGCCACATTTCAAGTGCTGCCATATTGGACAGTGCAGTTCTAGAGACTCCTGTTTTCTATGACTTCAGATTACCCCACTGGATCCTTTGAGTCTAGCCAGCAAACAAAGAAGAGAGAGTTCGGTAGAGTATCCCAAAGGAAGTTTTGGGGATTAGACCCGGCAGCAAAGTATTACTGCTACCTACATTCCATTGGTCAGTACCCAGTCATCCAAACCTACTTAAGTCCCTGGGATACCTGGGAAATGTTCTTTAGCCCTGTGCCCAAGAGGAAGAAGAAATGGGTTTAAAGAGCATACAGCAGAGTCTCTATCACAGCAGATAGGCTATTATTATCCACATTTTACAAATCAGGAAACTGATGCCCAGGCACATTACATGATGGGTTAGTTTATGAGAAAGTATAAGTAGAATGCTGGTCCCTAGAGTGATGTTTTTTTTCTGTCAGACTGCCCAATCCTCGTTTATTTATCCCTCAACCCCCTCTTTAATTTTGTCTGTGTAGATACAGTTCTTGCAGAAAACCTCAGGTCTTCAATATTTTGTCTCCAAGGCTGCTCTATAACTTAATGATAGTATCCTATTACAGCTGTTTTGGAAAACGACAGACAGCCCAAGTATAATGAAGCAAATATGCCTTATTACTGAATAATTCAACTAATAGTACTATTCTGAACACTGCATTATCATTTTGAGTGGGCCTTTTCCTTTAGCATACTGAAGTTCCTCGTTCAAAGCAAAGGGTCACTAAGGTCCTCATCAAGCTATTTCAATCAATATATAAATTGTGTTTTATGTTATAATGAGCAGCCTGTTCAATTGAAGTTTTTAGCATTTTAGGAGTACTTAGAAGAATAGTAACAGAAATGCTGTTAGTGAAACTGTTGAGTTGAAGTGGTTTAATAAGCTGCTTTATTTCTTGGATGGAAAGGGATATTTTAGATGGAGAAATGAGATAATATTCCTCAAATCAGACTAGTAGTAAAGAGTGATGGCTCTCCATGGACTACTGATTATAGCACAAGAGTCCCTTAGGTCAGTTTTATTGAAGATGATATGATTAAACCACTGACTGACCTTTAGCTTTAAATTACCTATGGAAAACTAGTTTGGAGTTTTTGATGCTGTCTTAAATTTCTGAATATGAAATACATTCACAGATTTCAAAAATTTAAAAGTATGAAATATATACTTTCCGAGGTCCCCCTTCTGTCCTCCAGTAGAGGATGTCCAGCTTCTTCCTCTCGTACCCTAACCAAGTTGTACTCATTCTTATCTGTTTCTTACAGATCCTTCCAGACTTCATATTTGCATTTATAAGCAAATATATATTCTTTCTTCTGTGTTACTCTATACACACTATTCTAAACCTTGCTTTTTAAACTTAATGGAGATCTTTCTATGACAGAATTATAGAGAACTTTTTATCATCATTCTTTTTTATAGCTGTGTAATATTCTGTCATGTGAATGTATCTTAGTTTACTAGTCACCCATTACTGGACATTTAATCTGTTTCCAATATTTAGACATTGTAAACTTATTTTACAGTAAATAGCTTGAACATGAGTCATTTCACAAAAAGTGTAATTATATTAGAGATGTAAATTCTCAGATGTATAATTCTAAGTCAGTGTGTATATGTATTTGGAATTTGACAGAAATAGCCCAGTTGTTCTCTTCGGTTATCTCACTAATTTATCCTCCAACCAGGAATGTATTAAAAGTGTCTGTTCCCTACACCTTTGCCAATAGCTTGAGTTACCAAATTTTTGGATTTTTGCCTTATAGCTGATACTTTGGTATAGTTTAAATTTATATTTCTCATACTACAAAGAAAGTTGAGCAGCTTTTCATATGTTTAACTATTACTTTTTCTATGAAGTAATACTTTTTCTATAAACAGTATTAATTTTTTTTGCCTGTTTTTCAGTTGTGTTGTTGGTCTTTTCTTCATTGATTTATAGGAGTTCTGTGTTGATTAGGGGTATAAACCATGTGATATGAACCATGGTATTTTTTTTTTTTTGGTTTGTCATTTGTCATTGACTGTGCTTAATGTATGCTTTCTCACAATTTTTCAGAACTTTTCTTTCCTTTTTCCATTGTATACAAGTTTGTCTTTCTTTTAATAGCTCTGGATTTTTTATCCAGAAGGCCTTACTCATTCCAAGATTATAAATAACTCAGCTACTTTTTCCTAGTAATTTTTATGTTTTCATTTTTTACATTTAAATCTTTGATACATTTGGAATTTATCCAGGTATATGGTAGATCCAACTTAATCTTTTAAGATATTTGTCTGGTTGTTACTTTTTTCTTCACTGATTTGAGATGCCTCATTTATCACAAGCTCAAATACCCTTATGTATTTGGGCCTACTTCTGGACTTGTTTTTTTTTTTTATTTGTCTGTGATATATTACACAATTTTAATTACTGAGACGTTATAATATATTTTGATATTTATTAAAGAGAGCTTCCCAGGTGGCACTAGTGATAAAGAACTGGCCTGCCAATGCAGGAGGCATAAAAGAGGTGCAGGTTTGATCTTTCGGTTGGGAAGATCTCCTGGAGGAGGGCATGGCATCCGACCCCAGTATTCTTGATGGGAGAATCCCACAGACAGGGGGCCCTGGTGCCTCCCCTGGATTCATAGGGTTGCAAAGACTTGGACACTACTGAAGCGACTTAGCATGCACACTGTCATTGTGTGTTTTTATTTTTTTTTAGTTTTCTTTATTTTAGTTAGTTTTAGGGGTAAAACTAGTTTTATTTTATTAGTTTTTTTTAATTTTAGTTTTCTCTGGTTATTCTTGTTTATCCAGTTATGTTAGAATCAGACTGTCTGGTTCTAACCCCAACTTTCAACTCCTTTCCGTGTGAAAAGGACAATCTGATGATATTTGTTTGGGGACTTGCATCATGTTTATAAAATAACTTAGAGAGGGCTGCTATTTAATGATGTAGAATTTTTTTTTTTAAACCTCATTAGTGTTTTAAAGCTTTTTTAAAATTTAGGTCTTCTCCATTTTTTTTTTTAAGTTCATTGCAAGGCATTCTCTTTGTTGTTGCTATATTGTTATTTATTTATTCATTTTGGCTGCATTGGGTCTTTGTTGTGGTCCCTGGGCCCTGCATTTTGGTGCATGAGTTTGCTCTCCCTCTGTGTCTTTATCATCTGGGACCAGGCTGAAGGAACAGCTCTTTTGGAGTTATTCTGGTCTTCTGAAATCAGGAAGGAAATAGTGACAGGAGGGTTACTCTATGGTTTTTAAAATTCCGGCTACTTCATTTTGGCTCACTTTTCACTGGCCAAAACAAGTCATTTGGCCAAGTCTGTTATCAATGGGCTAAAGAAGTATAATCCTTTTATAAAGAAGAACATTGACTATTAGAAATCAGTAATACAATCTACTATGAAAGTGAAAAGTGAAAGTGTTAATTACTCAGTCATGTCCAACTCTGCAACCCTATGAACTGTAGCGCACCAGGCTCCTCTGTCAGTGGAATTCTCCAGGGAAGAATACTGGAGGGGGTTGCCATCCCCTTCTCCAGAGGATCTTCCTGACACAGAGATCAAACCTGGGTCTCCTGCATTGCAGGCAGATTCTTGAGCCACCAGGAAGCCCCGTAATCTGCTCTATACTGTCTCATTTATTTTTCTAGATAAGCAGCAAACTTTGAATAATATAATCATAACTCCCAGAGTCTACTAGCCCCCTAAATTTAATCTCTATAGACCTATAATTGTCATTACTATATCAATTAACTCTTGCTGCGAGAGAAGCCACTTCATAATTCAGTGCCATATGGCATCAAGTATTTGTCTAGTTCTTATATCTGCTGGTTTTCTGGTGGTGGCTGACATAGACCCAGCTTGGCATGGGAGGTTCTGTCATCTTCCTCAGCCAATGGCTTAGCCAAAGCAGGGCAGAGATTATGGTGAAGCAATTGAGGGACTTTTCTCAGGCCCAAAATTTGAGAGGGTGACAAAAAACTTAGTAATCAAGATAAATAGTATTTTAATGCAATATTTTAAATAACCAAAATCAATGTAGACAAGTCATGATGAAATAAATTTTAAATAAAGACATAACAATGCTGTGTCAAGCTATGTTGGAGCCTGAGGCAAAAAGAGAAATCAATAACATTGATTCTGTACTTAGGAACAGTTATTGAAAAAGTGTATTTATTGAGTATTATGTATAAGGCATTCTGATACATGCATAATGTATATGCATGTTTTATTTATGAGGTATATATAAATATGAATGATTCCATTTAGTTGCTCACTCACAAGGAATTTATATCATTGTATAAATAAATGTACTCACTTTCAGAGTCATGGTCCAATAATATGCACAGTAGTTTGAGAATCCATTTTTTGGAATCTTCTTTAGAGACGTCTACATACTTCTTTCAAAATCCTCAGTGGTGTCTAATTCTCATCCTTTTTATAGTAGATTTGATTTTTGAAAACAGACAAGTTATTTAGGGCCAAGCGTAGGGTGAATAAGCCAGGTTATTAAGCTGGATATTAATCATTGGTCAAAATAGAAATGAATGTGAAGATACAGCATTTATTTTACTGTGCAATTTGTGAACTTGTCTTGAAGGCAGTTCTTAATGTGGAATTCTAGAAATTTCTATTTTAATTGCACTGCTGAAAAAGCGACAACTTGGAGGGAAGACATTACTTTTGGATGTGTGAAGCCTAGCATTAATGTATTGGGTTAGCCAAAAAGACCATTTAGGTTTTTCTGTAATTACCAACCCAGGAGCTCCTCCTCCATGTGAATGACTTGAAGGAATGTCCTAAAGACCTGATAAATGGAGGGGAATATAGTTGTTGGAAGCTTAATAGTGCTATCCTATGAACATTGAACAAGCTTGTTTTGTAGACAGAGTGTAAAGCAAAAGTCATAGATCTATTTGTTCTGCCTTGGTGTAGAAACTGAAAAATTTAGACTGAACTGAAAAATTTAAACTGAAAGAATAATAGACTGCAAAGATTATGGTAAGTGCTCTACTATGAAGAGACCAGCTCTTGCCACATCCACATAATTTGCACCCCTGCCCCTAGCCCCTCTAGAATTTCAGTCATGCCATGGCCATAAAATCCGGCTTTGATTTTGTGTGCACATGTAAGTATCTAGACATATGTAAACTTGTTAGCCAGTAGGTAGAGATGGTCCATTCACTCATCAATAAATATGTGAATGGATCGATTATCTAGTCACTGATTCAGAAATACATAAAGTGACATCTGATCCCAAACTTACATATCAACATAACAATAATAAATAGCAGTTTTATGGCAGATGTAACTGTCTTTTGTGTATACACACACACACACACAGATACGCACATATATGTAGCTTTGTGAACGTGAAGTTGCTCAGTCATGTCCGACACTTTGCGACCCCATGGACTATAGCCTACCAGGCTCCTCTGTCCATGAGATTTTCCAGGCAATAGTACTGGAGTGGATTGCCATTTCCTTCTCCAAGGGATCTTCCCAACCCAGGGATCAAGCCCGGGTCTCCCACATTGTAGACAGATGCTTTACTGTCTGAGCCACCAGGGAAGTCATATATAGCTTTAATTCTTCTATATAAAGAAAGTTCTTTATCTCTTTTCCTCAGTGTGTGCATATATCATTATACACCACCCCCCGACATACATATGCTTCTTCAGTTCAGTTCAGTTGCTCAGTTGTGTCCGACTCTTTGTAACCCCATGAATCACAGCACCCAGGCCTCCCTGTCCATCACCAACTCCTGGAGTTCACTCAGATTCATGTCCATCGAGTTAGTGAAGCCATCCAGCCATCTCATCCTCTGTCATCCCCTTCTCCTCCTGCCCCCAATCCCTCCCAGCATCAGAGTCTTTTCCAATGAGTCAATTCTTCGCATGAGGTGGCCAAAGTATTAGAGTTGCAGCTTTAGCATCATTCTTTCCAAAGAACACCCAGGACTGATCTCCTTTAGAATGGACTAGTTGGATTTCCTTGCAGTCCAAGGGACTCTCAAGAGTCTTCTCCAACACCACAGTTCAAAAGCATCAATTCTTCAGCGCTCAGCTTTCTTCACAGTCCAACTCTCACATCCATACATTACCACTGGAAATACCATAACCTTGACTAGACGGACCTGTGTTGGCAAAGTAATGTCTCTGCTTT
This sequence comes from Ovis aries, assembly GCF_016772045.2. NCBI lineage: Eukaryota > Metazoa > Chordata > Mammalia > Artiodactyla > Bovidae > Ovis > Ovis aries. The sequence continues at coordinate 40,662,997 of NC_056071.1, forward strand.
TTAATATGCTATCTAAGTTGCTCATAACTTTCCTTCCAAGGAGTAAGCGTCTTTTAATTTCATGGCTGCAATCACCATCTGCAGTGATTTTGGAGCCCAAAGAAATAAAGTCTGACACTGTTTCCACTGTTTCCCCATCTATTTCCCATAAAGTGATGGGCCCAGATGCCATGATCTTCGTTTTCTGAATGTTGAGCTTTAGGCCAACTTTTTCATTCTCCTCTTAGACCTTAAGAAAAAGAAAAGAAAAGAAAAGTCTACACAAGGTGCCTAAAAAGCAGTACTTCTCCTGAGTTATGGTATAAGAATAGACAGTAGTTACTAGCATAAGGTAAATTAAATATATTAGAGGATTTTTTTGTTCTTTGGCATAGTAGTAACTGTAGTAAAAAGTTTTAACCATCTTCTTTCCAGATTGGTCAGTATTATGTTTATCCGTCCAATGATTGCTCATTATTAGTCAAAAGTATTAGTTAGTTAGGGGAAGTACCATAGCAAATTTCAATTTGGGCATTTGTAGAATTACTTATAGAAAAGTAGTCAGATTTGCTCCAAAATGTGTAGTCTAATGCTTTGCACAAGCCACTACTGTGAATACTAAAATAAGTAAGGCACAATTCTTTCTCTCAAAGGTCTTATCATCTAGTGTCTCAAAGTATAAAAAATAATCCTGCTTTGAAGCTGGGAGGCTTTTGCAGAAATTAGCAAACCAGAAAGACTGGCCTCAAATTAAGTTCCACATTTAAAATAAGAAACGGTGAAGGGAAATATCAAGGCATAATGCCTGAGCGCCTGTGCTTACTAAGTGGTATGTTCCAGCATACCACTGGCTCAGCACATTGGTGTTTTTTCCGTTTCCACCATTCTTTTCCTTCTTACACATGCAGTAAGCTACTTCACTCAGCTATGAGATATTTACTATTGCAAGGTGGTGTATAGTTTAGTGCTGGAATGAGTGGGGCAGGCAAGTGCTAATGGAGATCAGAGGACAAAGAATTGAGTTTGGCCCGGGAAGGAATTGAAGAGGAGGCAGGGCTTGAACTAAACCTTGAGAAAGATTTGAAGCAGAACAAGAGGACAGTTTAGGCAATAGTGATACAGTGAGCAAAAGAAAAGAACCAAAATGAGTCAGGCTTATTTCAGCAGTAGTTTGAAAACTGTCTCCTCTGAAATGAGGATCTGAGAAGGAGATGAAGCTGGCAAGGTGGACTGGGACACAGCTGGTGTGACCTCAAGGAACAAGCTGTGGCCTACAGGCCAACGACCTGAGCTCTGTTGCTGGCCAGCCACGTGTCCTTGGTAAGTCACTGAATTTTCTAAGCTTCAGTTACCTCATGTGTGAAATGACAGTTTCAGACTGAAAAATCTCCAAGGTGGATTTCCATTTTTATAAGTAGTCTGTGTTATTTTATAGTGGTCCTTAGTATATTAGAATACAGACTTTAAAATTTATCCTTGCATTGCAGAGATTTTAAGGTTGTTCTGAGCAAGAGAATCACATAATGAAGGGGGAACTCATTGTGTAATTAAAGGGGCATTTATTGGTATTTAATTCAGTAAAGGATGGTTGTCTCAGGAAAGGTGGTTGGACATATTAGAGGAAGGAAACCAGCTCAGAGGCTATGTCAGGGGTTCAGACAGGAGCTGGGCCATTGAAATGGGAATTAAAGGAAGGGGACAGACAAGTGTCATTGCTTATTCATTGTTTATTGATCTTGAGAAACTGTACTACATTCTGGAGATCCAGTGATAAGTAATACAGAAAAGGTTTCTTATTCTCATGGAACTTAATATTCTAACAAAAGAAAAATCAGCAGAATTTGGTGATTGACCAATAGGGTATTTGTGCCTTTAAGAAAATGAGCCTCCGAGGCCAATATCCAGCTACAAAGGATTGGTTCAAAAAATACTGTATTTTCTTAAAATGGAATACTATGCTGCCATAAAGAATTATGAAACATTTATTGACATGAAAGAATATTCATCATATGCCATTGAGTGAAAAACAACACAAAAATAGAACACAGTCTAGGAAGTTATACACTACTTTGTATGAAGAGTAGGTTATTGGAGATTTATTTATTACTCTTCATTCAGTGATTATTTATTTATCAATAGCCTACTATGTGTCAGGCATTGTTTGGGGCTCTAGGGATAAATGGTAAATGAGATAGACATGTCCCTGATTAATTTTTTGTCTTAGCTTTTCTAACATTTTTGCAGTGAACTGTCAATAATATTTTGTAAAGTTTTAAAAAATCTTCTCATTAGCCATTTGTGTGGCATACTGCATGTTTCATGACTCCTCCTTGGCTGTATAAGTAAGTGCAAGTTGCGCTGTTATAAATAACAGTGTCCTGGCCTGCATTTCATCGAGGTGTTTACACTAGAGGGAAGGTGGCTCCAGGACACCAGGCTCCTGCTTGGGGTGGATGATGGCGCTGACTGCTTATTGACAGCTGGAGTGGTTACCACTCTCAGACTCAGTCTGGCTCCAAGGCAACTAGAGTCCTGCTGATGAGACGTGCAACTCCGCTGGCTTTTTATAGTCCATCTGAGGGCTGGTCATTCCAGCTTTGGTGTCGATTAACATTGGCTGTATGTTACTTGACACTCCTTTATTCTCATTGAGGTTGCCTCTCCCGGAAATCTCTGTCATTCCATAACCCCGGGCAGCTGACCTCCCACAGTCTGAAAAACAAAATGTGTTCTGGCTACATATAAAGGAAGTTTTAGGGTGAGTTCATGGGTCAGGACATGGCTGTAACATCTTTGTGGGCAGAGCACTCATGGGGAATCCAGCACTGGTCATCATGTAGGGTTCAGGGTCCTTACACAGAAGCCTTTGTGCTATTTCTCCTTCCCTTTCCCCAGCTTTTCTCCCATGACTACTACTAACCATGTCTTCCTGCTACAATGCACTTAGTGCTTCCTATTTTTAAAAAACAGGATCTTTGTGTATATGCTGAAGAACAAACAAGCAGGGAAAAAAACCCCACCAAATGATTATTTTTAAAAAGTATTCCATGTTCCTTATACTAAATTATAATATATAAACAAACATATGGCTACAAAGAAAAAATGACCTGAGGTTTGAATCCACATTTCCCACATCTTCTGCACTGCAGGCCAATTCTTTCCCCCTTGAGCCACCTGGAAAGCCTAAAGAAAAAAGTGACATGCAGTCCTGTCTCTCAGAGATATTTGGGTACTTATTTATTTTACTTTTTCCTCATATACTTGTTTATGATAGCCTATTTCTAGATCCTAGGCTGTGGTCCATATTGTTTCCACCTAAGACTGATGTATAGAGAATGAATGCTATTATAATTAGGTGCTTTGCTGCTTTTTTCAGCATCAAGATGGCCTCTTTGTTCTGATCATATGATGATGAAATGTTTGTCCATTTCAAGGAAGCATATGTTTATTTTCTCATGTCAACTCTGGCAAAAGGAAATCATGAGTCAGGCTGGCCGAACAAGTCCTCATTCTTTGCTGCTCTGTGATGAAACCCCAGGGGCATTTTGATATAGAGGGCTCCTCAGGGTCACTGATGATCTTAACCTTTGCACCAACCTGCAGGAGAAAGGAGGAGAAGAGTCCTTTGGGATGAAATCGCCCTACACATACCTTGTACCCTCTGCTTGGACTGTGAGAACCTTCTTGATGTTTGTATGAGCAAATCTGGAGCACAAATCGTCTATAGAGTATGAGTGGACAGGCACCATGGATGAGGTTTAATTACAGAATCTACTTTTCACTAGTACCAGGGATAAATTTTCCTCAGAAATTTCCTTGTTATCAATGTTCTCTCTCTGATTTCAATTCAGCTATTTTCCAGGGTAGATAGGCCTCTCTGCACCTGACTCTCTTGATTGAAACCTTGCTGCTGATTTCTGCTCAAAGTCTGAGTTATTGCCAGAAAGATTTCATGCAATTCCAAAGAAGCAGGATCTTCTGTGTTTGGATGTTCCAGGTTGTTAGTTCACACCACAGAAATCATCTACCTCTCCCCTCTTATGTTAGCTAGTGATAACTGCTTTCTGTCTCAGAGTTCCCACACCAGGTCTTTTTCTTCAGCCACCCACTTCTGGTCACACGTTTTTTTCTCCCTCAATAGAGCTAAACTGAGTGCTTGAATGCAGCATCTGTGTCATTTTACGTGTCTTATTCATCTTCCTCCCTCCTGTCCTTTTTCAAACTTTAACAGTAAACTTTGTTATCTGTAAGCCACCTTTCATCTCTCCCCCTTTTTGGACCTAGACATTCAGAAAACAAAGATCATGGCATCCGGTCCCATCACTTCATGGGAAATAGATGGGGAAACAGTGGAAACAGTGTCAGACTTTATTTTTTGTGATTTTCCAAAATCACTGCAGATGGTGATTGCAGCCATGAAATTAAAAGACGCTTACTTCTTGGAAGAAAAGTTATGAGCAACCTAGATAGTATATTCAAAAGCAGAGACATTACTTTGCCGACTAGGGTCTGTCCAGTCAAGGCTATGGTTTTTCCAGTAGTCATGTATGGATGTGACAGTTGGGCTGTGAAGAAGGCTGAGCGCCGAAGAATTGATGCTTTTGAACTGTGGTGTGGGAGAAGACTCTTGAGAGTCCCTTGGACTGCAAGGAGATCCAACCAGTCCATTCTGAAGGAGATCAACCCTGGGATTTCTTTGGAAGGAATGATGCTAAAGCTGAAACTCCAGTACTTTGGCCACCTCATGTGAAGAGTTGACTCACTGGAAAAGACTCTGATGCTGGGAGAGATTGGGGGCAGGAGGAGAAGGGGATGACAGAGGATGAGATGGCTGGATGGCATCACTGACTCGATGGACGCGAGTCTAAGTGAACTCTGGGAGTGGTGATGGACAGGGAGGCCTGGCGTGCTGTGATTCATGGGGTCGCAAAGAGTTGGACATGACTGAGCGACTGAACTGAACTGAACTGAAGATCTGAATCATGGAGAAACAGTGTAAATTGCCTTATCCTTATAAATCTCTCATATCGCCTTTCCTTACTGTTATTTTCTGTATCTCCAAGTCATTTGCCCTTTGTATTGTATTTCTTTAATTTTATTACTCATCAGCATATTAAAAAGCAGAGACATTACTTTGTCAACAAAGGTCTGTCTAGTCAAGGCTGTGGTTTTTCAAGTGGTCATGTATGGATGTGAGGGTTAGACTATAAAGAAAGCTGAGTGCAGATGAATTGATGCTTTTGAACTGTGATGTTGGAGAAGACTCTTGAGAGTCCCTTAGACTGCAAGGAGATCCAACCAGTCCATCCTAAAGAAGATCAGTCCTGGGTATTCACTGGAAGGACTGATGTTGAAGCTGAAACTCCAATACTTTGGCCACCGAATGTGAAGAGCTGATGCATTTGAAAAGACCCTGATGCTGGAAAAGATTGTGGGCAGGAGGAGAAGGGGATGACAGAGGATGAGAAGGTTGGATGACATCACTGACTCAATGAACATGAGTTTGGGTAAACTCCGGGAGTTGGTGATGGACAGGGAGGCCTGGCGTGCTGCAGTTCGTGGGGTCACAAAGAGTCAGACATGATTGAGTGACTGAACTGAACTCATCATTAATTTACTTGTACACATCTGAATTTTCACTTGACATTCACAAAATGGTTTCTGTCTGCAATTAATTAAGGGTAGAGAAGTTTAAGACTTAGGATGCTATTGGGGAGAGCTTATTAATCATGGGGTAAATGTGGAAAGGACTAACCTGAGGTTTGGTTGGTCATTGTGCTTGCTCAGAGCTCATTTATAGGTCTTGCTTTTCCTTTTGTGTGCTTTCTGCTTATTGTTTGATAGGAATAGGATTCTGTGTGTGTAATAAGAGAAAAGAAAGTTCTTCCTCACTAAGTTTATAGTCAATCTAAGTAAGCAATGAGGTTAAAATGATTTTATAGGTAAAATTAATCTGGAAGTTTGGAAAGTGCATTGAAATTGAATTTATTTCTCAGCTGGTTGCTGATTTAAAAAGTAAAGTACAATGTCCTTTGAGAAGCCTGAATCAGTGTTATATGACTATTTGAATGGCTCCTCCGTCTTTCATCTTGGTGTGTCATTGGGACATTAATAATGGATGGTTGCTGCACTTGGTGGTCAGATATGTTATTCTGATCCATTTTTATTTCCCAAAGGGGCCTCTGGAAAAGGGCAATGAGGTAGATTTAAAACCACATTATTGGAATTCAATAACTTTCGCCTTGCTTTGTATGTCTAGTGCTTGCTGAAGAGTAGTTCCAATACAGAGAGTCAGTCAAGCGGGGAGCAGGCAAAATACAAAAATGGATTTTCTTAACTAAGATATAAGCTGAATTCTATGTTTTCATTTTATGAAAACATAGGCTCTGATGCTCAGCATTAGATTTTTCAGAAAATGTGCTGGATGTTTGCAAATTTCTCTTTGTGGTTCTGTGGATGCAAGGATGAGCATAGGGACAGAACAAACACACAAATACAAATTATTTGCATTGATGGAAGTAAACAGAAGCTTATATAAATCAATTAGCAAAAGTTTCGTGTTTCAGTAATTCCTTAACAGTTGTAGAGAACTGATATTTCAGTTATGTAAAGTATACCCCCAAGGGAACACTGAGTTCTTTTAAAATATATTCACTTCCCTGGTGATTACCTAAAGACTATAGTATCTTGAAAGTGGAAGATTCTGAATCCTAGGATATTGAGGTCTCTCCTAGAGATGAACAGGTTTTACTTTGTTATGTAATGGAATCTGTCCCCAGCAACATCCCTCCCTGGTGAGTTTATATAAAAACATGGAAGAGGGTTGATGATCTATGAAGTTGTCCTCTGGAACAACCCAATCAAATTAAAAGGGAGAGAAGGTGATTAATACATAAATTCTCACTCATTTCAGGTGATTAATGTCTTTTCCTTACCCATATCTTTATATCAATTCTGCTAAACTTTAAAAAAGGCAATGAGAACAAAAACAGAGCTGAAAGTCTTAATAACTACTGATTCAGTTCAGTTCAATCACTCAGTTGTGCTCAATTCTTTGTGACCTCATGGACTGCAGCACGCCAGGCCTCCCTGTCCATCACCAACTCCTGGAGCTAACTCAAACTCATGTCCATCGAGTCAGTGATGCCATCCAACTGTCTCATCCTTTGTCATCCCCTTCTCTTCTTGTTTTCAATCTTTCCCAGCATCAAGGTCTTTTCCAATGAGTCAGTTCTTTACATCAGGTGACCAAAGTTTTGGAGCTTCAGCTTCAGCATCAATCCTTCCAATGAATATTCAGGATATGAATATAATATGAGTATAATAACAACTGATTAATGACATGTTATTTATTTGTTAGTACTCAACTTGTAGCACCTGGCCACCTGACATAGAGTCCTCAGAGAATGATGATAGGCTATCTGTGAATGAGGTGACAGGTCTGTCCCTACACTGAAAGAATGCTGACAGTTTGGGGGTCCTGTTGCTCTGACATTGATCTTCTTCAATCAGTGATATTGACTCTGTTTATACTGGATTCTGCATATCACTTACTCTGCATAACTGTTTATTCCTTGACTTGTTGCCATAGAAACTAACTTCTTTGTTGTTGGTTAACTTTTACTTTACTTTTTCACAGAAGAAATGTGTATTTACTAGAGAAAATGTAATATATGCAGACAAAACAATACATTAAAATCATTTATATTGCTGCCATCTAGAGAATATACTATGAACAAACAGCTTTGACATATTTTTTAGTTCTCTCCTTGAAAGTATATGTAACTATAATTTTTAATAGAACTCATATAATTTAGTTTGTCTCACTTAACAATATTTCTTGACATCCAGAATGCATATTTTAGTATCTGTGTATTTTTTCATTGTATGGGATTGGTACCACATCACATTAAACCAATCTCCTCTCTTTTGATTGTTAGATTTTTTCACCATTATGAATAACTGTGTGATAGCATTTCAGTAGGTAAATGCATTACTGCCTTAGCAGAAGTTCCTAGAAATGAAATTATTGGGTTCTTGGGAGGCAATGAGAGATTTTTAGAAGGTTAATTGACAACATGCACTCCTATTTACATAAAAGGGTAGTATTGGCCTCAGAATATGGATTTTTTGTTATCTCAGTCACAGGTTGTGAACCATGGCCCCTAAAATTAGTTCTTCATAGGGCTCTAATACTATGAGATTTTATTTCCTGTTCCGGATGTGAGATCTAAAAACTTGTATCTATAATGTTAGCTTCCAGCAGGCATGCTGTAGGTGTTTAAATACAAATCAACAGCCAAGATAGTTGCTGTGGATATATTTATGTGGGGGAGGAAGACATAGAAACACATCCTTAGAAGCTGTGCCATGTTCTTAGTGATCTAAATATACAAAAAGCATTTAAGAAAGAGGTTGACCTTTCCAAGGTCACACTATGAGTCAGCAATGAAATCCCTAATAGAACTTTCTCCCAGTATAAAGAGTGTTTGTGAATAGATCAAGAGAAAGTATTATTAGGTAAGTTATAAGACCATTTGTAACTTGAAATGCTCCAAAATTTCGAGTTATTAGAAAATTCCCATCTCAGATAAAGAAACGTAAATTGCTAAAAAGTTTTGATAAATTTTTAGAAAATAAAATCTTAAGTGACTGGAATGAAGAGATAGTAGTGACTGGTATAGGCAGATGGGAATGAGCCTCAAGGGAATATGCATATGTCTGCAGGCATGTGTGTGTGTGTGCATGTGTGTGTGTGTGTTTGCAGGAGTTCGGGAGACTAGGAAGGTGGATGAATAGTGGCCTGAATCTATCATGATGGATAAACAAGGTTGTGGGAAATTGTGTTCTGGAACACAAAGAATGTATGTACTCCAACAGAGATATCTGTGTAGTGTCTGTGGCAGGCTACCCTTCAAGTTGCTGGAGGTTTTGTTTTTATGGTTGTGTAGCAGCCGGCTTGCATATAGGTCCCATTTCTAGACTGAGGATCTGTCTATGGCTCAGTGTTTATCAATGTGTGATGCTTACAACACAGTCATAATAGCTACTGCATACTTCATAAAATGCAGATTCCTTGGTCCCATTTTTCTTCAAAAGGAGCGGCTTTGAAATCTGCACGATTAACAAGTGCACTACAGTATGAAAGCTCTGGGAGTTGGTGATGGACAGGGAAGCCTGGCATGCTGCAGTCTATGGGGTTGCAAAGAGTCAGACACAACTGAGCGACTGAACTGAACTGACTTCTCTGTCCATTTCTGCCTTAAGTCAGTTCTGTAAAAATGTCCTGGGGAAAGTACAGACCTTCTGAGCCATTTCCAGATGAGCTGTTGAGGCCACAGCTGTCATTTTCACTAGGGAATGAACTTTGATTTTGAACTATTATCTAAAACACTGAATGTGAAAGTGACTAAGCAATAGCTTAATTAGAGAAAACAGGTTTTCCAGTGTGCAGTAGCAATTGCCAGTTTTCCTCTTGTCTTTTTGCTCAGGATTTTTCTCATCTCAAATAAATCACTAGAGCCTGGGATTAAGAATTTAAAGCAGCATCTTTGTCAGTGAACCCTCTGAGTCTTTTAAAATCACAATTTTTAACCAAAATGCTTTTTTTGGTCACCTCTTCTAATCAAAGCAAGAGACAATTCAGTATCAGTTACATTTGCAGAGAGTACTAATCAGTGTGGATATACTTAGGAGAAGAAGCTAAGCCAGTGCTTGCTTTTTAAGGATTTTACATTGATTTGTGAAATAGCAATATTTTATCCAATTGAATCCAATTCTGCAAACATCCTTTGAACAGTGCTCACTTGTATGGCAGTGTCCTAGCAGTACAAAGATGAGTAGCACACATTTTCTGCTTCCAGAAAAGTATAATACAGTGAGGGAGATGGACGAGTACCAGCTAATGATAACAGAAAAATAATTTCTACATTAATAATCTCATTTCGGTCCTCACACTTGCAGAATTTTAGTAATTAAAAGGATAACCACCGATAACAACCATAGAGCTCTTCAAACTTTGGAGAGAAGTACTATGGTGATTAGAGTCTCAGCATCCCTCCCACCAGTCTTCATCACTCACAGTCATTTTCAATGTGACAAAGAAACTAGGACCATTAGAAAAGAGGAGAGGAAGGAGAAAAGAGGAGGTAGTCTACTTTGGGAGAAATAAAAATACCTTGTCACAGGAACAGCTATCAATCTGTCTTTTGGAGAAAGTGCCGTTTTGAAAGTCAACTGAAGATGACATTAATACTCTGCAATATTTTTTGCATGAACTTGCAAGTTCTAGTTCACATGGTTCACTTACAGAGTTTTTTAAACAAGTAAGTGCTATTCCCTTGATCTACATTTTAAAAAACAAAGTACTTGTATTAGGTAAGAATCTCTTCTCAGCTTTTTCTAATGAGCGTGCACACATATGGTGAGCATATGGGTAAAAGTCACTTTACTTTTAATCATTCATTTCTACAATTGCTAGTAAAGAAAGTGAGCAGTCATGATGACATGGCATTTTGCAGTAAGACTAAAATAGGTACACACAATACATCTTATATTTGCTTATCTCTTGCTTACTGCTTTTAGAAAATAAAAACTATTTTAAATGTAATGGTATGCTCTAAATAAGATGAGGGTTCAAGGTTTTTAAAATTCTGATAGGAAAAAAGATGGAAGAGGGAGTAGGGAGACATGTTCTTTAAAAGCAGGCTATAATTCATGTTTGTTTAAGAAAAACCATCTGAATGTGTCCTGCAGTTATACAAATGTACCTCAAGAGTGTTTTGAGAGAAACAGTGAAATTATTTGAGGGGAAGAGAAAGAAACATTACTTGGGTAGTAGAAGAAGGCAGAAATGTTTGCTGATTACGTTTTGTCCCTATGGAGAGGCAGGCTGTAGTTACTGGGGGGTTTTGAAACAAAGAGAAGTGGGAGTGGCTGCATCAGTGGGACTTAGTGAAACGAGGGTGCCAAGTGTTGTGTTAAGACCTGGGCAGGGAAGTTGCTGGAAGGACAGGTTTCCCTTCTCATACTCATGGAATCCTTGAAGATGGGCAGTTTGGGACACTTTGGCAGAATGCTGATCTACAGATACTTTTAATTTCACAAGGAAGCCATCACAATGTCTTGAGAATGGTTGGGAGGGAGCATGGTTCCCTCATGATGAAGCAGCAAATAGATCCCCTCCGAGGGAGAGTTAGCCGGAGTCTTGGCAATTATGCTTGGAGTTAGGATAGTAGGCAGTCAGAGTACTTGCAGAAAAGGCACCCTCACTGTTATATCACACTGGTGGAAACTGGCGATACTGGTTAAAAACATAATAGTTGTCTTAAAAGCCCTGTATCTGTCTAGAAGAAATAAGATACAACTGGAAAATACATATACAACAGTCTTACCCATAAAAGGCACCTCTCTCACATAAACATAAAATTAAAAGAAAAGCACTGAGCCAACCAGATGGAGTTTATTTGTAAACAATCTCAGGTCATCAGTGTTTGTATCAGCTACTAGGTAACCATAGGAGAGTCCTGTTTCAGTGACAGGCGGCAGCAGCTGTTGAGTGAAGTGGGCAGTTGATAAACAGAATGTAGTCAATGCATTTTGTGCTGTGCTTCTGAATGCCATAGGAGCTACTGTGCTGTATGTGAATTAAGTAAGAAAATATTTAACCCGATGTGTGGGAACAGGGCCAGTTCACATTTCACAGTTACTGAGGAGGAGGGGATGGAAACCTAAGTTAACTGGCACCATGGATGCTTTAGTGCCTTTTATGCACAGTTTCCTCTGGATACTTGCCTGACACCCTGACCCATGACCTGGCTCTGACTGCATTCCTACGTCCATTATGAGGGAGCCATATGTGTAAAGAGAGAAGATGGCATGTGCTCTGGCATGTAGGTTTCATGGTACCCAGGTTATATATATATAATTTTTGTATAGGGGGATGGGCATGGGAGAGTGTAGAAATGCCTGTTTAGCTATTCTGAGCAGGTGGCAGAAGGGTTTCTCCAACCTTTTTCTCTCTGAAGTATGTGATGTATTTTGCATCTGTAGGATCATAATGGGGCCTAAGGGACCAACACTCACAAATTCTAAATCATGGAGTCAAAAAGTGTGAGGAAGTTGAGAACACTGTCGGTAGAGTGGTTGAAGTGATCACTGTAGAGGCTGTGCTAGGAGGCAGGAGGTGTATGCGAAAAGAGGAATGGTGGCCTGGATAGGGTGAAGAGGACCTGTAGTGGGAGAATGGGAGGAAAGAAGTCGGACAAAGAGGTTGGTGGCAAAAGGGACTTCCTGATATTGTTCCCCAGGTGGAGTGATGGCGAAGTCCAGAGCAGAGCTATGGTGGAGAGTTGTCCCCGTGCAGTGGGCACCAAGGTCTTAGGAGCTGCGGAGTAGAGGAAATTCCAGCCTACAGTGTTGGTTGGTTCCTTGACGTGAATGTTGACATTACCTAAGATAACAGTTATGCTCAGTATGGAAAAGAAGAAAACTGTGAACCAGATGCATTCTTTAGTGTAGAGGAAGGAAAGAGAAGAATGCAGATAACAGCAGTAAAGGAGGATGACAGGAAGGTTAGCAGATGGTAGGCACCTATGAAGAAAGAAGGGTGTTAATATGAGGGCAAAAGAGTAATGAGCAGAAAGTGGCAAAGCAGCACTGAGGCCTGCTCTTGCCCCATCAGGTCCCCCTCCCTCTCCTGTCCTACACCCCTCTCAGTCCAGGCCTGGGAGAATGAGCAGCTCCCCTGGGAGAGTGGTGGAGGAAGCAGGAGCCTTGGGCAAAGTCAAGTTTGGGTAAGACCAGGTAGAGGTAGCATTCGTGAAGAAGTTAAGGCATGTTTTTACAGTGGATTGTGGGGTATTACCCAGGAGAGTACAAGAATTTGGAAAAGGTCAGCAGGGGGAGGAAGGGTGTTTCCCAAGGCAACAGTGCTTCACAGAAATGAGCATCTTGACAGGGCAAAGGATGCAGGGCATTTGCTTTGGGGGAGGTGTTTGAGGATCAGAAATAAGAGCTGTGGGGGTAAATGGAATGGATGCCCAGATAAGCATCAACTAGGACCCCAAGCTACATGGAAGATCTGATGATAGTTACAGGCCTGCTGTTTTTTGCTGAAGGCCAGCAAAGGCTAGCTAATCTGGCTGATTGCTTCTCATGTTCATGTAATACGGTAGTATCGTTTTTGCTTCAAGGATCTATTGGACTGCATAAGACCATGGGCCCATATTATTTTCTAAGAAGTTTACCTAATTAGAACCCCCATTGCCTATTCAAACTTTTTAATCTGTTTCAAGTTATTATCACCAGTTTATATCACTATTACCAATTAGGTCTTAGATTTCAAGCTCCATTTAAAAGAAATCACTGATACATAACTAAAAATGAGTAATTGAGCACTTTTCACTGACATTTACGTCATTTTGATGCTTAATGGAGTCCAATTGTTCAAGTAAGTATTACAGGGTTGCTACCCATTTCATGCTGCAGGCCTCTAACAGCACAATGAAAATGTGGAAACTTGTAAGGACAAGCAACATATCAGATAAAATATGCCTACCTAACAGTATGTGAGGAGGACATTTAAACTTTAATATAGTAGTGTTTTTATTTTCAATGTCTGAGTCTTAAAAACAAAACCAAATTGTATCTGTTTTTACTCTTGGGATTTCTCTGGTGTTCCTTCTTAAGAGTGATTTTGTTTGCAAAGTTTGGATATCCATTACAAATTTAACTGTAAGTTGTGTCCCTGTGGGAATGTGACAGTCGTCCCTTACAGTGGAGATCCCATGGCTCACTGAGAATGGCTGGGAGTTCTTTGAAGCCCATGCTCTAGCCCATTTTTCTTCTTGCTAGGTGTCAGGAGAGTGAGTGAAAGTTGCTCAGTGTCTGACTGTATAGTTGTGTCATGAAATTCTGTCCATGGAATTCTCCAGGCCAGAATACTAGAGTGGGTAGCCTTTCCCTTTTCCAGTGGATCTTCCCAACCCAGAGACTGAACCCAGGTTTCCTGCATTGCAGGTGGGTTCTTTACCAGCTGAGCCACAAAGGAGGCCCAAGAATACTGAGGTGGATAGCCTATCCCTTCTCCAGCAGATCTTCCTGACCCAGGAATCAAACTGGGGTCTCCTGCATTGCAGGCCGATCTATCAGGGAAGCCCTAGGTGTCAGGAGGATGCTTCTGTTCTGAGATATTTTGTGTTTGGTGGAGCCCACCAGTAGCAAAGAGAAACCCTGTTGGATCCCTTACCTGAATCCCAAACTAACAGTAAATACAGAGAACAGGGGTTGGATTTGTGAGGTAACCTCTTACCTTGGCTGAACTTTCAGTGTGGGTATCTGAAAAAATAGTAGCTTATTTGTGTCATGGAAATGATCAACTTACCTGCTTGCACTGAAGCCCCAGGGCCTGGGAATATGGCCTGTGACTCTGTGCTAAGTCACTTCAGTTGTGTCCCAACTCTGTGCAACCCTATGGACTGTAGACCACCAGGCTCCTCAGTCCATGGGATTCTCCAGGTCAAGAATACTGGAGTGGGTTGCCATGCCCTCCTGCAGAGGATCTTCCCAGCAGGGAAGGGATTGAACCTGCATCTCCTGCATTGATTGGCAGGTGGGTTCTTTACCGCTAGCGCCACCTGGGAAGCCCTTGTGACTGTGTATCTGAATTGAAACAAAGGCCGCTGTTCAGCATGTGCTCCCTTGACCTGTTGGCCCTGATCATTGGTGTCAAGTAAAGGAGTGACTTTTTTACTGTTCCCCTCCCCAGGGAAGGTTCTCTGGAGGAGGGCATGGCAACCCACTCCAGTATTCTTGCCTGGAGAATCCCATGGCCCGGGGAGACTGATGGGCCCATAGGGTCACCAAGAGTCAGACATGACTAAGTGACTAAGCACAGCACAGCACCCCAGGTTAAGGCAAAAGAGTCATCATATATTCGCTTTCCTTTATTGCAGGACATTTGTGAAGATATTTCTGATCATGTCGAGCAGATCCATGCCCTCCTTGAAACAGAGTTCTCTCTGAAGCTGCTGTCCTACTCTGTCAACGTGATCGTGGACATCCACGCCGTGCAGCTGCTCTGGCACCAGCTCCGTGTCTCAGTGCTTGTTCTGAGGGAGCGCATTCTGCAGGGTCTGCAGGATGCCAATGGCAACTACACCAGACAGACGGACATTCTGCAGGCTTTCTCCGAAGAGACAAAGGAGGTGGGTGTTTTCTTGGAAGCCACATAATGCATCATCAAGTGTGACTATTTGAGAATGTTTTCAGTTCAGAGGTGCAGGATAGGAATTATTTATAAGTAAATAAGCAGGTCCTAAGCTGGGCTTTGAAACTAGGGATAGTGATGGGAGGCTTTGATGAATGAATCAATCTGTCAACCAGAGGCTATGATGAATGAATGAAGTTATGAACCAGAGTTAACTCACACCTGGTAGTTTACATAGATATCACCTGTAGCTTTTGGTGCTAGCCTGACATCCTGTTCCTTGTTCAACTATTTTATAAATATTTATTGAGTTCACTTTCATGCATTGGAGAAGGAATTGGCAACCCAACCCAGTGTTCTTGCCTGGAGAATCCCGGGGATGGGTGAGCCTGGTGGGCTTCATCTATGGGGTTGCACAGAGTCGGACACAACTGAAGTGACTTAGCAGCAGCAGTAGTAGCAGCAGCAACTGTGGGCCAGGCATTAGGTGCTAAGAATATAATCATGATCGAAGCATGATCTTTGTCTTTAAAGGGCTGAGATTCGCGGGGGATTGAGACAAGTGGACTGACACGAAGACTAGACTCTGGTCTACATGACTTACATGCAGATACAATCGCCTACGTGAAGCCACTGGAGGTCAGAGAAGGGGCATCTAATTCAGGCAGGGAGGCCTTTCAAGGAGACGCGAGTCTAACCTGAGACTTGAGGAAGAAGCAGGATTAGACTGATGAATGGAGGTAGAAACTGTTCTAGACAGAAGGAATGACATAAAGATTCAGAGGTAAGAGAGAGAAGGATAATATCAGAGAGCAAAAAGCTCAAAGGACCAGGAAGCTGGATTTGAACTAAAATGTGAGCAAGGTCATATCATGAAGATGAAAAGCTATATTAAAAAGTCATATTAAGAGAAGTGGACTTTATTTTGAGGATAACAGAAGAGTTTGTTCAGGGAATTGATGATTCAGTTCATGCTTTAGAAAAATCATTCTGGTTGCAGTGAGTCATATGGGCTTTAGAATTTTGCACAACCAGTACACTTAGATTTTTCGTACTCATAGTAAGCACAGTTTGGAGAGTTTATTGTTATTGATTATGATGCATAGTTTAAGAATGAACACTGTAAAGTTAAGTCCAAGTAAACTCTCCTATTCCCAAATAAACGCACAATACACAGAGGTATTGTGCTAGCTAAGTAGGGGCTATATATATATGCGTGTGTATGTATAGATAGATACCATGTTTGGATATATATATAGTGTGTGTGTGTGTGTGTGTGTGTGTGTGTAGTCCCTTGGCTCTTGACACCCAATTTAGTGCTCTGCTGTTGAATTTGTGGAAAATATGTATTATACAAGTATAAAAGGCATTTATATAAATATATAAGACTAAAAGGCCTTATAAAGAGTACTCCCTAGCTCATTAATTTATTAATGTGTTAGTGGCTCCAACATTATCAACAGCACAAAACAAATCTGGGCTTCTCATAAATGATTTATACTTGTTGATTATTGTTTTCTTAATGATGCTCTTGCTGTGGAAAATTCCCTGCAGGTCCTAGAAGTTTATGGGAATGAAAATCTACTGGGCTCACTTCTAACTTTAAGGCACAATCTGTTTTCATTTAGCTTTCCTGGATAATGTGGCAATGAAGGACATGATACAGTCTTTGGTAGGGTTCCTCTTAAAATTGTAGGATGAATATGTAGGTATGTGTTAGTCCCCAGATGCCATCCTTCCAAAGTGGGATCCCTAGAGGGTCCTCAATTGGAATTCTTGTGGTTATGGGAAACTACAAAGAACTCTAAGCAACTGTGCATGCGTGTGTGCCGAGTCACTTTAGTCATGTCTGACTCTTTGCAACTCTATGGACTGTAGCCTTCCTGGTTCCTCTACCCATAGGATTCTTCAGGCAAGAATATGGAGTGCATTGTCAAGCTCTCCTCCAGGGGATCTTCCCCACCCAGGGATCGAACCTGTATCTCTTACATCTCCTGCACTGGCAGGCCAGTACTTTACCACTAGCACCATTTGGGAAGCCTAAGAAATTATAATCCAATTAACAGAAAAGAATCCAAAACTAGTCAACTCTGCTCTAAATCTGTTGTTACAAGGCATTGTATGCTAATGAGGTGGAGATCAGAAATGGAAGGCTTTGTCTTAACTCTGAAGAGATCTTACTTTAGGTATCTCTTGGTATCTCCAATCTATACATTCTTTTGTGCTTGTTTGTTCTTACCCATGTATTCACCTCATTCTGTCCAACATCCCATATTAATTAGTCATTAGACCTGCCCACTTTCTACCACTAGAGGGGACATTTGGAAATAACTGAGTCAAACCAATTCATTTTACATATTTATTTATTCAAATTATTAGAGAAGTGCTATGACAAAAAAAGTTTAAACTACTGCACATTTGCACTCATTTCACATGCTAGCAAAGTAGTGCTCAAAATTTTCCAAGCTAGGCTTCAACACTGCATGAACCAAGAACTTCCAGATATACAAGCTGGATTTAGAAAAGGCAGAGGAACCAGAGATCAAATTGCCAATGTCCATTGGATTATAGAAAAAGCAAGAGAATTCCAGGAAAACATCTACTTCTGCTTCATTGACTACACTAAAGCCTTTGACTATGTGGATCACAACAAACTGTGGAAAATTCTTCAAGAGATGGGAGAACCAAACCATCTTACCTGCCTCCTGTGAAACCTGTAGGCAGGTCAAGAAGCAGCAATTAAACCAGACATGGAACAACAGACTGGTTCCATATTGGGAAAGAAGTACGTCAAGGCTGTATATTGTCATGCTGCTTATTATTATTTAGCTTTTATGCAGAGAACATCACACGAAATGCCAGGCTGGATGAAGCACAAGCTGGAATCAAGATTGTCGGGAGAAATATCAATCAACCTCAGATACGCAGATGACACCAACCTTATGGCAGAAAGCAAAGAGGAACTAAAGAATCTCTTGATGAAGGTAAAAGAGGAGAGTGAAAAAGCTGGTTTAAAACTCAACATTCAAAAAACTTAAGATCATGGCATCTAGTCCCATCGCTTCATGGCAAATAGATGGGGAAATAGTGGAAACAATGACAGACTTTATTTTTTGGGGCTCCAAAATCACTGCAGATGGTGACTGCAGCCATGAAATTAAAAGATGCTTGCTCCTTAGAAGAAAAGCTGTGACCAACCTAGATAGCATATTCAAAAGCAGAGACATTACTTTGCCGACTAAGGTCCGTCTAGTCAAGGCTATGGTTTTTCCAGTAGTCATGTATGGATGTGAGAGTTGGACTGTAAAGAAGGCTGAGTGCTGAAGAATTGATGCTTTTGAACTGTGGTGTTGGAGAAGACTCTTGAGAGTTCCTTGGACTGCAAGGAGATCCAACCAGTCCATTCTGAAGGAGATCAACCCTGGGATTTCTTTGGAAGGAATGATGCTTAAGCTGAAACTCCAGTACTTTGGCCACCTCATGCGAAGAGTTGACTCATTAGAAAAGACTCTGATGCTGGGAGGGATTGGGGGCAGGAGAAGAAGGGGACGACAGAGGATGAGGTGGCTGGATGGCATCACTGACTCAATGGACGTGAGTCTGAGTGAACTCCGGGAGTTGGTGATGGACAGGGAGGCCTGGCATGGTGCAATTCATGGGGTTGCAAAGAGTCAGACACAACTGAGCGACTGAACTGAACTGAACCTAGACAGCGTATTAAAAAGCAGAGACATTACTTTGCTGACGGTCCATCTAGTCAAAGCTACAGTTTTTCCAGTAGTCATGTATGGATGTGAGAGTTGGACCATAAAGAAGGCTGAGCACTGAAGAATTGATGCTTTTGAACTGTGGTGTTGGAGAAGACTCTTAAGAGTCCCTTGAACTGCAAGGAAATCAAACCAGTGAATCCTAAAGGAAACCAATCCTGAATATTCATTGGAAGGACTGATGCTGAAGCTGAAGCTCCAATACTTTGGCCACCTGATGCCAGGAGCCGACTCATTGGAAAAGATCCTGATGCTGAGAAGATTGAAGGTAGGAGGAGAAGGGGATGACAGAGGGTGAGACGGTTGGATGACATCACTGACTCAATGGACATGAGTTTGAGGAAACTCCTGGAGGTAGTGAAGGACCGGGAAGCCTGGCGTGCTGCAGCCCATGGGTTCACAAAGAGTCATGACTGAGTGACTGAACAACAACAACAACAACAACAACAACAACAGCAACAACAGTTTATTCATTCAATAAACATTTTCTGATCAACTCTGTTTATAGCTGGGAATGTAAAAGTACTCTAGAGTTTATGCTTATTGTGTTTTGTGGAATATGTTCATCATGCTTTTATTTGAACTTGTTTTGTTCACCAGGTGGTAGCCCATGAAAAATGAAAAACCATTGAGACTGTAACTGGCCACTATTTTCACAGCTGTGTTGTGACTTTATATTAAGTAGTACCCATGGTCCCCACACTATGAGCTCAACAATTATTTACAGATTCAGTTGGAAGCAGTTTAGTGGATTTTCATGTCTGGAGTCAGTTTTTAGCTTTGGTGTAGATATGCAAGAATATATTGTATGAAGGGGTAAAGGAACAGTGGATTCAAAGCCTTCTGCTTTGTGAACATTTCTCTATGAACTGAAGCACTGTCTCCATTACCATCCTTTCTGAAGCTATTTTTTATCCTATTTTTTGTCAGTTTTGTTTTTGCCAACACACTGAAACTGTGGAAAATAGGAAGAGAATTAGGATAAAATTCTAAGCTTTATCAGAATAAATTCAACTGTGAAAGATTTGTAGAATGAAGAGGGAAATGGTATTAAACATGCTGATAATCTAAAATAGTAGATGTATTCCAGTGAAGGTGAATTCATTTTCTTTTCTAGAAATCAGTTGAGTTTCAGAGCCCATCATAGAATAGGTTTGAAAACTGAGAAAGTGGCAAGTTCTCTTTCTTTCTGTCCTTACACAAACAAAATGAGTTTTATTCCTTTATTTAAATACGGAGTAGATAATATCTTGTAAACAAATTGGCAAATGTATTACTGAAACAAAGCCAGCTGAACAAACAAATGAAAAATACTTTAGGGCAAAGCTCAAAATTGTATAAAAATGTGTTATCCTGAAATTTTCTATATTTCAGAAATTGTGATAAGCAAATTATGTTTATTGTTTCATTTAGTAAGAAAGATAATGGATATTAAAAGTAGTTCCATTTTAATGTTACTCATCCATAGAAAAGAATGAAAGATCTCCATTTGCAGCAACAGGGATGGACTTATAGAGTACAATACTAAATGAATAAGTCAGAAAGAGAAAGACAAATACTAAATTATATCACTTTTAAGTGGAATATAAAAGATAACATAAATGAATTTATTTATAAAACAGAAACAGATTCACAGGTATAGAAACAAGTTTATGGTTACCAAAGGGAAAAGGAAGGGAAAAGGGATAAATGAAAAGTACGGGATTAATAGGTATACACAACTATATATAGAGAGTAGATAAACAACAGGGATTTACTATATAACACAGGGAACAATATTCAGTATCAGAATAACCTATAATGGAAAAGAATCTGAAAAAATATATATGTAACTGAATCACTTTGCTGTATACCTGAAAATAATGCAATATTGTAAATCAATTGCTTCAGTTAAAAAATATACTTCAGTCATGCTTCCATTAAGAAATAGTGTCATTTTTCCATTCAGTTCTCAAAACTGAATTTAAGAGAGTTTAAGTGACTGTTTAAGGACATAAACTTAGGAATAATTAAATAAAGCAAGCAAAACCAGCTCTTAACTGATCTCTTCTGTAATAGTAATAATTTCTTTCCTCCCTTCCTTTCTTTCTACCTCCCCTAAATATTTATTGACTTCCCTGGTGGCTCAGATGGTAAAGAATCTGCCTGCAATGCAGGAGACCCGGGTTCAGTTCCTGGGTTGGGAAGATTCCCCCAGAGAAGGGAATGGTAACTCACTCCACTATTCTTACCGGAGAATTCCATGGATATAGGAGTCTGATTTCTTACTCTTTCTAAGTCACTAGGTAGTCAAAGATGAATAACATATGTTATTAAATGTTAGGAATCACCATCACAATTTTGTTAGATCCTCAAACAATTCTGGAAAGTAGGGAGAGTGAGTGCTGTTATCCTTATTTTACAGATTATATTGTAATCCATCTTACAAATAAGAAGACTGAGGTTAAGAGAGGTAGTTGTACAGGTAGTGATAACTTTTAATAATATTAACACAATAGTAAACATTGATTAAGAACTTACCATATGCCAGACGGTGTGGTAAGCACTTTACCTGAATGATGCTCATCCTCACAGTGGGAACACATTGGCCCTTGCAAGCACTCATACCATTGCACTTTGCGTGTTCTTCCACTAGCACTTAACCACAGGACAATTTATATCACAACAAAGTGCGATGTATATAAAATAAGTAATAAGGGTAAGGATTCATTGAGTACCTATCCATGTGCCAGACTTGTGTCTTATGTAGTCTTTAAGGCTTGCAGCAGCCCTATGACATGGCTTGTTTTTTTCATTTTTACAGATGAGGGAAATGAAGCTTAGTGACATCAAGCTACTGGTTCATGGTCATATGAATAATTAATGCATAAGCTAGAACTTAACTCTGCTGCTGCTGCTGCTAAGTCACTTCAGTCATGTCCAGCTCTGTGCAACCCCATAGACGGCAGCCCACTAGGTTCCTCTGTCCCTGGGATTCTCCAGGCAAGAATACTGGAGTGGGTTGCCATTTCCTTCTCCAATGCATGCATGCATGCTAAGTTGCTTCAGTCGTGTCCATTTAACTCTGAGGTTTGGGCATTTAATCACTGGAATCAACTAAAACTACATAATCAGAGGAATAAACTTCATGAAGGCATAGATATACATTCCCAAATGTCTTCATTCATTCAACAGATGTATCTTTGAATGCTTACTCTCTGCAGCTCACTATGCTAAGTGTTGTGGTTATCCTGGTGAGCAAGCCATTTTCTATGTGATTTATATCCTTGTGGTGCTTACAGACCAATGGGATAAACAGATTAATCAAAGAATCACAATAGTATGTATTTAAAGATTGAGATAAATGTTTCAGGAAAAACAACATAGTTTTTTTTGAGAGATTATAAAAGATTCTGATTTATGTGGGACTTTAGAATCTTGAAGAAATAAAGCTTGATCTGAGGTCTGAGGGGTGAGTAAGAGTTAACTAGTTAGGGGTGTTACAGGTGGGAAGATTTATTGGCAGAGGAAATAGCATGTGCAAAGGTTCTGAGGCAGAAGAAAGACAATATATTAAAAAAAATGAAAGGATGATGCTGTGGCTGAGTACAGTCTTGGAGGGGCAGGTGGCCTGAGAGAGGCCTCTTTATATCTGTCTTTGAAGGGTTTGAGTTTTAATCTAGCAGTAGGAAGCTAACAAATGACTTTAAGCAAAGAAGTAATAGCATCAGACTTGCAACTTGTAAAGATTACTCTGGTGGCAATGTGGAAGGCAAACTGGAGGAGGGGATATATCCGTTTAAAATAGCATCCAGTGAATCAGAGAAAATTTTGGCACAAAGGTCAGAGTGTGGACTCTGGATCAGACAGCCTTCATTTAGGGCTTAGCTCAGCTTTAGTCACCAGGCCCTGTGCTAGTTATGTACCTTCTTTTGGCTCAGGCTCCACTTATATAAAACAGGGACAACAGTACAGACCCCAGGAGAAAATCGTTTTGAGGATTAAATGAAAAAATAATAGTAATAAGGAACCATCCCCATTTATAAGATGAGGAGATTTAGGCTTAAAAATAAAACGAGGCTTTTCATTATTATTATTTACCTAGATGTTGTGGAATAAGACTGAAGGGAACAGGAGATTAAAGGCAAGGTCTGAAGAGAGAGAACCTCCCCAATCCAAACAAACAAATGAGCCAAAAAACCTGATATAAGGGCCTGGAGAGATCAGATCTTGGGATAACCCGACTGAAATAACAGAGTTGTGCTCACTCCATTCCTCCCTCAGGAGCACAGAGATCTGGGGTATCACCACCCTCCGCTCCGCAGTTTTCTTTCTTCATCTCCTAAAGGGCTAGATTAGACCAGCTATTCCTTCAGCCTTGTAGGCATGTCGGATGCTAGGGTCCCTTCTGTCCCAAACAAATCGTCAATTAAAACTCTCCCCATTTGTTGTGTGATGTTGGAAACTGCATTAGTAATGAGATAAGAACCTTAATCACACAACCAACAATTAAATTAAAAACACTTATAATACTATTTTTTAGCATAAGGGAATTTCAAGTCAGCCTACTTTGAAGGAAGGTGGGCACTTGGTATCTAACATACACAGATGAAGTGGGCATCAGGGTGGGAGAGTATGGGAGAATACACACAGAGGAAAGGGATGGGGGCTGCAAAGATACTCTTTTGAAACACGTTATTTTTTTCCAGGATTCTCATGTTTACCTTCACACAGATGGGGACAGTAGAAGCTGGTCTTGAACTGTTTTTGTTATGTATGCAAATTCAGTATTTCATCTTCCTGTGATTTGTGAACATATTTTTAACACAACAGACTTACTATAATTAATTATTCTACTTTAAAGTATTTACTGAGCATTTACTATGAGCTTACGACTGTAGCATGTGATGGAGTGATAAGCTAAAGAGATATACGTGGAGATTTTACTCTCATATTAATTTGTTCTCAGAAATATTACTACTTAAGGCATCACTTAACAAATGCTTCCTAAGTGAACAATACACTATTTTAAAACAGAAAGTCCAGGCAAGAATGGTTATTTTTGGATTGGCCTTGACCAAGGCTCTGTTCTCCAGATTGAAGAAAAATCCTTAAATATTTAAGAACAGGATGCTATGTAAAGCAATATGGTAATTAGTGAATGTGCCTTTCTGTACCTGAAACCAGAAGCAATTGAGATTGATGCATTTTTGGCCTGTATTGTGGCTTCTGATGAGATTTCATGTGAGCAGCAAAGTGAGTGTAATGTTACATTTGCTGAAACCATTTTCGTTGTCTGTTTCAGGGCCGGCTTGATGCTCTAACGGAAGTAGACGACTCTGGACAGTTAACAATCAAATGCTCTCAAAATTACTTGTCTCTGGATTGCGGTATTACTGCTTTCGAACTATCTGACTACAGTCCAAGTGAGGATTTGCTCGGTGGCCTGGGTGATATGACCTCTAGCCAGGTCAAAACCAAACCCTTCGACTCGTGGAGCTACAGTGAGATGGAAAAGGAGTTCCCCGAGCTTATCCGAAGTGTTGGGTTACTTTCGGTGGCTCCTGACTCCATCCCTTCCAACTGCAGCGAAGCCGTGAGCGAGGAGGCGTCTCAAGTATCTCTTTCAGCAGGTGACAGAGGTAGACGTGAGGAAAATAATGCGTGCACAGTGGAGGAACAACCAGGCTTAATGCAGGGGCCATCATCTTCAGTGGAAGCTCCGACAAATGCTGTTCAACCCGCTTCAGAAGCTGTGGAGCAAGAATCTGATTCCTCTTCCCAACTTGGGGCAAAGAATCCACAGCCTCTTGCTTGTGAAAACACAACCCCCAAGCGATCCATCAGAGACTGCTTTAACTATAATGAGGACTCTCCCACACAGCCCACGTTGCCAAAAAGAGGGTTTTTCCTTAAAGACGAGACATTTAAAAATAATCTGAAAGGCTCTAGTGGAAAGAAGCAGATGGTCGACCTGAAGCCTGAGATGAGCAGAAGCACCCCATCCCTGGTGGATCCTCCTGACAGGTCTAAGCTGTGCCTGGTGTTACAGTCTCCTTACCCCAACAGCCCCTCTGCCGCCAGCCAGTCATATGAGTGTTTGCACAAGATGGGGGATGGGAATCTTGAAAATACAGTTAGAAGTCACATTAAGGAGGTCTCCTCCAGCCTGGGGAGGCTCAACGACTGCCATAAAGAGAAGCTTCGACTGAAAAAGCCCCAGAAGACCGGAGAAGAGGTGCCTCCATGCCAGACCCCTAAACAGGAACCCAGTTCAGACAAGCAAGCCAAAAGCACTAGGAGTTTGACAGTGCCGAATGCAATTCCTTCTAGTCCTTCCAAGGCCGGACAGAGGCAAGAGACAGAGTCTGCCTCCACGTCCTCACTGGAGCCGTGTCACCAGAGGAGTGGGAAGGCCAAATTGCCAGTGCAGTCAGAAACATCCAGTTCACCACCTTTTACTCAAAGCAGTGAGTCCTCTGCTAGCTCAGACAGCGTCACATCTCTAGGACCCCTTCTTTCAGAACACAAAGACAAAAGCAGCTACTCCTCCTCCCCAAGTCACATCACCAGGAACGGTCAGGTTGTGGAGGCCTGGTATGGCTCTGATGAGTACCTGGCACTGCCCTCTCACCTCAAGCAGACAGAAGTATTAGCTCTGAAGTTGGAAAACCTAACAAAGCTGCTGCCTCAGAAACCCAGAGGAGAAACCCTTCAGAATATTGATGACTGGGAACTGTCTGAAATGAACTCAGATTCTGAGATGTATCCAACATACCATGTCAAGAAGAAGCATACGAGGCTAGGCAGGGTGTCTCCAAGCTCATCCAGTGACATAGCCTCTTCACTCGGGGAGAGTGTGGAATCTGGCCCCTTGAGTGACCTTCTTTCCGACGAGGAACTGTGCATGCCTCTCTCTGGCATGAAAAAATACATGGACGAGAAGTCAGAGAGAGTCTCATCCTCTGAGAAAATTGAGAGCCATTCTGCTGCAAAGTCTGCTTTAATTCAGAAACTGATGCAAGATATTCAACACCAGGACAACTATGAAGCCATATGGGAAAAAATAGAGGTAAGGATGGTCTTCTTAATCTAGATGATTTCTTACCTGGTTTTTGGAAGTATTGCTGGGAAAAGGTGAGCCCTTCTCTGTTATAAAACGTCTTGCTATTTTTGATAAACATAGTTGATTCCCCAAAGAAAGAAAAGAAAAAAACACACAATGATCACTGCCTAGTGACAGTGGGCCTCAACCAGGAACTGTGCATGTCTGTGCATTAGCTTGATGTGTGCCTGCTGCCGTAGAACTCTTGGTTGGTGTTGCTCAGACCTAACATTGCTCCTGGTGAGTGGTGGACCCGCTTGAGTGAAATCCAAAACAAAGTACAACAGTAGCCGTGCACACATACCAATACTTCAGGAATGTGTGAATGGAAAGTTCCAGTTACCCCCAGTGCTTTTCTGATTTGTTGGTTCTAACCCCAGAATAGCTTCCGTATCTCCAATATTAACTTTTGCAGAAAAAGACCAGACAGTTCTAGTTTCTCAGGATTTTTTCTTTTCTTCAACCTTCCTCCTCTGGCTAATAACCATGCTACCTGTATTCTGTACCATCTATGGGCTCTGAGATGGGGAGGTGATATTTTGGGTAAATCTGTACTTTTAGAGCAAATTATTAGATGTAATGAAATCTTTAAGAAGAGAAATCAAAATTTTCAGAACTTAGCTCATTAATGTAAGCTGTGATATAAGATACTAGATAAAAGTATAGTACATATGGATGGAATGACCTGGAGGAAGAAGATGAAAATATATAAAACAAAGAGGAAAAAGTTAACAGCAATATATAATAATAGTTACATATATTAATTGTTTTTTACTAAGTATTTGTGTGTCCAATCTTCACAGCAACCCTAATATTAACCCTATTTTATGAGGAGATCGAGGCTGAGAGAGACCAGGCAGTTTGCTCTAGAACTCATATTATTAACTAAATGCTCCCATGCCTTTACACAAGAGTGACCAGTGTGTACCACATGTAAATACGGTAGTATTGAAGAGAAGAAATAATAGCAGCAGAGCTAAGATTTGCCTGGAAAGTCCTTGTGAAAGAATAAGCTTTCACTGGGGCTTTGAAGAATGTGCCAGGATTTAGACAGAGAGAACTAAGCTGAGCATTTCAGGCAGGAGCAAAAACCAAAACATGGAGGTGGGGATTGAGAATGAGCATGGTACTGGGGCACAGAGAATTTCTCAACAGAAGATCAGTGAGCGGGGAGCACTACATTTCCATACATTTAATAGACCTGGTTGCTGCCAGGCTCTGATGGCCAGACCAAGGCAAGTAGGATTTGTTCACCAGACATCTGTGGTAACTTCTCTGAAAGCGACTGAGAATAGTCATGGCTCGCGGTAACTCACCCTCCTTGGGCTGTTATTTGCACTGGTTCTGTGCTAAGGGCCTTACATGCCTTGTTCTGCCAAGTCCTGGGAGGTAAGAACTTTTCAGATGAAGATGGCAAGGCAGAGTGTGATTAGGAAACTGGCTCAGGGCCTCACAGCTAGTGAGTGCAGAGCCAGGAGTTGAACCCAGAGCCAGCACACTTGAAGCAGAATAGGCTGTGGCCTCTGATAGCCTTTCTGGAAGGCCTCCTGGGCAGTGACAGGAAAGATAGTCATGGCAGCCATGGTGGTGACGTATACGGAGATGCCTCTGGCAGCCAGCGTAAGGGG
Source organism: Ovis aries (assembly GCF_016772045.2). Classification (NCBI taxonomy): domain Eukaryota; kingdom Metazoa; phylum Chordata; class Mammalia; order Artiodactyla; family Bovidae; genus Ovis; species Ovis aries. The sequence continues at coordinate 40,690,663 of NC_056071.1, forward strand.
CTGTGGAAATGGGGCACGGGTGAATGTGGGGAGGGCTGTTGACGACAAGACCGGGATCCAGAAAACCGGTTCCAGACCTTGCCCAGTCATTAAAGACAAAGAGTGGCTCACAGCTAGTCATGCTCCATTCTGGCCTCATTTCTTTTTTGTAGGTAGAGATGTTTTAAACAGATGATGGCATTATACCAGCTTCCAAAGGAAGCATCTTTTATTCCATAATTCTACAAAGATGAAGCTAAGTTTTCAGCCTGTAGGTACTGGTGTAGTTTTAATAGAAGAAACAGCTTGAGATGGAGGTGGGGCAGGTAGTTTTTAAAAATATATGCACTGATGTTGAGTAGATGATGAAACTTTTAAGAGGGAGTGTAGGCCTCAGGAAATATTGTTCTGGAGTTGGGCTATGAGGTGAAAAGCTAAAAGATTAAGCCCCCTCCTCAGACTAACCTCATTTCAATACTTCAGGTGAGGGTGACTGTCACTCCCCAGGTCAGTTGACCTGGGGTATCACATTCTAGCTTTGACCTCTTCCATATGGTGACCCATATTTGACCAGAAAAATATAGTAAGTGTGCAGGCATGCATGCTCAGTTGTATTCAACTCTTTGCAACCACATGGACACTAGCCCGCCAGGCTCCTCGGTGCATGGGATTCTCTAGGCAGGGATACAGGAATAGGCTGCCATTTCCTACTCCAGGGGATCTTCCCCACCAGGGATTGAACCCTTTGCTCATCTCCTGAGTCACCTGTGTTGGCAGACACTTTTTTTTTTTTAACGACTAAGCCATTTAGGAAGTTAACATCTTCCTGGTATCAGGCACATGCTAGGCACTTTACCTGCAGTCATGCTTTCATAAGATTCTCATAACAACCCTGCAAGTCTGTTTTTTTTTTAATCTTAAATTGACCACTTCGCCAGTGCACCCACTCTGGTCCTAGCTACCATCACTCCTGCCTGGGTTACTGCAGTAGCCTCCTTGCTGGTTTCCCTGCTTCCACCCTGCTTCCCCTAAAGTCTGTTCCCGACAGAGCAGCCAGAGTGACCCTTATAAAATAGATCAGATTATGTCACCCCTCAGCTCAAAACCCTGAAAGATCATGCCACCCCTCTGCTCAAAACCCCACAACGGCTCCTATGGCATTCAGGGGCCCTACATGGATTGCCCGCCTGCCCAACTCCTCTCCGACTCATTTCCAATTGCTCTTTCCTGTGCTCACTTCACTCCATTCCCACGTTGGCCCCGTTGCTGTCCCTAGAATAAGCTAGGCACACTTCTGCCTTTCAGACCTTTGTCAGCTCCCTCTGGCTGTACCTTCTCTGTCAGTTTTTTAATTCCTCCTTCTCTTCTGAGTGATTGCTCAAATATTAGCTTCTTAGGGAAGCTTGGGTTTCCCAGGTGGTGCTGGTGGTAAAGAACCTGCCTACCAATGCAGGAGACATAAGAGATGCAGGTTTGATTTCTGGATCAGGGAGATCCCTTGGAGGAGGGCATGGCAACCCACCCCAGTATTCTTGCCTGGAGAATCCCCATGGAGCCTGGCAGACTACAGACCATAGGGTGGCAGAGAGTTGAGCACAACTAAACACGCACACAGGGTAGCTTACCCTGATCACCTTTTAAAAGGTGTATCCTGACCTCTGTTTCTTGTCTTCAGCTCTTACTGTATTTATACATTTTATATAATTCTCTTATTTAGCATGTATATTATTGTTAATGTTTTGTCTCCCTCTGCTAGATTGGGAGCTCTGTGAGGGTAGAAATACTCATCCGTTTAGTTTGCTAGTGAATCTCATGTATCCAGAACATTGTCTGCTACATAGTAGATGCTCAGTGAAGACTGTTGAATGAAAGAGTGAGTGACCCTGCTTTAGAGTGGAGGAAATGAATTCAAAGAGATTAAATTACTTCCCTTAACCCGCACAGCTAATATGTCATAGAGCCATGCTTCAAGCCCCGTCTGCTTTCTCTTCCCACTAGATAAAGTCCTGGGAAGAGAAGAAATCCCTGAGAGAATGAGGATAGATGGAGAAGAGAAAAGGATGTCTCAAGTTTTAGCCCAGTTATGAGGCAGGAATATGAAAGCAGCCCAGAGTGGGGTTGAGGGAGGAACAGAATTCTGTGGTACTAAGTAAATGAAGGGAGAAGAGATGTTTAGTAAGATGAATATCAGCTTTGTTCTTTGCAAAATGGAGTTCAAGAACAGTAAGGATGAAGGAGAAAAACCAACCTTTAGATTTGTTGTAAAGAGTCAGTGAGGACCTTAGAGAAAAAGGGACTTCATGAAAGAGCAGAGGTAGAAGCTGGGTTATAGATGGTTAAGAAGTGAGAGAGAATCATTCCTAATGGCTCCCGGAACCGAGCTGTGAAAGCCATATGAGAGAAAGTATGGCAGTGGAAAGTGAGGTCAGATAAAAGTTTCTATTTAAAAAGTTAAAGCTTATTTGAAGGCAGGAATAAAAGAGTCAGTAGCAAGAGAGATGGAGGTGCTGGAAAGCTTCTCAGTGTGGCATGTGGGACTCCATGGGAGGAACTGTGGCCTGATCTAAAACTATGGGCTGCCTTAGGGTCCCTGGGGACACCTGGGAGTCATGAGACATGTGAGTCTCAGATGCTTTATGTTCTTGTCTTTCTTCACCTCTCACATGTATGTCTTTCTCTTACTAGGCTGGTTTTGTGAATGTGAAAGTTTTGTTTTTAGTTTGAATTTTTAATTCATCAGAAAAATTAATTTTTGAATAGATTGCATGTTTTCACATGGTTTAAAAACTTATGCTTAAGAAACAGACTCACAGACATAAAACAACAACAACAACAACAGCAACAACAACTTATGGTTACCAAAAGAGAAAAGGGTGGGAGTTTGAGATTAGCAGATATACACCACTATATATAAAAATAGATAAACAACAAGGCCCTACTGTATAGCATAGGGAACTATATTCAATATCCTGTGATAAACCATAATAGAGAAGAATATGAAAAGGAATGTGTTTATATATGTATAACTGAGTCACTTTGCTGTATACTAGAAGCTAACACAACACTGCAAATCAACTATACACAACATTGCAAATCAACTATACATCAATAAAAATAAACAAAACCATTAAAAACATTTTAAAAATATTCAGTTAACTCTCTCTCCCATCCTTGTCCCTCAATTTGAGTTCCCACCTTGCCAGTGATCATTGTGGTTTTCAGTTCTTATGTCCTCTAAGAAGTGCTTTATACATACACAAATGAATGCAAATATATTGGTTATGCAGTATTTTAAAACCTGGGAAATAAGTTGCAACCCATCCTTCTCCTCTAATGAAAGTTCCTCAGTTAGGTGAGTTCTTAAGTGATGGTCTATCTTCCAGTCTCTGTGCAGGTTGAGGGAATCTTCCTCAAACATGGCTGATTTCCCGAGAACCTCTTGTGTGGATAAGGTAATCGAGCATCCCAGGTCTGAGTGCTTACCTCCTATGGGGCTTCTCAAGGCCTAAAATTAAAAGTCGAGAGATGAGTCAGTCCATTGAACTAGACTCATTTGCTCTGATACATTCAAGAAATAAAAGCAACTAAGAGAAAGGGCAAGGACATGTCTGGAGCAGGCAAAATCCAACAGAATGATGAAAAATTAGCTTAGTCTGATGTCTGGACATATGTGGTTTAAGTGTTAAGGAATGGCAGCTATAGCTTGTGGGCCAAAACTGGCCCAAGGCCTAATTTTTAAAATAAGATTTTATTGGAACATAGCTGTGCTCATCATTTATGGCTACTTTTGTCCTGCAGTGACAAAATTGAGTGTTGTGACAGAGACCAATGGCTTGGAAAGCCTAGAATGTTTGCTGTATGGTCCTTGATGGAAAACATTTGCTGACCTTTGCTTGAAAGTGAGGAAGAAGCTAGGCAAATAATGTCTGCTGAGCATCCACTATATGCGACGTTCTGAGTAGATTCCTTCATTTAATTTATATAACATCCCCAGGGAAGAGCTATTATTGGTCCTGTTTGTACAGATCTAAGGCTCTAATGCCAATGACTTGCCCAGGGTCACCCTGCTGCTAAGTATGGGAGCTGGGATTTCAGCTGAGATGCCAGAACTGACTTGCTTTCCTCCTAGAGATGTATTCAAATGCCAAGGAACTTAGGCAGTAATCACATAGGCAGATCAAATCTATTTATAAAACCCACAGACCACTACTAGATTAGCAAATGAATAGTATGACTTCTTTCTCATAGCCATAGCTGGTAAGTAGCCACTAGTCCAATGTAGGTGATTACTGATGCTAGTTGAGCAGTTGTGATTCCTAGGGAGCTGGAAAAGTGCAGTGTGGTGTGATAACAGCAGGGCTTCCCTGGTGGCTCATATGGTAAAGAATCCACCTGCAATGCCGGAGATCTGGGTTCGATCCCTTGACTGGGAAGATCCCCTGGAGTAGGAAATGGCAACCCACTCCAGTATCATTGCTGGGAAAAATCCATGGACAGAGGACCTCCAGTCCATGGGGTCTTGAAGAGTCAGACACGACTGCTGCTGCTGCTGCTAAGTCGCTTCAGTCGTGTCCAACTCTATGCAACCCCATAGACGGCAGCCCACCAGGCTCCCCGGTCCCTGGGATTCTCCAGGCAAGAACATTGGAGTGGGTTGCCATTTCCTTCTCCAATGCATGAAAGTGAAAAGTGAAAGTGAACTCGCTCAGTTGTGTCCCACTCTTAGTGACCCCATGGATTGCAGCCCACCAGGCTCCTCCGTCCATGGGATTTTCCAGGCAAGAGTACTGGAGTGGGGTGCCATCGCCTTCTCCACAGACACGACTGAGCGACAAGTAAAGCATTTCGGGAGATCTGTCCTTTGGGATAAGTGCCAGATTCCCTTCTCACATCACAGGCTTTCTGCTCACTCTAAATTCTCGGAAGTCACTCTGGAAGACATGACTCCACTGGGTTGAATTTATTGGTACCAAGTTAATGGATACATGACATAGCTAATTCCTTTTCCCCCCTGAGATATAAATGTCTTCAAATGCTCAACTATAGTGTCTCAGCTATAGTTCAATGACTCAGCTGTTGTTAGCATTTTATCTCAGAGACATCTACAGTCCAATTTGAAAACCTATTTTTGGTATCAGCTAAGAATGTCTTTGCACATAAGTAATTTCAGATTGAGTGCAACAGATATTTGAGTGCTTGCTCTTTGTAACTAGGCTATATAGAATTGTAGTCTAGTCTGTGGTAGCAAAGGCAGTCACCATTGCCGCCGCCTGTAGATAGAGACAGGAATTGGTCAGTAATTCCCGAGTAACGAATAATGGGAATATAGAACAGGTGTGGTCCTGGGATTAACTTGTCACTGATTTCTACATTTCTTTATCCCAGAGATAAAATGGTGCAGATAAAACCCTTCCTATTTTTCATCCTCGTTTTGACCATATGTTGATACATCACTGATGCCACACTGATGGTGGCAGTGATTAAAGAAATATCACGCTCTCCTGTCTTCTCTTTTTCTTCTCCTTTTTTTTTCCATTGTGGTAAAAGAAAAAAAAAAAACATGGAATTTGCCTTCCTAACCATTTTTAAGTGTATAGTTCAGTAGTATTAAGTATCGTCTTATTGTTGTGAAACATATCTCCAGAACTTTTCCATCTTTCAAATCTGAAACTATACTAATGATGCCTTTATCCCCTCTCCTTCAGCCACTGGGAACCACCATTCTACTTTGAGTTTCTATGAATTTGACTCCTTTGTGTGTGTGCTCAGCATGTCCAACTCTTTGTGACCCCATGGGCTGTAGTCCACCAGGCTCCTCTGGCTCCTCTGTCCATGGAATTTTCCAAGCAAGAATATTGGAGCAGGTTGCCATTTCCTTCTCCAGGGGTTCTCCCCTACCTGGGGATCGAACCGGAATCTCTTGAGTCTCCTGCATTGGCAGTGGATTCTTTACCCCTGCACCACCTGGGAAGCCTTTTAGATGCCTCATTTAAATGGAATTATATAGTATTTGTCTTTTTGTGACTGGTTCATTTCACTGAGCATAATGTCCTCAAGGTTCATCCATGTTGTAGCATATGGCAGTATTTCTTTCTTTTTAAACAGTGAATGATATTCCACTATATATATATACATATATATATATCTCCCACATTTTGTTTACCCATTCATCTGTGGAGGGATATTTGGCTTGCTTCCACGTCTTGGCTATTGTGAATAATGCTGCTATGAAGGTAGGCATGCAAATACCTCAAGACCCTACTTGCAATTCCATGGATATATTCTTAGAAATTGGATTGGATTGCTGCTGGATCGTATGGTAGTTGTGCTTTTAATTTTTTGAGGAATCACCATACCATTTCCATAGTGGTTGCTCCATTTAAAAATCCCAAGTACACGAGTTTCAGTTTCTCCATATCTCCATAGCCTCACCAGCATTTGTTGTTTTCTGTTTTTTTTTTTTTAAATCATAGTAGCCATTCTAATGGGTGTGAGGTAATATCTCATTAGGATATTGATTTGCATTTCTCTGATAAGTGATGTGGTGAGCATCTTTTCATATGTTTGTTGGCCATTTGTATATCCTTTTTGGAGGAATGTCTATTGAGGTCCTTCGCCCATCTTGTAAATTGGGTTATTTGATTTTTTGTTGTTGAGTTGTAGGAGTTCTTTATATTCTGGATCTTATTATATTTTTTATTTTCTAACATTTTCTGCCATTCCATAGGTTGCCTTTTCACTGGGCCCTTTGATACTCAGAATTTTCAAAGTGTGCTGTAGACCCATCTGTCTATTTTTGCTTTTGTTGTCTGTGCTTTTGGTGTCATAGCCAAGAAATCTTTGCCAAGACCAATGGAGGCTTTTATGTTTTCTTTTAGGCATTTTATAGTTTAAGACTTAGGTTTAAGTCTTTGAGTTATTTTTTTATCTTTTCTTAGTGTGATTACCTTTTATCTCAGGATGATTACCTTTTATGCTTTAAAGATCTCACCTCTCAACCTCTAGCTTTTTTGTATGATAGGACAAAACTTCAAGAGCCAAGATTTGTCTTAAAAAATAAGAAACGACAACAAAAAAACACTTAGGTGTTTTTAAAAAACCCTGCCTACCGTTCTTTACTTGATTTGAAACACAGCTGTATTGTTTTTATTTGCCCCTTCATGCATTGGAGAAGGAAATGGCAACCGACTCCAGTGTTCTTGCCTGGAGAATCCCATGGACGGGGGAGTCTGGTGGGCTGCCATCTATGGGGTCACACAGAGTCGGACACGACTAAATCAACTTAGCAGCAGCAGCAGCAGGAAGGCAATGGCACCCCACTCCAGTACTCTTGCCTGGAAAATCCCATGGACGGAGGAGCCTGGTGGGCTGCAGTCCATGGGGTCGCTAAGAGTGGGACACGACTGAGCGACTTCACTTTCACTTTCACGCATTGGAGAAGGAAATGGCAACCAACTCCAGTATTCTTGCCTGGAGAATCCCAGGGACAGGGGAGCCTGGTGGGCTGCCATCTATGGGGTCGCATAGAGTCGGACACGACTGAAGCGACTTAGCAGCAGCAGGCCGCAGTCCATGGGGTCGCAAAGAGTCAGACATGACTGAGCGACTTCAGTTTCACTTTTCACTTTCATGCATTGGAGAAGGAAATGGCAACCCACTCCATTGTTCTTACCTAGAGAATCCCAGGGATGGCAGAGCCTGGTGGGCTGCTGTCTATGGGGGTCACACAGAGTCAGACACGACTGAAGCGACTTAGCAGCAGCAGCAGAGTAACTTAGTAACTTTATCGAGATCTGCTATAAATTTAATTTTCATCTCCTTTTGATGTTTCTTTTGTACCAACCACATAGCGGTTTTCCTAAAGTTGGTGGAGTGGTAGTCTGCACTTCAGTGTTTGTAATGATCTCTTAAGAGTATCTGATCAGATAGGAAGCATTTTGAGGTTATTGGATTCAACTCTTCTTCACTGGCATTTCATTTTGTACATGCCTTTCCTTTATGCTAATCTTATCCCTCATAGTTGCTAGTCTCACCTTTCTCCTGTATCTGAATTATCTTCCTTATTTCTTTTCCTTTTCCTTTACTATTCTTCTGGAATATATTTTCTTCTGGAATATATTCACTCCCTGGCACCTATTTTCCCTATTAATTTCCTTCCCCAAGTGCATCTTCTGCTTTCTCCCTCTAAGGTTGTCCTAGAGATTCTCATATTCCAAGTATGAGAGGACTACAAGATGACTTTCATCACCATTCAAGCTTGAACCCTTGATCTTCTCAGTGCATTTCTTATTCTTAGAAATGTGTATCCAGTGGGTTGAAAAATTTGTTTAGGTGCAAGAATAAGGAATTTAGCTTAAATATTAAGGAAAAAGCCATGATTTTAAAGACTTGGAAAGGCTCAGCTTTGTAGCTGAAATCGAAAGATCCAAGAGTGCTAAAAGATAACAAACTGAACATGAATTGATAGTGCAGATTATTTTTCCACAAGAGGCATTAGTAACAGAATACTGGGCTCTGAATATTCTTCTGTATTTATGGTATGTAAAATCTCAAATTTTGATTTAAATTCTGGACCTGGAGTTTGAGAGAGCTATGACAACATAATTCTAGGCCCTGTTTGTTAAATATGATAATATTTGATAAGTCTCATCAAGTGGAAAGTCAAACAATGGGAGAACAGAGAAAGGAAGATAACAAGCATCACAGAAGATGCACTGCTTGAGCTGGGCCTTGAATGATGAGCCAAGTTTAGTAGAGATGAGAAGGCAGGATATTAGTGACAAAAGCTTTGGTGTAAGCTAAGGTTGAGGGCAAGAATATTTAAGGTGTATTTGGGAAATAGTAAAGGGTGTAGGCTAAACTGCTGTAGACAAAGAGATTCTGAAATATAATAAGCTGGAAGATTGTTGGTCTCTCACATAGCAAGAGGTAGGCAATCAATCCAGGGAAGACAGAGGCCATCTAGGGACTCAGGTGCTTTCTCCCTGTTGCTCTTGTCCCAGGGGACTCTAGTGCTGAGCCTGTGTTCCATCTCACCAGAAGGGGAACATGGAGAGCACCCAACTTCACTCTCACAGACAGGACTTGGAAGTTGTACACGTCACTTCTGTTCACATCCAGTTGGTCCAGACTTTGTCTTTATAGCCTCAGCTAACTGCAAAGGATTTGGGAATTTAGCCTCCAGGCTATGAACATTAGGAGAGAGATGTCTCTTAAACCAACTGTTGGTTAGAATAGAGTTACTTGAAGGGAATCAGTATGTAAAGTTAGAAAGAAAAGACCAAAATATATTGAACTTTGTATTCCAAGTGCTTGCCTAGCACAGACACAAAATAAATACCTGTCTAATGAATGCATGAAGAAGCGAATAAATGGGTGAGGAAAAGTATCATTCAGTTTGAACTTTTTCCTCTAGACTAGAAGATGCAAACTAAAATGACTCTGAAGAGTGGCAGACAGATAGTATAAATGAGTCACACAGGTAGGTGTAAGTAAGGAGTGAAGGAGACTGAATGGCTGAGGGGCCAGTGCCATGCCTAGTGGGAGGCAGCCATGTGATGGTTGCTTGGGGCTGTGGGCCCTGTGTGGCCAGACGTTGCAGTTTTTAGAAAGAGAGGAAATCTGGGTTTTAGGTGACATCTCCCAGTTTTTAAAATCTTCAGTCTGAACAGTTTAATAACAGGCAAAATAAGATATATCCATCGGATGGGTTTGGCCTTCAAGTCAATTCAGTTCCATTCAGTCGCTCAGTTGTGTCTGACTGTTTGCAACCCCATGGACTGCAGCACACCAGGCTTCACTGTCCATCACCAACTCCCAGAGCTTGCTCAAACTCATGTCCATCGAATCGATGATGCTATTCAATCATCTCATCCTCTGTTGTCCCCTTCTCATCCTGCTTTCAATCTTGCCCAGCATCTAGGCCATTTCCAATGAGTCAGTTCTCACATCAGGTGGCCAAAGTACTAGAGTTTCAGCTGTAGCATCAGTCCTCCCAATGAGTATTCAGGACTGATTTCCTTTAGGATTGACTGGTTTGATCTTACAGTCCAAGGGACTCTCAAGAGTCTTCTCCAACACCGCAGTTCAAAAGCATCAATTCGTCTGAGCTCAGCTTTCTTTATAGTCCAACTCTCACATCCATACATGACTACTGGAAAAACCATAGCTTTGACTAGACGGATCTTTGTCGCCAAAGTAATGTCTCTGCTTTTTAATATGCTGTCTAGGTTGGTCATAGCTTTTCTTCCAAGGAGCAAGTGTCTTTTAACTTTATGGCTGCGTCACCATTTGCTGTGATTTTGGAGCCCCTGAAAAGAAAATCTCTCACTGTTTCCACTGATTCCCCATCTATTTACCATGAAGTGATGGGACTGGATGCCATGATCTTAGTGTTTTGAATGTTGCGTTTTTAGCCAGATTTTTCACTCTCCTCTTTAACTTTCATCAAGAGGATCTTTAGTCCCTCTTTACTTTCTGCCATAAGGGTGGTGTCATCTGCATATCTGAGGTTATTGATATTTTTCCCGGCAATCTTGATTCCAGCTTGTGCTTCATCCAGCTTGGCATTTCACATAATGTACTCTGCATATAAATTAAATAAACAGGGTGACAATATACAGCCTTGATGTACTCCTTTCCCAATTTAGAACCAGTCTGTTGTTCCATGTCTGATTCTGACTCTTGCTTCTTGATCTGCCTGCAAATTTCTCAGGAGGCAGGTCAGGTGGTCTGGTTCTCCCATGTCTTGAAGAATTTTCCACAGTGTGTTGTGATCCACACAGTCAAAGGCTTTGGCGTAGTCAATAAAGCAGAAGTACATGTTTTTTCTGGAACTCTCTTGCTTTTTCTGTGATCCAATGGATGTTGGCAATTTGATCTCCGGTTCCTCTGCCTTTTCTAAATCCAGCTTGGCCTTAAAGTCACTTATTTGCAATCTTTCTGATGAGGAGAAATTACTCAAATGTTTGGCCCAGATAGTTTATAGTTTAAGGTTAACATGACTATGGTATGCTAGATACATCTCTGGTGAAGTGGTTCTTGATTGTGGCTGCACATTATAATGACTGGGAGCTTTGAAAAGAAAATTCCAACTTCAGGCTCCACCCAAAGCTATTAAAGCAGATTCCCAAGGGATGGGTAGTTTTTAAAGCTCCTTCATGTGGTTCTGATGTGCAGTCAAGGTTGGGAACTAATGCTCTAAGGCTAATTTTGAAGGTTGGTGCAACAACCTGCATATATGATAAAAGGGTCTGAACTATGGTTTTGGAAGTCAGTTGAGGAAAATGAAGAGAGGTGGGTTATGCTATGAAGGGAAAATCAGTCTAGTTTTGTGGCTTTTAAAAAATGAGATAGTGTAGGAAGAAGGTCAAGAGTTGAGATTTCAAGCTAAGATTTGGGGGCTGAGAGATATAAGAACTTTAATAAACGGTTCCAAGGGACATATGAAATTAAGATCTACAGTAGATGAATGGGGCAGAGATAGATGTTATCTTGTATGCAGATGCTGTGGCCAGATCCAAGTTGAGAATCTCAATTAATACAGCATTAAAAAATAAAGCTACACAGATGTTTTTATAGCTAATATTATATATATGTATGTATATTTATTTGTTGCAATGCCAGGGGAAAAAAACTGAATTAACATTACTAATGGATTTGTTGGGACAGTATGTCAAGGTCATTGCTCAAGGTTTGTGGAGAAGAACTGTAGGAATTCAAAGCAAATACCTTCCTGGTTAACTCAGTAGGAATGTTTCAGTCCTGTGTCAGTTTGGCTTCTGCAGAGCCTTAGCTGGCACTCCAGGCTTTATCCATGGTGATTTAGCACCACCATGAGGCTGCATCCAGTCAGTGCATCTGATTTTTAGCTTCCGAAAGGTATTATAAGGAAGGTGCAGCTTTTTGTTTGCAGTTTTAAATATTAATATGAAAATAGTTCTTTGTTCTTTTCTTGGTGTAAAAAAGCTATGATTAAATTGGTTTTTGTTGTGTCAGGATGATAAAAGTTCCTAACCTCATTTGACAGCAAGTATTTCTATGATGATGAAAATCAAAAGAGGAATAAACTCAGTGTTGCATTTTTAATTCAATTTCAATAATTATCAGGGCATTAGTGAACCCTTCTTTATCCTTAAGCCTAAAGTAATTTCTCTGTGTTAACAGTATGATGTTTTAGAAAGACAGTGATTAAAAAAAAGAAAGCCTTGACATTTATTGCCCACTTGCCATGTCAGGCAAGATGCTAAGAGTTTTATTCATTTAACACATCATCACATTAATTCTCAAGAAAAAAATACCTCTGTGATGAATACACTCTTATCTTATTTTATCCCCGTTTTACCAATGAGGGCAGAGATACATAGAGAAGTTAGTAATTTACTCAAGTGTACAGACTGAAAGGCAGGAACTTTGAACTCCTTTCATAGCCCCTCATTGTTTAATTATGAAAACTTGAATACATCACTCAAAGTTTACTGTTTAAATCTCTTAGTCTCTAAAATGGGATATTAATTATGTTTGTCACTGCACAGATTATTGTATGAAATTACAAAGAGCACCAGCTCATTGTAAACTCCAACAGCTACATGAATACCAGTCTTATCATGATTGTGACCTTTCCCATGAATTCAAGGAATTAGCGTCCACAATAATAGAAAGAATAATCTTAATTTTATAATAAGAATATTAATTCTGCCCCATGTAGCACTGAGACCTTAGAAACTTTAGCCCTCAAGCCTCAGTTTCAAAAAATAAGCATTAGTAGAGAAACTGAACTGGCTGACCTCTAAGATACCTCTCAGTTCTGAAATGTTATGAGATTAAGAGGCATAACTAAGAGATGCAGCCATTTCTCTCTAAAATATTTGCTAGAATATATCACTTCAACATGGAATTTCTTTCTGTTCCATGGAATCCTGGGTGAATTCTCTTTAGAAGACCCTAATGGTGAGTGAGTGTGGGGCTATGACATTAATGAGCCTGGTGGTATGAAAATACGCATGCTGCATTTCCGGCACTGTAAAGTGAGAAGAGCCAGACATCCTAGAGGAATCTAGGGCCTGGCTAGAGTTTCTCAGATGCCAAGAGGCTAGGGACAATGGTGACGGTAAACAAGTAAGAATTAGATATGAATTAGACTGACTGATAGTAAGTAAGTAAGTTCAGCTAAATGAAGCAGATTGGAAACATTCATCTTGACAAGTTTGCTGTTGTAATGTCTTAAAATTAACTTTTTAATTTTGATCAGTGTGGGGGCAGATGATTCTAAGAGTGTGGGTTCTGTGACGAGGTCACGCATGATGTCAGACCATGTCAGGCTATATATGATCTCATCATATAAAGATGATTGGCCTGAGATTTTCATGGTCGATAAACAACTTTACCCAGGAAAGGTGCTACCTGTAAGTTCAGGCCCAGGTACTTTGCATTTTTCAGGTTGATGCGGTTCTGTGTATCTTGAGCCAGTGACTTGATCTCTCTCACCCCAGTTTTTTTCCTTGCAAAATAAGTTAAAAATGTATCTTCCACATACAGGTTTTTTTTAATGATTAAATGTGTTAAAATGTTTAAAGAGCTCAGAATTGTATCTGGTGTGTAGTAAGCATTTAAGAAATGTTCACTCCTGCTGTTGTCATTGTTACTATAACTGTTTTGAGAGGGGAGGGCTGAGGCCTCAGTAGCTGTTTGTATGCAGGTGGCTCTGGCCTTTTGGGACCGGATGCCACCACCCTATTTTCTCCTCCTACCTTCAGCCATCTTGGTCATTATGAAGCCTCAACCTCCTACTCAAGACCCGTCACTGTGGGACCTGTGATAGTCACCCTAGATTCCTGCACCCCTCTTCTCTGTGAGGCTCTGAGCCTCCTGCCTTGACAAATGATTCTTCTGTTGCATTAGAGATGATTCTTCTCTAATTGGCCCAATAATTTTAGTTAATGCACTTCTCTGACACCTTAGGAAGTTTATGTAGAGGAATTTATGCTGTGAATATGTGTTCAGATAAATACAAACTTCTAGTTTATAATATTGCCACACAGCATCCTTATAAATAAAATGTACTTATTTATGTGTAACTTGTATTTATACATATTTATAATATGTATTTATAATTTTGTACTTATAAGTAATAATTCCCACAGCACTCCTTAGCCAGAGGAAGATCATTACGATTTATCGGAAGAAAAAGGGAGTGTCTCCAGGAGGTTTACAATTGTCCATCAGAACTCTGACTGCAAAAGATGGAAAAAGTAAGGAAGCATGTTGGAGAGATAGTGCTAGGCCGGGATGGTTTGCTGGGAGAGGAGCCTTGCAGCAAATCTTAAAGGATAGGGATAGTGAGAGGAGGGTATGCAAAAGTCACCAAAGAACAGTTCCCTGTTCAACTAGAACAGGGAAATCATCTGAGCATCCCTGGCTCTGAAAGAAGCTCTGTATGCAAGAACCAGAGATGCTAACAGTCAGAAAGGCATGAGAAGTTGTCCAACTCATTTCTCTCATTTTACAACTGGAACATGCCTCTCCCAGGAGTACTTTTCAGTTCAGTTCAGTTCAATTTCACAGTCGTGTCCAACTCTTTGCAACCTCTTGGACTGCAGCAAGCCAGGATTCCCTGTCCATCACCAACTCCCGGGGTTTACCCAAACTCATGTTCATTGAGTCAGTGATGCCATCCAACCTTCTCATTCTCTGTCATCCCCTTCTCCTCCTGCCTGCAATCTTTCCCAGCATGAGGGTCTTTTCAAATGAGTCAATTCTTCACATCAGGTTGACCAAAGTATTGGAGTTTTAGCTTCAGTATCAGTCCTTCCAATGAATATTCAGGACTGCATTACTTTAGGACGGACTGGTTGGATCTCCTTGCAGCCCAAGGGACTCTCAAGAGTCTTCTCCAACAACACAGTTCAAAAGCATCAATTCTTCTGCGCTCAGCTTTCTTTATAGTTCTACTCTCACATCCGTACATGACTACTGGAAAAACCATAGCTTTGACTAGATGGGCCTTTGTTGGCAAAGTAATATCTCTGCTTTTTAAAATGCTGTCTTGGTTGGTCATAACTTTTCTTCCAAGGAGCAAACATCTTTTAATATTATGACTGCAATCACCATCTGCAGTGATTTTGGAGCCTGCCAAAATAAAGTCTATCACTGTTTCCCTATCTATTTGCCATGAAGTGATGGGACTAGATGCCATGATCTTAGTTTTCTGAATGTTGAGTTTTAAGCCAACTTTTTCACTCTCCTCTTTCACTTTCATCAAGAAGGTCTTTAGTTCTTCTTCACTTTCTGCCATAAATGTGGTATTATCTGCATATATAAGGTTATTGATATTTCTCCAGGCAGTCTTGATCCCAGCTTGTGCTTCATCCAGTCCAGCATTTCTCATGATATATTCTCAGTCAGTTCAGTCGCTCAGTCGTATCCGACTTTTGCGACCTCGTGAATCGCACCACACCAGGCTTCCCTGTCCATCACCAACTCCCGGAGTTCACTCAGATTCACGTCTGTCAAGTCAGTGATGCCATCCAGCCATCTCATCCTCTGTCGTCCCCTTCTCCTCCTGCCTCCAATCCCTCCCAGCATCAGAGTCTTTTCCAATGAGTCAGCTCTTCGCATGAGGTGGCCAGAGTACTGGAGTTTCAGCTTTAGCATCATTCCTTCCAAAGAAATCCCAGGGCTGATCTCCTTCAGAATGGACTGGTTGGATCTTCTTGCAGCCCAAGGGACTCTCAAGAGTCTTCTCCAACACCACAGTTCAAAAGCATCAATTCTTCGGTGCTCAGCCTTCTTCACAGTCTGATTCTCATATCCATACATGACTACTGGAAAAAACAGCCTTGACTAGACGGACCTTAGTTGGCAAAGTAATGTCTCTGCTTTTGAATATGCTATCTAGGTTGGTCATAACTTTTCTTCACAAGGAGTAATCATCTTTTAATTTCATGACTGCAGTCACCATCTGGAGTGATTTTGGAGCCCCCCAAAATAAAGTGACACTGTTTTCACCGTTTCCCCATCTATTTCCCATGAAGTGATGGGACCAGATGCCATGATCTTCGTTTTCTGAATGTTGAGTTTTAAGCCAACTTTTTCACTCTCCTCTTTCACTTTCATCAAGAGGCTTTTGAGTTCCTCTTCACTTTCTGCCATAAGGGTGGTGGTATCATCTGCATATCTGAGGTTATTGATATTTCTCCTGGCAATCTTGATTCCAGCTTGTGTTTCTTCCAGTCCAGCGTTTCTCATGATGTACTCTGCATATAAGTTAAATAAGCAGGGTGACAATATACAGCCTTGACGTACTCCTTTTCCTATTTGGAACCAGTCTGTTGTTGCATGTCCAGTTCTAACTGTTGCTTCCTGACCTGCATACAGATTTCTCAAGAGGCAGGTCAGGTGGTCTGGTATTCCCATCTCTCTCAGAATTTTCCAGTTTATTGTGATCCACACAGTCAAAGGTTTTGGCATAGTCAATAAAGCAGAAATAGCTGTTTTTCTGGAACTCTCTTGCTTTTTCCATGATCCAGCGGATGTTGGCAATTTGATCTCTGTTTCCTCTGCCTTTTCTAAAACCAGCTTGAACATCAGGAAGTTCACGGTTCACGTATTGCTGAAGCCTGGCTTGGAGAATTTTGAGCATTACTTTACTAGTGTGTGAGATGAGTGCAATTGTGCAGTAGTTTGAGAATTCTTTGGCATTGCCTTTCTTTGGGATTGGAATGAAAACTCACCTTTTCCAGTCCTGTGGCCACTGCTGAGTTTTCCGAATTTGCGGCATATTGAGTACAGCACTTTCACAGCATCATCTTTCAGGATTTGAAATAGCTCCACTGGAATGCCATCACTTCCACTAGCTTTGTTCGTAGTGATGCTTTCTAAGGCCCACTTGACTTCACATTCCAGGATGTCTGGCTCTAGATGAGTGATCACACCATTGTGATTATCCGAGTCGTGAAGATCTTTTTTGTCCAGTTCTTCTGTGTATTCTTGCCATCTCTTCTTAATATCTTCTTCTTCTGTTAGGTCCATACCATTTCTGTCCTTAATCAAGCCCATCTTTGCATGAAATGTTCTCTTGGTATCTCTAATTTTCTTGAAGAGATCTCTAGTCTTTCCCATTCTGTTGTTTCCCTCTATTTCTTTGCATTGATTGTTGAAGAAGGCTTTCTTATCTCTTATTGCTATTCTTTGGAACTCTGCATTCAGATGCTTATATCTTTCCTTTCCTCCTTTGCTTTTCGCTTCTCTTCTTTTCACAGCTATTTGTAAGGCCTCCCCAGACAGCCATTTTACTTTTTTGCATTTCTTTTCCATGGGAATGGTCTTGATTCCTGTCTCCTGTACAATGTCACGAACCTCATTCCATAGTTGATCAGGCACTCTGTCTATCAGATCTAGGCCCTTAAATCTATTTCTCACTTCCACTGTATAATCATAAGGGATTTGATTTAGGTCATATCTGAATGGGCTAGTGGTTTTTCCTATTTTCTTCAATTTGAGTCTGAATTTGGTAATAAGGAGTTCATGATCTGAGCCACAGTCAGCTCCTGGTCTTGTTTTTGTTGACTCTATAGAGCTTCTCCATCTTTGGCTGCAAAGAATATAATCAGTCTGATTTCGGTGTTGACCATCTGGTGATGTCTATGTGTAGAGTCTTCTCTTGTGTTGTTGGAAGAGGGTGTTGCTATGACCAGTGCATTTTCTTGGCAAAACGCTATTAGTCTTTGCCCTGCTTCATTCCGCATTCCAAGGCCAAATTTGCCTGTTATTCCAGGTGTTTCTTGACTTCCTACTTTTGCATTCCAGTCCCCTATAATGAAAAGGACATCTTTTGGGGTGTTAGTTCTGAAAGGTCTTGTAGGTCTTCATAGAACTGTTCAACTTCAGCTTCTTCAGCATTACTGCTTGGGGGATAGACTTGGATTACTGTGTGTGATATTGAATGGTTTGCCTTGGAGACAAACAGAGATCATTCTGCCGTTTTTGAGATTGCATCCAAATACTGCATTTTGGACTTTTTTGTTGACCATGATGGCTACTCCATTTCTTCTGAGGGATTCCTGCCTGCAGTAGTAGATATAATGGTCATGTGAGTTAAATTCACCCATTCCAGTCCATCTTAGTTCGCTGATTCCTAGAATGTTGACGTTCACTCTTGCCATTTCTTGTTTGACCACTTCCAATTTGCCTTGATTCATGGACCTGACATTCCAGGTTCTTATTGCAATATTGCTCTTTACAGCATCGGACCTTGCTTCTATCACCGGTCACATACACAGCTGGGTATTGTTTTTGCTTTGGCTCCATCCCTTTATTCTTTCTGGAGTTATTTCTCCACTGATCTCCAGTAACATATTGGACACCTACTGACCTAGGGAGTTCCTCTTTCAGTATCCTATCATTTTGCCTTTTCATTACTGTTCATGGGATTCTCAAGGCAAGAATACTGAAGTGGTTTGCCATTCCCTTCTCCAGTGTACCACATTCTGTCAGACCTCTCCACCATGACCCGCCCGTCTTGGGTTGCCCCGCGGGCATGGCTTAGTTTCATTGAGTTAGACAAGGCTGTGGTCCTAGTGTGATTAGATTGACTAGTTTTCTGTGAGTATGGTTTCAGTGTGTCTGCCCTCTGATGCCCTCTTGCAGCACCTACCATCTTACTTGGGTTTCTCTTACCTTGGGCGTGGGGTATCTCTTCACAGCTGATCCAGCAAAGCGCAGCCACTGCTCCTTACCTTGGATGAGGGGTATCTCCCGCAGCCCTTCCTCCTCCAGGCCCTCCTGCACGCACTCAGCCACTGCATATAAGTTAAATAAACAGGGTGACAATATATAACCTTGATGTACTCCTTTCCTGATTGGAACCAGTCTGTTGTTCGATGTCCAGTTCTAACTGTTGCTTCTTGACCTGCATATAGATTTCTTAGGAGGCAGGTGAGGTGGTCTGGTGCTTCCTATTAGCACATCCTGTTTTCTGGTTAATACTGGATTTTTCTAGCTTGTCACAAAAGGGCAGCAAGTACTTTTTTCCCACCAAGAACAACCTGAGTATGTTCCCAGTGCGTCTCAGCTGTTGGCTGTTTATCTTTGTAGCCTTGATGGACTTTGAGGAAGATTTCCTTTCTCTGAATCTGGTGTATTTTACAGTTGATTTGAGGACACAGACAGTGTCAAGAACCACTGAAGCAGACACGTAATGAGGGACTGGGGTGAATAAAATTAAGAGCATTGCACTGTGGGGCCTCAGTCTATAGAAGATGCCCAGTAGATATGTCCCTCCACACTGTTTCTGGGTTCTCATTCCTGCCCGTGGTCTCCAGTACTACCTGTAGGTTGCGTTCTCTAACCTAGATCTTGTTCCTTACCCCTCACAAGCTATCTAAGACCATGTAAAATGACTTCTTCCTTCTGAATATCTTCCTGCTTCTTTCAGAGAATAGTAACTCCAACCAAAATTGAAATCTAGAAGTCATATCAGATTCTAACAGATATCCCAATTTTTTTATCTATCAAATTCAACTGTTCCTGTCTGTGTTAACTTCTCTCTCTGCAATCTTGCATGTTCCCTCCATGCCCACTACTTCTGCCTCTGTCTAGCCCTCACAGGAGTTAGGGTAGTAGCCTTTCAACTGGCTTTTCTGATCTCAGCCTTACACCTGCCAATCCACTCTCCACACTGGAGTCAGAGTGAGTCTTCTAAGATGCTGATCAGATTCTCTCTCTTCTGTTGCAGAACTGCAGTGACACCCTGATTGTTCTTAGGATCAAGCCCCAACTTGAGAGTGCAGTGTATATGCCCAGCTCTTGGCTTAGACTCTTCACAACCTCACTTCTCAGTTTCCCTGTTGGCCTCCAGAACATTAGCCATGCTCAGCTACTTAGATTTCTCATAATGAGTAGTTCTCTATTGGATTTTATCTGCCAAGAGTGTTCTTGGCTCCTCTCAGTGTCCTCTATTTTTTTTCATCTGGCCTAAGGCCACCCAATCAGATGGCATACCCAATTAGCTAAGCCAACAGAACTCTGGAATTCTACCTTATTCTTTAAAACTCTAATTCTGTCTTTGTTTTAATTCTAGAATTTTTTACTCCATAAGACATTCATGAAAACTTAAAAATGGACAATATTAGAGCTCTGTACCTGAGGACACAATACTCGAGTCCTTCTGCCTCAGCTGCCTGCTGGTCTGTTACCAGTCAAGTAGTTGACCTTTCTGAGCCTCAGTTTCCTTACCTGTAAGACATTGAACTACCTGGGATCTGAGGGGCTTTTGAAGACTGGGTCTGTACTTCGAATGTGCATGGAACTCTTGTTCTTTGCAAGCAGATGTATTTAGATAGTGCTATTTTCTATCTTCTTGGCTCCACTGATAGTACAGTGGCTGCATTGTTACCCTTAACTGACTCGCTGCTCTGAAGTTCTCTGGTAAAAAGTTGGCTGTTTCTTGCTCATCCAGTGTGATAAACTCTCTACACTGAATTCCATTTTTTTCTAAAGCAATAACTTTGTTATTGGTAAAGAACTGTATATTCTTTAGATAAAATTTAGGCTATTTAAACAATCATAGATAATCTTTTGAAAAATTTTATCATCTAAAAGCACCCCCATCTAGCTACATGCATTCTTGTTCCAATTATTAGATTTACAAGGAGGTTTTACTATTCAGGAAAGTATTCCCATCTAAACATAGGATTATATCATTTCAGCTCTGTGTTCAGTGTCGAGGAAACTGCCCTTTTCATTAAAAATTGTATGAACATATGGGGAAATATTTATTAAAAGTGATTGATTAGCCACAGCATGGTTTGGGGAGACTTTGAGCTGCAGGAGAGAGAAGGAATGACAAGGAAGAAGGAGGAGGAGAGCAAGGAAGAGAGGAGCAAAAAAGGGAGAGAAAAATGAAGAACAAGAGAGGGGAGGGGCAAGGAGTAGAGGAAAGAGAAGGAAAAGGCAAAAGAGAAACACCAGTCAACATTGTAAAGTAGCTATACCTTAATATAATGTTATAATAAAAATATAATATAATAAAAATGAACAAAAATTGTTGCTAAGGAAAATGTTCATCTAATCTCAGTAAAATATTTCCCCTTTTCTATATAATGTTTATATATCTTCTAAAGAAAGTTTATATGGGAGCTCTTGTCTATATAACATGTCTATATAATGCCTATATTTTTGTTATGTATTTCCAAGTAATATTTATAAGATTTTGTATAATAGTAAATGTTCATCTAATGTCAATAAAAGATTAGCCCTTTCCTTAAAAAAGGAGCAAAGGAGGACAGAAAATAGTGTAGAGAAGGGAGAATTATCTACAACACAGGCGGCGGTGATGGGAACGTTGAAGTCTTGCGGCGTGGACAGTGGTTCTCACAGAGGCTCGATAGCAAGAATGGACCACAGTTAATGTTTATGTCCTTTGTTTTTCTCTCTGTGAACCCCATGAGGGTAAGTCTGCTTACAAAGACTGTGGCTTTGTGGTTTAGAGCTTGGACCCTGGAACAAAACTACTTAATAGCTATTTAATGGCTTTATGACCTTGAATAAATTACATAACTCCTCTATGCTTCAGCCTCTTCATCTGTACAATAGAGACATTTGTGAAGATTAAGTGACTACACAAGTTATCAGAAGAATAGTTGGTAGATAGTCAGCACCCAAATGTTAAGTACTGTTATTTATAACGCTGGATATAAAAAGCCTACAAGTAAACCATTAAACAATCATAATCCTAAATTCTAAAGTGAGAGCAACCTAGGTCCTTGTTTGGGATTCGGAGGCAGATAAAGATGGCCTGATCTGCTGATCCAGTGCCTCTGGAACGTTGGGGGTGCTGGAGACAATGTGTCACATGGAGTCAGTGAGCACAGCTCTGCGGGAGGGTCCCCAGCTTCACTGCTTGACAGTTGTAAGCATTTGTGTGTGCATCAGTGCTCTCTGTAAACCCTTACAGCATAGAGTAGTTGTAAGTATAATACATAAGTGCCTGGCACATAATAGGTACTCAGTTAATACTAACTTATCATGAGTTCCAGTTTATTCCTATTTCTTTTATTCATTCCTATCTTTATTAGACTTTGATGATGTGCATTCCAAACTTGCTTTGCCCTTAACATTGTTGACCATTTCTTTTTATAAATAAGTGGGGAATAACTGACCCACTCCAGTATTCTTACTTGGAAAATCCCATGGACAGAAGACCCTGGTGGGCTACAGCCCATGGGGGTCACAGAGTCAGACATGTCTTAGCAACTAAACAACAGGGAGTAACTGAAGTCAAAGCCTTTGGATATTGGAGGAAAGCCTTTCCCATTATAAGAGTCAGGGGTCTTTCTGGGCTCTTCTTTTCCCAGTTGAAACCACTGTCATTTGTATTTGAAGGAATTAGAGATTCAGCTCAGTTTATCATACTCACATGATACTGAGTTCAGAATAAGACATCTCACCTGGGCAGTTTAAAATAATACCTTTCTTTGCCCTTTTTATTCTCTTTCCAACTGACAGCCTTTATTCTGGGATAGTTATATTAGGAATATTTTCAAATTCTAAAGACATTTCATTCAACCTTTAGAAGAGAAGCTAAATATTTCATAAAACATTTCAGTATTTGAGTTTTCTTATGGCAACAGAGTTAAAACTGCCTTAAAGCATTTCATTTTCTCTTCAATCTTTCTTCTAAAAGCACATACCATATCCTCCCTTCTGTCAATTACTTGTACTGTGTTGGATTTGATAGGTAGGAATGTGGGTAAATGTGTAAGTTGGTAGAGTTCAAAGTATCACTTTTAATTCCCTTTCATTTGATCTTGAGCCTCCGTGTCTTGGTAGCATATTATATACACAGATATGTCGTTGGGAAAGGTGAATTGCATTTGAAAGCTATTGTGTAAAAAAGCTATATTAGTCATTTCATATAAGAATTAGGTATATAAGTAAAAATGGAAGGCTAAATATATATGTTGATAGCGTGTGTGTGAAGTTACTTCAGTTGTGTCCGACTCTTTGTGACCCTATGGACTGTAGACTGTCAGGCTCTTCTGTCCATGGGATTCTCCAGGCAAGAATGCTGGGGTGGGTTGCCATGCCCTCCTCCAGGGGATCTTCCTGATCCAGGAAGATCAAACCTGCATCTCTTATGTCTCCTGCATTGGCAGGTGGGTTCTTACCACTAGTGCCACCTGGGAAGCCCATATCTTGGTGCTGTGCTTAGTCACTCAGTTGTGTCCGACTCCTTGCGACTCCATGGACTTTAGCCCTCCAGGCTTCTCTGTCCACGAGGATTCTCCAGGCAAGAATACTGGAGTGGGTTGCTATACCCTCCTCCAGGGGATCTTCCCAACCAGGGATCAAAGTCAGGTCTCCCGCATTGTGGGCGGATTCTTTACAGTCTGAGCCCCAGGGAAGCCCAAGAATACTGGGTAGCCTATCCTTTCTCCAGGGGATCTTCCCTCCTGCATTTTAGGAGGATTCTTTACCAGCTTGAGCTACCAGGGAAGTCCCATACGTTGGTAGATACACATATTAAAGCTCAATGCATAATTTTGCTTTTAAGTGGGGTTCTAATTTCACCAGCTGCCAGAACCTAAATAAAGCTTCCTTTTGGGTAAAGTAAGAGGATTGCAATTACTCACTGGTAATTGCTCCAGTGGTAATTGGTAAAGACTGGCTCCAAAGCATTTGTCCTGGTTTGAAAAATGAAGCCAGATTATCCTTAAAGTGTGTGCTGTTTAAATAGAGAAGCACGATCCCTTCAGGACCTGCAGGTGGAACAAGAAGTAGGGAAGTCTTTGCTCACCTGCAGATTCAGATGCTGCCCCCCCCACATCACCTCATGTGATGACCTGAGCCAAGTTATGACCCCCTCTGCATGGCCAGAGCAGTTGGTGCCTCCTCTCATATTATGACTGTGGGGGGACTTTTCTCTCCATCTTCCCTGTGACACCCAGCAAAATGCTGTATGCTTAGTGAATAATCAAAATGTTTTGAGTGGATGACATAAAAGATCAAATTGGAACCTGTTCATTAGAAATGGTTTTTAAAAATTGTTTATCAAGCCAGACTTTAAAATATATATTTCTCTTGAAATCTTCACATAAACCCCTAATGGATATCCCCATTCCTACCTTACCAATGAAGAAACTGAATTTCAGAGGCACCATGTAGCTCGTTTAGTTTATACTATTAGTAAGAGATGGATGGAGCCTGGAATCAAGTTCAGTTTGTCTGGTTTTAACAGCTGTTCTCTTAATATTATCTGCACTGGTTCATGATAAGCATGTTCCTCCTCCCCCCGCCTTTTAATATACCTTCTCCTGTCATCATGATTAATCCTCATTTAAATGTTTTTCAAGTTCTAATTTCTGCCAGGGACTTAGGCAAATCGTTAGATCAGCTGGCCTTTCATGATTTCACATGGTGCCAGCTGGGCTCTCTGGATTCAGGTGCTGAGTCCACCACCTTCTAGCCACATGGCATTGGGCATGTCTCCTTACTTCTCAGGGCCTCAGTCTTCTCATTTGTAAAATGGGGGCGACAATAGTACCCACCTCACAGGGTCTTTATGACCCTACTTGGTGCCTCTGAAATTCAGTTTCTGCATTGATAAGATAGGAATGGGGACATTCATTCAGGGCTTATGTGAAGATTTCAAGAGAAAATATATTTTAAAGTCTGGCTTGATGATCTATTGTATATTGCTTTTAAATCGTCCGGGCATGTTTGTTGTTCAGAAGCCAAGCCGTGTCCAACCCTTTGCAACCCATGGACTGTAGCATGCCAGGCTTAGTGAGTGCTATATGAGGGTTACTTATTGTTTCAGCTAGCATTGTTCAGATAAGGTCATTCATGGAATCCTTTAATCTTGGAACACTAAGAAAGGGGTAAATGGTTTTGAATGGTTTAAAAAGTTTTAACAGCAGAGGCTGACCTTTTCTAGTTTCAAAAATACAATGAAAATAGTTCACTTTCTGATGCTCTTCAGCATGTCCCTCTCTGAAGGCAGTTAACCTGATCTGGGCTAGGTCAGACAACACACTTGATTTCTGTGTCCACCAAGAAATGTGCATCCTTCTCTGGATGAACACATGTTCACACATATCCAAACAGTAAACACCAAGAGGACATTAGCAGCTCAGCTCACTGGTTAAACTACCTCCTGAGGACTAGGAGCTATCTCCTCTCTGATTGAACTGAGTCAAACTCATCTGTAATTGAGGCACTGATAGGATGGGCTTGCTTAAGCATGTGCTGCCTTAAAATTTTGGTTTAAATTTTCTATAAATTAGAAATAAAATTTTGGTTTAAATTTTCTATAAAAATAAAATTTATGGTGATTTTTGCTTGCTTAAAAAAAAAAAAGATTTTTTAAAGTCCCTGCTCTCATCAGAGATCCTCTTTCAGAAAAATTAATAGAAAATACTGAATGTGAAGGGGAGGGACTTTTTTGAGAGTTTTAATCTCAGTGCTAAGAATGTGAGAGTGGGAACAAATGTTTCTTCTCCATCTGGGTTTGGTAATATGTCTCTCAGAGCACTGTTTCTAGAGGGCGCTGTGGCCCCATGAGAGGAACAGACTCTGGAATGGGATGTGGATTCAGATTCCAGCTCTGCCTCTAGGCTAGGCACCCACTTTCTTTGACCCTCAGTTTCCTCATCTGTAAAATGACCATAATCAGCACCACTTCACAGATTTGTGTTGACAATACAAATATCTGCTTCCTATTTTATACTCCTTTCCCCTTCTACTGAAATAGTTTTCAATTTCAATTTGTTCTAAAAATCATGTAATTCTATTAAAAAAAATTACCCCTAGACCTTTAACAACACAAGGCAGGGGGACCATGTCTTATTCTCTACTGCGTTGCTGTTTCCCGGTCCCCTGTCCGCCGCAAGGAAAGCTCTGTTTCTGTCCTAGAGCAACAGTAATCACCCCCACAGTTTCTAGTAAATCAGACTAGGTTTGTCACAGAAGAGAAATAGACAGGAAAATAAAAGAGATAGTGAGTATTCTTTATAAAATTGGAATATAGTTGGTTTACCATATTGTGTTAGTTCTAGGTTTACAACAAAGTGATTCAGATATATATTTTTCCAGAATATTTTTCATTATAGGGTATTATAGGATGTTGAATATAGTTCCTTGTGCTATACAGAAAATCCTTATTGTTTATCTATCTTATATGTGATAGCATACATTTTTTAATCCTGTACTCCTAATTTCTCCCTCCTTTCCCCACTTTATCTCCCCCCATCACTTTTCTCTTTGGTGACCATAAATTAGCTTCCTATGTCTGTGAATCTGTTTCTGTTTTGTAAATAGACTCATTTGTGCTATTTTTTAGATTTCATGTGTAAGTGATATTATATACTATTTCTTTGTCTGGTTTACCTTACTTACTGTGATAATCTCTAGGTTCATCCATGTTGCTGCAAATGACAATATGCCATACTTTTTGTGGCTGAGAGGTATTCCATATATATACACCACACCACTTCTTTATCTATTCATCTGTCAGTGGATACTTAGATTGCTTCCATGTCTTGGCTATTGTAAATAGTGCTGCTATGAACATTGGGGTACATGCATCTTTTCAAATTAGAGTTTTCTTTTTTCATGGATATATGCCTGGGAGTGGGATTGCTGGATCATATGGTAGCTCTATTTTTAGCTTTCAAAGGGAAACTCGACACTGTTTTCCATAGTGGCTGTACCTGTTTACCCAGCAATAGTGTAGGAGGATTAATAATGGGTATTTTTAACCTGTCATAAGTGTAGCTGTTTGCAAGACTCAACCTTTTATTTTCCTTGCAAATATAATCTTCGAATGTATGTTAACTGAGGGCTTTAACAAATTATTTTACACAAACTTGTAAGTGTACATTTTTATATACTTTACCTGTGCTTCTTAGCCTTTAAAAAAATTTATGCATTAGAAAGTTTCAAAGTAAGATTCTTTAAAAGCATCTCATTAAGGAACTTTCAAAATGTAAATAATTTGATTACTCCAGCAGATGATTTGAAAGTGGGAAGTGCGCTGTTAACTGGTGAGAATAGGCTAATGGCTGTTCCATTTTCTCCCAAGTTGGATGACCAAGGTTTCTTCTGCAGGTGGAATCCTGGCTTGGCTTCAGTTATCAGACTCTCAGAACATGTATCAGATATGAATATAGCAAGGAATACACCCATAAGGAGACAGTTAAGGGGGTGGCCCAGGAGGACTGGTGCCTGTGGCCTGGGTCACTCTCAGTGTGCCCTGGGGTGCTTGGCAGAGAGGCAGAGAAAGATAACGGAAGAAGGGGCAAAAAGGAACAATAAGGTAAGTGGTGGTAGAAAATGACAAGAGAGACAAATGGAATAGATGAAATTCAGGAGTTTGAGGAAAACTAAAATGTGGCCTTTCAAAGGCTTGTAACTCAGTCTGTAGCGGTGAGGCGAACGTGTGTAAAATGTGCTTTTTGTATAGCGCAGCATTGAATTGTGTTATGAAGAAAATCTGATTTTTATAGTCATCTTTGACTCTCCAGGTAAATATGCATAAACTCAGAGTATTAGAGAAACAGGCAGGTCAAATACTAAGAACAGAAACAAACTTAGGTACAGACAGAATTCTGATACAGGCAGAATAAGTTTCACAAAAAAGTTCAGGTACATGTCTCAAGTCTATTGATGGTTTAACTTTTTTTACTGATTGAAATGACCAGAACTCAGTAAGCCAGTGCTTAGACATGCTTTATGTTCTGCTGATATTTTTACTTCACTGATATTTATCTTTTTGTTCCCAGTACTGTCCAGCAGTGTGCTTCACACAAAGCAGCTGCTTAATAAATATTTGTTAAAAGAATGAATAACGGACTTCCCTGGTGGTTCAGTGCTTAAGAATCCTCCAGCCAGTGTAGGGGATACACGTTCAATCCCTAGTCCAGGAAGATCCCACGTGCCGTGGAGCAACTAAGCCCGTGCTTCGCAGCTCCTGAGCCCTCACTCTAGAGCCCATGCTCTGTAAGAAGAGAAGCCACTGAGACGAGAAGTTCATGCCCTACAACCAGAGAGTAGCCCCTTCTGGCCACAACTAGAGAAAGCTTGTGCAGCAGCAATGAAGACCCAGTGCAAACAGAAATAAATACACAGAAGTTTAAAAAGAATGAATGAAAGACCAGTATCTATTTTACTAGGATTTGATTTATATTACAAAATAAGTAAAATTTTGCATTTTTTCCTCATTTTCTCATGTTATTACTTATGTCAGCCTCATTTTCCTTCATTCACACCATGAAGACTCTAGCAGAGCTTCTGAAGATGAACATCAAATATTCGTTTTTCTGCATCCAAATGTGAATTCTCCTGCACGTCACATAGCTCAGTGTACAGAGTGGAGCCTATTTGGTTTCTCTAAGAGTATCCTCTCATGATACAAGAATAGATCTATCCACTTCACAGAACACTGGTTGACACACCACAGAGAAACAGGCTCAGAGAGGTGGAGAAATAGCAGGTGACAAAAGTCTCAGAAATCAGATGGACTTTAGTATCACTTGCCTTCATAATTTCTGTTTATATTCTTATGGCTACACATGAGTAGGAGTGAAGGTGGAAAGCTAAAATCCCCCCTGATAATGAGGAGTGCTTAGATTTTTATTGCAAGTTAACTCACCAGTTAAGTATTAAAATATTAATCAAAGATAATCAAAAGGTAACTGAGGAACAGGTTAAGTTCAATAGAGAACTAGCATCCCAAGCCATCTCAGTGAGTTCAAATACAGAAGCCTGTCCTTCCTCCTTTCGACCTCCAGGTGGTGCTGTTTACCTAGCCATGGCAAGCCGGTGGCCAGCCCTATTCCTTCCCTTAAGATTCAGAGCCGGGCTTTCATTTTTTCAAAACATTTTCCGTTTCCACAGATGTGTTCTTTTAAATGGCCAATAAATTTTTGTAACCACTATTTGAAAATTTGCAAAGTTATTGTGAATTGTGCTTCTTAGCCGAGAAATTTTTTTTTTTTTTTATGTCCAAGACACACCCAGAGTTAGGCGTTTACATTTGTTCCTTGGTCCTGTACCTTTTTTAGTTTCTTAGAACCCAGACTCAATCACAGACATTTGAGCTGTCAGTAGAACTAATCCAAGTCCCTTTAAACACTTATGTGATTTAAAAATAGATTTCTCTTTCAGTTAAGGCACCTCAACTCCTTGGGCTTCTCAGTAAAGAACGCCATCTTTACTTTATCCCCCAAAGCTGGGTTCCTAGCAGACTTGACCTGATTTTTTGGTGAGGGGGCTCTTGTCAGATACCCATTCTGCAGTCCAGTCTAAATTCCTCAAAAAAAAAAAAAAAAAAGGCAAAATCTTTCCTAGGGAAAAAACCAGAGTGGTATCATGAACAGTTTCTTTCCATTTTAATAGATTTCAGTGGCAGGAATGGTGGGAATTTTGTTGTACAGTGTGGACATAGGATGGGGCTGCAGTGGTATCAGTTTTACCATTGATGAGGTATGGAATTTTTAAGATTGGCTTTAAAAAATAACCTATTAACATGCTTTTCTTGTTCTTTCCCCCCCTTCTCTGTCACAAGGGGTTTGTAAACAAACTGGATGAATTTATTCAATGGTTAAACGAAGCCATGGAAACCACTGAAAATTGGACACCTCCTAAAGCAGAGACGGATGGCCTAAAACTGTACCTGGAGACACACTTGGTAAACAAGACTATGTTGCTCTTAATGTTAGTTCGGGAAGAATTTTAATGTGGTCCTTGTTTGTTTATGGAGAATGTAGATTTTACTTATCAGAAGTCATTATATGCTAATAAACCAAGTTTTAATGGGGTAAATTACAGAAGCTGAAAATTTACAGGCATTTCAAGTAATACTATGAAATCTAAATTCTCCATATTTAAAGCTGTTTTTTAAAAACTTTTCCCAAAAAGGTAATTATTTTTAAAAATATCTTAGAAAATTTCACTAGACCCTTGCTCTCTTAAAGTGATGACTGAAGTTTTTCTTCTTCTTAAAAAAATAAATGAAAGGTCATTTTGATGACCATTCTAAGCTTTCTAGAATTCTTATAAAATTAATGAACCTCTCATTATCAAGAGGGTCTACTTTATCTGTTCTACACTGGGTTATTTTAATAAAATATTTAAAATGATGATCTCCATCATTTTTGCTGCTATGTGGGTTTTTCAGCATATAATTAATACAACTGTCATTACTCTTGTCCCTGTGCACAAGGAAAGCCATGGAGAGAAAGTAGAAAACACTTGGATGAATATGCTTCTGAATATGTTAGGAGCAAGAATTATAGACTGGGGGACATTTGATGAACCTCATGAGGTTTTTACTGAATGCTTCAAATGGCCGATATCAATTATGAAGGGGTGGAAACCAAGTAGTGGAGTGTGATAAAGCATGAAGAAAAAGCACATTGTCAGAGGAAATGAAAATTCAAGCTTTCAGGATCTCATCTTTATTCCTTTCACCGATAGCATAAAATTGACAAAGGCAATGAACACGAATTCTTGGGTACCCAGCTGTGGGGCTGATTCTCTGCCCCTCTCACACACTCAGAATTTGGATTGAATAAACATTGCGTGGGAGTCCTGCATATATGTGAGTTCACAGGGTTCTGGAACCGCTCTCTGTGATATTAAGTGCATGGAGGAGAGAGAGAAAGGAGAGAAAAGGGAGGAAGAGGGGAGAGAGAACAGGGATGTTTTTTAGTTCTTCAGTGTTTGTGTTTTGCAGTGTGATTTATATCATTGCAAGAAAAGCAGGAAGAACAGCCTCAAAATCCTATTGCTACATGTAAATATCCCGTGGATGATTTTTTTTAAAACTCACAAAACTGTGTGGTAGAGGCTGAGTATATTGTTTCCATTTTTAGAGAGCTGGGTTGATGTGTAAAAATGCCACTGACCCTAACTGCCTCTCTTGTACATGGGCTTTTGAATACTACCCTTAGTATTCAAATCCCTGTTGAGTAGAGCCTTGATTTTTTTTTAAAAGAGGGCATTTCATAATAGCAAGATAAAGATATTCACTGCTTTATAATGTAAATTGTATTAATTAGGATGTCAACTTTTCACTGGCATTGTTCTGACAGAAATTCTAATCTGTGTTTAAACAGGAGTATATGAACTTTATTTCACATTAAATGTGCTGTCTTAATTTCTCTTGATTTAATATTTTATGGAAAACACAAATTTCGTTTTTGAGGTCCCAGAGGGCATGAGGACATAAAGGGCACTTTAACTCTAGGTTATTTATTGAAAGCCAGGCAAGGAAAATATGAACCAAGGTCTCTCCTCTCTTTGGGAGCTGAATGACCTGACCCTTTTTTAAAGCAATATGTACTCCTCTTCTCAAATCCATATTGCAGAATTATTCACTTAGCTCCCCTGTGTTGGCCTCTGTCTCATTCTAGCCCAACACCATCCACTAGAACTTTCTGTGATGATGGAATATTCAATATTGAACGTCCATTGTGGGAGCCACTAACCACACCTATCTACTGAGCACTTGAAATGTGGCTAGAGTAACTGAGGAAATGAATTGTTAATTCTAATGAATTTACATTTGAATTTAAATTGCCACATGTGGCCTGTGTCCACTGGATTCTGGTCTTGTAAATTGCAGAGCTCTTTACAGACCATAATGAATTGCAGGTATCCAGTACCGGCTTCATAATGACATTCCCGCCTAAAATATAGAAACTATTATTCTCTTTGCTATGGATTCTACATTAGGTCCACAGCAAACAGCTCTTCTTAAAATGTCTTGTCTATCTCTTAAAGAATAACCTTGTTTCCACCTGATGATCAACACTTTTTTGAATGAATTTTCTCCACTACCGTGTCTGTATTAGTTTCAAGAGATAACATAGGAACATCTTCATTACCTCTGCTTTGCAAATAGTGAGGGACTATAATCTCAGATTTGTTCACTGTTGTTAAATCACAATCTTAGGAACTGAAATTAGGAGTAATTTTGTTTTAACAGTTACTGAAGACCTAGTGTGTATGGATTGCCACTGAGTGATGCTAAAAGACAGTTACTGAGTCACCGTTTTACTGCATGCTGTGTTAGTTAATCTAGATACAGCCTGTCATTTAAACATCTTTAATGCAAACTCTGCGTTACTCTGTCTCTCTGAGCACAATGTCCATCTACATAGCTCCTGAGCAATATTGTCATTTATATTTTTTATTATACTTTTTTTACTATAGTGCTGAGTTAACATTGTTATTCTTCTCAAAAGTAGGTGAAAAAAATCTACCTTTCCATAAGGAAAGTGTACAACTAAGCCTAGAGATTTATATTTCTTAGTTCACCCTGTATAAGTCTTTGCTGCTTCTTAATGAGTGGGCAAGAGGTATTTTCAAGAGTATCTAGTATGTGGAGTTAGCTACATGATGAACATTCTCTGTAGAGTCTATAATTTAATGTTAAACCAATGGATGTGAAAGCCTCTGGGTCACATGTCTTTCCTGATTTAATAATGTGATAGAATAGTTGGCACCCTGCAACATTTATTATAAAGAAAAGCAAATAAACAATAAAAAAGTTGTACATTTATATTTTGATACTTAATTCAATTATTTTCCATGACAGTAACCAAGGGTTTTTACCAACACAAATCAATTAAAGCTTTACAATACCTTTATGAGAGATATGAAGGAGCTTTATTCTAACTGTAAGAAATACTGTGAAATTGCAATGATACATCAATGATTTTCCATGATAATTAATCATCTGCTTGCAACCTGGCTGCTCCTTCAAAAATACAATTCATGTCTTTTTAGAAAGTGACATTTTCAGGAAAATGTCAGTCTGGAAAGGTATTTTGCAAATATTGAGCACATTGGATGACCCTCTTTAAACACTACTTTTTTTTTTTTTACTGTTTTATTTTTTTTATTTATTTATTTTTATTTTTTTTTTAATTTTAAAATCTTTAATTCTTACATGCGTTCCCAAACATGAACCCTCCTCCCCCCTCCCTCCCCATAACATCTCTCTGGGTCATCCCCATGCACCAGCCCCAAGCATGCTGCATCCTGCTTCCTCCTTCTTCACCTCTGTCCATTTTTTTAAACAGCTTCATTGAGGTATAATTTTGACATACTAAATTGCATATATTCAAACATTTTACAAGTTTTGACAAATTGACAAATGTATACACCCATGAAACTGTCACTACAATCAAGACAGGCAGCATATCTATCACTTCCAAAAGCTTCCTCCTGCCCCTTTGTAATTGCTCCCTCCCTGCCCTCTCAGATTTTCTTCATCCCTAAGTAGTCATGAGCCTTTAGTTTAGTTTGTACTTTCTAGAATTTTGCATAAGTGCACTCAAGCTATATGTTCTCTCTCTCTCTCTTTTTTTTTTTTTCCTTTTTTGGTCTGGTTTCTTTCACCCAGCATCAGTCAGTTCAGTTCAATCGCTCAGTCGTGTCCGACTCTTTGCGACCTCATGAATCGCAGCACACCAAACCTCCCTGTCCATTACCAACTCCCGGAGTTTACCCAAAGTTATGTGCATCGAGTCGATGATGCCATCCAGCCATATCATCTTCTGTTGTCCCCTTCTCCTCCTGCCCCCAATCCCTCCCAATTTCAGGGTCTTTTCTAATGAGTCAACTCTTTGCATGAGGTGGCCAAAGTATTGGAGTTGCAGCTTCAGCATCAGTCCTTCCAATGAACACCCAGGACTGATCTCCTTTAGAATGGACTGGTTGGATCTTCTTGCAGTCCAAAGGACTCTCAAGAATCTTCTCCAGCACCACAGTTCAAAAGCATCAATTCTTCGGCGCTCAGCTTTCTTCACAGTCCAACACTCACATCCATTCATGACTACTGGAAAAAACATAGCCTTGACTAGACAGACCTTTGTAGGCAAAGTAATGTCTCTGCTTTTGAATATGCTATCTAGGTTGGTCATAACTTTCCTTCCAAGGAGTAAGTGTCTTTTAATTTCACGGCTTCAGTCACCATCTGCAGTGATTTTGGAGCCCCCCAAAATTAAGTCTGACACTGTTTCCATTGTTTCTCCATCTATTTCCCATGAAGTGATGGGACTGGTTGCCATGATCTTCGTTTTCTGAATGTTGAGCTTTAAGCCAACTTTTTCACTCTCCTCTTTCACTTTCATCAAGAAGCTTTATAGTTCCTCTTCACTTTATGCCATAAGGGTGGTGTCATCTGCATATCTGAGGTTATTGATATTTCTCCCAGCAATCTTGATTCCAGCTTGTGCTTCTTCCAGCCCAGCGTTTCTCATGATGTACTCTGCATACAAGTTAAATAAACAGGGTGACGATATACAGCCTTGATGTACACCTTTTCCTATTTGGAACCAGTCTGTTGTTGCATGTCCAGTTCTAACTGTTGCTTCCTGACCTGCATACAGATTTCTCAAGAGGCAGGTCAGGTGGTCTGGTATTCCCATCTCTTTCAGAATTTTCCACAGTTTATTGTGATCTACACAGTCAAAGGCTTTGGCATAGTCAATAAAGCAGACATAGCTGTTTTTCTGGAACTCTCTTGCTTTTTCCATGATCCAGCGGATGTTGGCAATTTGATCTCTGGTTCCTCTGCCTTTTCTAAAGCTAGCTTGAACATCTGGACGTTCACGGTTCATGTATTGCTAAAGCCTGGCTTGGAGAATTTTGAGCATTACTTTACTAGTGTGTGAGATGAGTGCAATTGTGCAGTAGTTGGAGCATTCTTTGGCAGTGCCTTTCTTTGGGATTGGAATGAAAATTGACCTTTCCCAGTCCTGTGGCCACTGCTGTCTTTTCCAAATTTGTTGGCATATTGAGTGCAGCACTTTCAGAGCATCATCTTTCAGGATTTGAAATAGCTCAACTGGAATGCCATCACCTCTACTAGCTTTGTTCGTAGTGATGCTTTCTAAGGCCCACTTGACTTCACATTCCAGGATGTCTGACTCTAGGTGAGTGATCACACCATTGTGATTATCTGAGTAGTGAAGATCCTTTTTGTACAGTTCTTCTGTGTATTCTTGCCACCTCTTCTTCATATCTTCTGCTTCTGTTAGGTCCATACCATTTCTGTCCTTTATCAAGCCCATCTTTGCATGAAGTGTTCCCTTGGTATCTCTAATTTTCTTGAAGAGATCACCCAGCATACTTACTTTGATTTTGTATGTTTTAATTGTCCATTTTTATTGCTGAATAGTATTCCTTTGTGTAGATACAATACAATTTGTTTATCCATTCACCTGATGGTAGACACTTAGGTCATTTCTCTTATCACCATTTTTATTGTCTAAAGAAGCAAAAGTCACCCAAAACTACATTTACGTAGAAGCATCATAAATAGTTTTTCCCTTCAAAAGGATTTTTATTATCTTCAGTTAGACTGCTGAGAAGCAAAGTAGGAGAGCAGGACAGCAATTTTTTCCTCAGAGATTACAGTCCATGTCCATTTGCTGAAAAGACAACTTTCATTTCCTCAATAGTGTTTATCCATGCCTAACTCACCAAATGGCACCACATCATATGCAGCCAATTGCAGGAAAACAAAGCAGAAATTGGTTCTTTTGTTTTTTAAACCTGTAGCCAGAGTATCCAGTAGGAGAAGGCAAAGTCAAACTGACACCGGACATCTGCACAGTAGTTAGGAAAAAGAGCCAAACCCAAAGGCATGGCTTAAACTTGGGAGATAAATTTGCACAGGCAGAGCTGTGTCAGGTTGGGCAAACATTAACCAACCACATAGAAAAAGCCTTGGAGAAACAACATTCTTAATTCAGTTTGATAAATGAGAAAACATGGTGGGGGGGAGGTGATGATGATGAGTCCATATATATTAAGCACCTATGTGTGCCAGGCAGTTATTTACATGTTAGGAATACATGATGAATGAGTTTCACGTCTTTCTTCCAGGGATTTGTAATCTAAGGGAGATGACCATAGATTAAATGTAGTCATCTATAGACCCATAAATGATGAATGTAATATAATTTTGAGCAGTAAACTTCTTGTGAGATAAGCCAAGTACTGTTTAGATCGTAGTGTGAAGTTTTATTGCTCTTCCTCAGGGTAGGGAAGGCTCAGAGATGTAATTTGATGTAGACCTCATAGACCATATATGATTTCTTGGATAAAGAGGGGAGGTGAGGAGGTGGGAGGAAATTTTATGGGCAAGTAAGGGAGGTGGGGTGAGCTATTTGGTGTGGCTGAGGCTATGTTGTGTCTTGCAGGTAAGGGCTGGATGGTAAAAGAAATTGAATGCCCTTTGAGTGGATTGAACTTTTCTCTGTGGGTAATGGGGATTCATAGAAGGTTTGATTTTATTTTAAAGCAGGAGAGTGACAAGAATCAACTGTAAATTCCATGGGGGAAGTCTCAGCTTGCTATGAATTAACTGGATAAGTCCATGGATTAAGTGAGAGAATAACAACGGGCATAGTGGAAAATGAATTTGAGTATAGCATTTGAGGGTCTTCCCTGGTAACTCAGATGGTAAAGAATCTGCCTGCAGATGCAGGAGACCTGGGTTTGATCCCTGGGTCAGGAAGATCCCCTGGAAGAGGGAATGGCTACTCACTCCAGTATTCTTGCCTGGAGAATTCTCTGGACAGAGAAGCCTGACAGGCTACGGTCCATGGAGTCACAAAAAGTTGTACCATGACTGAGTGACTAACACATACACACACAGTATTTGAAGGATGTGCTGGAATGGCACTCTGGTATCAGATTTTTTAAATGTGGGTTTTTTTTTTTTTAAAGTAACTAATGCATGGATAGAACACAGAATTCTACAGGTAAATAAAGGAAGGGAGTAAAAGGGCATGCCTCCCACCTATGTGCACCCCCACGCCCCCCAGCCACCACCACCTTTACCGGTTCTCTTCCTGAGGTGACCATTATTCCTTTTTTCTTTGTATTCTTTCAGAGTTACTCCTGGTATTTGAAAACAAATGCATATGTATAATTAGCTTTGTTCTCTTAATTTATATTAGCAATAATTCAAAATCAGTAAATATATAACTGCTGCATCCTTTCAGATAGCTGCACGGTGTTCCATTTGTGAATATGCCGTTGTTTATTGATGAAAGCATAGGTTGTTTGCTGCAGTCTTTTTCTATTATAAACAGCACTTCAGTGAATATCCTTGAATACTCATTCTCTTGCATAGTATTGGCTTATCTTTAAAATAAATACCTTTCATGTGAAACTTCTGGGTCAAAGGTTATATATATTTAAATTTTTCATGTATTGTCAAATTGTCCTTGACAGAGATAGTGCCAGTTTATACTCAGCAATGCATGAGAAAGCCTGTTTCTGCACATCTTTACTATTAGACCATGTTATCAGATCGGTTGATCTTTGTCCCTTTGATAAATGTCATCTCATTGTATTTTAGTTTTTATTCTTGTATTTAGGTGGTGTTGAGTACCGCTTTTTATTTTTAGAAGTCATTTGTATTTCTTTTCTAAGAACTATATGCTCATATTCGTAACGTACTTTTCTGCTAGGTCATTGGCCTTTTGCTTTGGAATTTATGGGAGCTTTGTGAATATTAAGGAAATGAGTCCCTTTTTTTGATGTGAATAGAAAATGTTTTTAAAAGAAACTGTTTTGGGGGTTCTGTTCTAAAAGAACATGGATATCTCAGTAGTTTGAGGAATCCACGATTAGTCAGGCCTGAAGGCCATACTGATAAGTATGTAAAAGGTCTCTAACCCTGGCAAAAGCGTGTTTGGTTTCCAGTACTGAAAAGGCCAGTATGTTCTAGAGACTTTGCTTCCTTAGTCATGGATGGAACAAGCCTAAGATTAGGGAGGCTGTTGTTGAGTGAGAGGGTTAAATGAGGTCTGAGCAATGAGAGAAATGGAGAGGAAGTGGACAGGGTTAGGCAGCAGATGGATAAGAATAGAGGGGATAGATTAGAAAGGGGGTGGATTAGAAAGAGATGTCAGCAGAAAAATATCTCTTCACTTTTTGATGCTGTCGTCTGGTCAGAAGTCTCATTACCAACATCTGGTCTGTCCTCTGTAGTCTCTCCGGATGCTACCAATGCCCTTGGGATTAGCACAGGAAGGCCTGCTGCCCCACAGCAGACAGAATCTGACCAAGACTTCAGTGTATTGAAGGGTCTGGAAACTGGCTGAAAGCTTCTCTGTGTACGGGGTGGGATTGAAGCTCCAGGGTTATTCTAGGGGTTTGTGAAGTCAGGGAATGTGAACTTTACAAGAAGTATTCACATGCAAAAGAGGGGACATTATTAGAACTCAGCGATTACTGGGGGCATTTGCTTAAGGGGGGAGGAAACTGTCTTTCATACAGCTGTTGGAATTATGGAACTCTAGTTACAGGAAAACACTAAGTTATACTCACTGGAAAAGTTTAAACTGTATAAAGACCATGAAATTAAAAGTAGAAAGCCTTATACTTTCTGGATAACCAACATAAACAGTTTATTCTATATCTTTCTAAAGTGCATACATTGTAAAGATTTTTCGCCCATTGTGCATACTGTTCAGTGATTGTTTTTGTATCTTAATATATCTCAGACGTCCTTCTGTCAGAAAATGAAAATCTACTGCACATTTTAGCTGCTCCTTACTATTTGTATGGATTTGCGACACTTTTCTTAACCATTCCCATAATTATGGCTATTTAAGCTGCCTCTTTGTTGATGCTTTGGCAAATAATACTGCAATGAGCATTCATGTTGTTGTAACAACAGCTGAGCGTTTCCTCCTTGTCCCATTGTTGTCTGTCTACAGCAAAGTTGCAGTCTACCTGAGTTGCTGCTATAGACAGACAGCAACAACAGCAGCAGCTCAGGGTCCCATGTAATGAGATTCTGCCATGTTTTCAGAAAAGCTTTTGCTCCAGTTCCTAAAAAGTGAATAGGGCCATCTCTGTGTGTGTAGCTCTGAATTTGCGTTTATAAGGGTAGTTTTTAAGCCCACTTTCCAGAACCTTGTT
This sequence comes from Ovis aries, assembly GCF_016772045.2. Classification (NCBI taxonomy): domain Eukaryota; kingdom Metazoa; phylum Chordata; class Mammalia; order Artiodactyla; family Bovidae; genus Ovis; species Ovis aries. Next base: position 40,729,594 of record NC_056071.1, read on the forward strand.
CATTTTAGAAGTGGTCCCTGCAATTTGAAGTGTCTTCCTCAAGGGGGCACAAACTCACCAAAACCCTGCAGACAGTACTTTTGTATTGGTGCAGAATGGTCTGAAAACTTTTCCTTATTCCTTATTGTGTCATTACCCTAGGAACTTACAAAAGCAGTTTGAATCGAACTAATAATGTGACTGGCTAACAAAATCTCAATACAGATGTTTTCATGCATTTAGCATTTATAGTTAGATCTTTATGTTATATCATTTTAAATTAAATCATATTTTTCATTTGTATCATAAGAAAAACATGATACTTCTCACCGAGTTTTTAGTCATGCCAGAAAATTTCCCAAAACACATTCAACTATTTTTCTTTAGCTTGCCCTTGCATGTCCACCTGTGTTCCACGTTTCATTGTCTGAAGCTAAGGGATGACAGGCTTTCCATTTCCCACTTCCTGGTGCCCACCTCTCCCTGCCTACCCTCCTCTGCTAAGATGATAGGCAGCTCTGGCCCGAAAAAGTTGAGCTTCACAAGACCAGCAGCTACCACATGCCCATACGCTTCAGTTAATAAGAGACCGTCGACAGACTTCAAAAGCCTGAGCTGTGCGAGACTGGCCGCCACCCCGCTCAGCCTCACGGAGCAGGGCTGGTGGCCTTGTAGGAGCTTTGAAGTTCTATATGCTTGTCCCCCTTGATTCCTGTCAGTTTAAAGTTTAAGGTAAGTAGCTGAGAGTTTAGTAGGGAGCAGCATCACTTCTCTTTGAGGGATTTGAGGTACTCAACTTGCAACCTTGAATTCCTTCCTTTGGTAGCTTGTGGAAGAAAGATCTGTTGGGGATTTATAGCATGCAGGCATTTTGAGGTTGATGCGTGGGGACAGGAGGCACATCCTTTTGCTCATATAACTAATTCTGTGCATCTGGGAGACAAATAGTCTTGTCTTCCCTTTGAACTGTTCAAAGTACCTGGGGATGTACTTTTTGCCTGACTCAGTTTAAGGACTCTTGTTCCCATCATTTTGAAAATTGCTGTCACTTATACATTTTCCTGATTTATTACTTTATTCTCTTTCTTTCAAATGTGATGACTATTTTAAAATAGAATGACAGAGAATAACTGGATTTATTTAAGCACTTGCTGTTTAGGGTTCAGTTCAGTTCAGTTCAGTCGCTCAGTCGTGTCCGACTCTTTGTGACCTCATGAATCGCAGCACGCCAGGCCTCCCTGTCCATCACCAACTCCCAGAGTTCACTCAGACTCACATCCATCGAGTTGGTGATATCATCCAGCCATCTCATCCTTTGTCATCCCCTTCTCCTCCTGCCCCCAATCCCTCCCAGCATCAGAGCTGTTTAGGGTGGTGGTATGCTAAACGCTGAAAGAAAGTTTGCAGAGTGCCTTGTACTACGAGGGTTCCTGCATGGACTGAAGGACTCTGTGTGTGGAGAGCCAGTGGGTGACCTAATTCACTTGAGCCAAGGTGTGTCGCCCACCATCTGTCTCCTTGTGTAGACCTGTGTGCAGATCTTGCTTATCTGCTGTGTCACATGGAATTTTGGAATCTTGAAACAATTTACCTGGCAACAATGATATTAAGATAAAAGTTTCAGGCCTGAAACAGATCTTTAGCCAGAAAAATGCCTGTCATGTCTCCTGAAGGTGTTGTGAAGATCACATAAGCCTGTTGTTTGTGAAGATGCTTTGTTCATGCACGCCCGTCGGAGACCTGAGAACAGGTGTGAGTTGCTCAGGTGTCCCTAGAAAGGTTGAATTTCTTCCTAGCTTCCCTGCCTGAATGATTCTCCTCTGACTTGAGAGATGGCTTGTGTCTTTTTGGTGTCTCCTTTGACACCCTGCCCTGCACATGCTTAATGAGTACTAAACAAATCTGCCAGATGAATAAACGAACATTTTGTAGAAGCAGTGTTACAACCATTACAGCAGCAAATTATAACTAAGATTATAAACCATGAATGTCTGCAGGAATTTCCTGTACAATTTCCAAATCAAAATGGACCCTGGTTACAGACTTTCTGGGTATTGTCTGGTATATTTGTGACAAGAAAAATGCCTATAGAGAGAAACAGTAGGATATTTTTCTTCTGCTTTCAGGATGTAATTCATCCCCTGTGGCAGAAAACACAAGGAAAGTAAAAATGTTAAGTCAGACATTAGAAAGTTAAAAAAAAAATTCCACAGGTTAACGTTACCATTTCAAAAGATGAAGACTATATGACTAAACAGGATGTTAATGACTTGACATTACAAAATTTATTAAATTTATTTCTAAAGCAGTTTGGTTCCCCCTCTCAAATGCATGAAGCATGTGGGAGTTGGGATAGATCTGCCCCAGGCTGCCAAACAAATTTTTAATGGAACTAGAGTCCTTCAGGGATTGTCCTAAATCCACATAATATTCTTAGGTCTTGGTGTTTGCACTGGGACCTGTATATTAGCAGATGTACGTGTGAATAATATACTTATATCCATCCATCACCTTAGTGACTCCGCATCTGTAGAGGCTGCTGCACATCAATTATTCCACTGCAGGGGGTAGAGAGATATTTGGGCTAGCACTGACCTCTTTTTTCAATTAGGGCCTCAGAAGCAGTGTGTTCTGGAAGTCAAATGGTCCCTTTAGACAGAACCTCTGTGAATCTATTTGGCCTAATGTGGCCGTGCTAGGAAGTCAATATGATTACCTGTGCCAGGTGTGGAGGCAGCATCCAGAAAAACATGAAAATTTTGTCACTAAGAGGCACCATCAATATTCAGGGTCTCTCTAACTTCTCTAATCCTTGCATTAGATATTAGCAAGTCTATCAAAAATGAATGCCAGCCTTAATAATGCCAGTATATATACTTTATATACCTTCTGCAAAAAAAATGCAACTATTTGAAAGAAGTTGTAATTTGTTTGAGGAGCTAAATTCACTTTCAAATGCTAGATGTTTTTATTATCTGAGATTTCAGGGGCAAAAATTTCTTCAGAAAGAACAGGATTTTTGTCTTCATATCTTAATGCCCTTACAAAAAAAAACAGAGAACAAAGTTTTTATAATGCTTATTTCTTTGATCATAAACTTAGAACCTCTTTCTCAAGAGCACATAGTGCTTTCCATTTTATGAAGCTTCTGATAGTATACGTGGTGGTGTGTTGCATATTGTCATAACTAATAAATCAGTGACAAATGTAACCACCTCATTTTGTTGGGGAGATATATAATTGTGGTGGTAGCTGACCATTTATTTAATTATGTGGTAAGTACCATATGATGAGAGGGTAAAGTTAAATTGATGATTTGGGCTATCTCAGCCAGGATACAGTTTACATGGCAATTACACCAGGATCATCTCAGTGTAATTGGCAAGTAATTTTGTAGGCGAAGGAACATGACAGCTCATTTACATGGTGTTCAATGAATAAAATTTGGGAACATTTATCAACCACTTCCAAGTGAAGTGATTGCACCAGTATTGCCCAAAATGCTGTATAGGTGACTCGGAAGCATCGTGGAAGGTTTCTGGTATGAATCTGCATTCAGTTGCTCCCTGAACATTTATTAGGTGTGTGCTGTGTGCCAGGTACTGTCCTAGGCAGTGAGAATCCAAACACAAGTAAAAAGTTACATCCTCCTCTCAGAACTCATGGCTGGGAAGCAGACCTGCCATCAGTAGTTACACAGCAGTGTAATTAGTGGAGGTCTGAGCTCTGCACAGGTAATGTGGGTGCTGAGGCGGGGGGAAGCCAGAAGGGTGGAAGATGGTCAGGGAAAGCTTTCTAGAAAGGGTGACACCAGAGATGAATTATAAAGAATGAGCAGGACTGAGTCAGGGGAGAGGGAAAGGACCTTCCAGGCAGAGAGGTGCCTGCAAGAGCAGAATCTTAGATGAGCAAATGGCTGGTGTGAGCTGGAAATTTTAAGCAGTTCAGGCACATTTCAAGGCAGACCTGGTGCCCAAGAAGCAGACTTGGTGGAGATCTCACAGGCCACCTTATCCTGCAACCTGGGGAAGCACTGGGAGATTTCAACAAGCATCTTTCTCAGAGTTGGATCACTCCATGTAATAAAATATTTGTATTCTGTTATTATGATATGCCAGGCTCTATTCTACAGATATCATGGCATCTCATCCTCACAAGAACCCCATAAGGCAGGCACTAACATGTCCTCATTTTACAGATGAAGAAACTGAGTCCACGGAGAGTGCCAAAGGCATGAAGTGGTTGATGGAGGAGCCAGGGTTTGAACCCAGGCCTGTCCAGCTCCAAAGCCCATGCTTGTCCCCAGCACCTGCACCGTGTCACAGACCCCTTGATATGATCGATTGTAACTCCTTGTTTTTAAGTTGCGCACTCCTCCACCTCCTATCTCTACTTCTAGGCTGTGAGCTCTGTGAGGCCAGGAACTATATTTATCTTGCTCACAGCCACATCCCTCAAGCTTAAGATGATGCCTGCACCTTCATAGGCACACCACAAATAAAGAAAAAAATGTAATTTTTAGGGGGTCATGGCTGGAGGTTGTTGAAGTCAGCCTGTCAAAGGATGACAATGTGGGCCTGCATTAGTCGATACAGAATGGTGAGGATGGGAAATAAATTGGCAGAACTTGGTGATTGATTGGACATGTGGATTTTGTTGGCATATCCTCACAGTATTTCTGATCTCCAACTTCTACACTGGAGAGATGACTTGGCAAAACAGTCTGAAGCGGAGGGAAGCTCATGCTGCTCTTCACAAAGCTCTCACATTCCTGAGACGAAATGTTGCGGACTCAGGATGAGAAGTTAGAAGAAAGTTTCCTGGAGATAGTTAAAAATAGAATGAACACATCTGCCTGGAATGGTAGAGGGACAGAGCTGCCCTAGGATAGATGAATGGTTAGATGGCCTTTGGGATTCTTCCCCCTTTGAAAATTTTCTAGTTTAGAATAAATAAAAATTCTCCTGAACCATCTGTCCTTAACTGTCTGGCTTAAAGATAAAATGTCCAAGAACTGGAAAATATTGAGTCCACATGCCTGGATTGTAGATAAGGAAACAGAAGCCCAGAAGCATTAGATGACTTGTCCAAGGGCACACACCTGAGGCAAAATGAAGACCCAGACCACTGGTCTCTCAGTCCCCCACTCCCTGGACTCTCTGAGCAGCATCTGTGTTCCATGCCGTCTGTGGCAGGCCTGTGCTGGGTGCTAGCCCAGAGGCAGAGAGAACTTGGGGTCAGTGCTTGAGGAGTGCAGGCAGCTTCAACAGGAAGTGCTTCTTGTCACCTAAAAATGCCGTGAACACCACCTACTGCACAGAACATTTGGAAAACAGAGACAATGAGTTTGAAAGTCTATAATGGTTTTGCTTTAGCCCCACTCATTGCCAGACACTGCTTCAATGCTTTCCAATCATTGCCACTAATTCTCACAACAACTTGAAGTTAGATAATATTACATTTTATGTTTCAGAAAGCTAAAGCTCCAAGAACTTGTTCCATGAGACCAGACTAAGTTCACTCCGAGTCCTAACTGCACAGTCCCTACTGTCTTCTTTTTCTACACACTGGGTCTGTCCATTGTATCATAGATACAATTTTGAACTTTCATTTTTTTTTTGAAGGCAGCTGTGCTTACCACTATACCACCAACGGTGAACTTTCAATTTTTGACTTGTAATGTGTTCTGTTTTTCATGCCAATTCATAGTCTTCATTGTAATGGCTGTGTAGTGTCTTATCAAGTTTTTAGGAGGTTCTTAAATAAATATTTACTCATAAAAGTCTTTGAATTTTTGGCACATACGGCATTTGGAAGGTATATATTATATTTTGAGGACCATATGACCATCCTCTATCAATGGCATTGGGACAAGCAGGAGAGAAACTGCCAGGCTCTTCACAGGGAATCATGGCTTTCTTTCCCACCAAGAGCCCTTTGGGGGATGCAGATGGTACTCGGCACAGCTCAGAATAGAGTCCGGGTAGAGATGGCCTGAGACAGGTAGCAGGTGACTTTTCAAGCCCCTGCTTCTCTGACTGAACACACATTCTTCCTCCTGTCCTTGTGAAAAAGCAAGTTTTCATTTTCCTAGGGTAGTAAAAATCTTTTGTGTGAAGAAAAAGTGTCACGAGGTGTCTTATTCATCAGCATATATACCATCTCTTTAAAATGACAGTGGGAGTAAAAGTTCATCAGTTCAATATGTCTTTCACATTTGGAGACTCCTGACTAATAAAACTCTGGTATTTATCATCAGAACAGCCAAAGAACTAAATTCTGGCACATGCTATTCTCACGCACTGAGAAAACCTTAAAAAGACAGAAGATTGTCTCCATTCTTCCTTCTTCCATTCATTTAGAAGAAAAAGCATACCTTTTTTTAATTAAAAAAAATATGAGCATGCAGAAACATCTGGCCTCTATTACCCTAGCAGCCTCCTAAATGGTCTCCTTGTCCGCCCTTTTAAAATCAGCTCTACGTAACAGCTAGAAAGATGTTTCTAGAACACAGAATTCTACCAGTCACTCTCTCATGTTGTCAACATCTTCTTCCACTTCTTCTGTTTCTCTTAGAGTTAAATAACACGTGTAGCCACAGCTCCCAACTCCCCTTCTTCGACCTTGTCTTAGCCACACCAAGTGGCTTCTGCTGCCTCCCGGGTTCCTGCTGCAAGACAGGGTATCTCCAGCCCCATGTGGAAATCCAGTCCTTTCTCCACGAGCTCCCCACTGGGCTCTGTAGAACCTGGCTCCCAGTTGAGCTCCCTCAGTACCTATCCAGCACTGTCATACGGAATATAGCCCACAGTCTTGTTTTTATTTGGCCAGCATGGTACTTTAAAAAAGCTCAATCTCATTGAGCATGGCACATCACTGTTCAGCTGAAGGCCCTGCCACTCTCTGTTATACATCAAGCCCTGATTACATGTTTATTTTTTACTGGGTCATATACAGCTATTTGCTTTTGATCTCTTTTACCCAACAGACTATATGTTGCATGTGTATTGTGTACTGTTAACTTTTGTATCTATAGGTCTGGTAGAGACTACTCAATAAATAACTATTGATTTAACATACGCTTTTTAAAAAGAAAACTAAAATTATGTCAAGAAAGATGCAGTAACTCTTTTTGGCCTCTCTGTTCACAAACATAAAATTCATGGACCTCAATGGACCTGGCCCACATTGACAATATTCCTTGGGGACAGCAGAAAGTCTGTGTTCATGATATGATTCTGCTAAAACAGACATTTTGGATCTTGAAGCCTCTGAATGTGCTTATGGTCTTTCCCACTGTTTTGTATATCAGGAGATTCATATCAATTCTTATGATCCCTCATGAATAACATTCTTCACATTTGTCATAGTTTTGTGTATCAAGGCATACATTTCTATGATTTCATTTTATATCCGTGTGACCTCCATATTTCCATCAAACTGAGATCTGCAGAAATTTGGTTGAGATAGTATGGGTAAAGATGTAGTACTTTATCTACTTGGTAAGCTGTGATCATGATCAAAGTGCAGTCATTGTGCCTCACCTGAACTTGGATCCCGACAAGGAGTAAGGCACCCATATATATACAGCTGGTGAGGCTGGAGGTCGAACTAAGGGGAATACCCAATGGTCAACCTCTGATGTATCATCTTTTTGCTAATCGGGTCCTTTGTCTCAGCCACTGTATTTTTCATGTCCTTAGCTATTCTCTTCTGGATGTTCAGTTCTATGCTGCTTTAAAACACTAAAAAAAAAGATGTCGTTATCTCGTAAGCCCCAGATTACTCATAGTTTTGGAGTTTCACATCATCCTCAGTGATGCAGATCTGTGGTACCTGCCTATGGCCATGTTGTTGCCATAAATTAAACCTGCAGAGAATGCCCTGCACTTTCAGGGAGTGCTGTGGATGCTGCAGAGGGACCATATGTCGTAAGGCATTGCTGAGGAAACCTGTTAGCAGCACAGGAATGGAAATGTGCCCAAGTGTCAAGTGAAACAACAACAACAACAAAGTCCTTTGCTTAAGCTTCCTTCCCTAGGGAAGAGGTGGGCACAGAAGCAAGTGAGTTTATTACAGAATTCTTCAGCAGCCAGAAATTTCATTGACAATTTTGTTCATGTGCTGGCTTGTCTGCCTTCTCAGAGGCCCACTGTGCATTCCTTATTGATGTTATTAGTCGTTAATGGATACACCTGAAAATCAAGCAATATCATTTGGGTTGTAGTTGTATTAAGTGGTTCTTTTCTGTAGCATAAAGCTTGTCAGCTTATCTTTTTTCTTAGTAATGAACACCATTTTTTTCAATGTCCTAATCAAATCCTTCCACATAATCTTGAGACAGAACCAGATCCAACTGCTTCTATTCTGTACTATTGGCCTCAATTATGTCAAATTATGCAACCTACTCACAGGTCCTAAGGTTCTCTTTTGTTGAGACATAGGTTTGATGCATGCCTTCAGAAGCTCATGATTACAACATTCAATACTTGTCTGTTTTAGGTAAATAGAATCAAAGAGAGCACTGGGCTAAATTTATAGTTATGAGGACATCATCTATAGCATAGATTTCTTTCTAGATTTCTTCCTAAGTGTTGGTGCTCTTGGGCTGATCACAGGTATTTTTCTTTTCTATGTCCCTTCTCCCTGAAACACACAAATGCACCTCAATCTGCATGACATTGCTTCAGAGCTGAGGCTCTCCACTATCATGGCAGAAAGTAAATAACACCCATGTTTTGGCTATACAATCATAATAATTTAATTTTTAAAAGCTATTATATTGACCAGAAGCATCAGGCTTCTGATATATTGCCATACTTAATTTTGTTCAACCAAATACCTGTAGTTGAAAGAGGACAATACAAGAAATAGTGAACAACCCTCAGGGAAATCTAATGTTTCTTTCTGCTATATGCTGCAGTTTTACTGTTTCTTATGCCTCTAGTAAGATGAAATGATTCATCATTTTGGAGTCATTTTTTAAAAATCAAAATTCTTATCTTTATATTCCAAGTTCTGATTATGTCTCTACCTCCTTCATATTCAGCTTACTTTGATTGTTCCGCTTTTTCTTCTGAGCTTTAAAAGACTCCTTTTTTCCACTAAGAAAAAGACTCTCCCTGAACCTCCAAGACGGTTCAGGTTCCTTTTGATGTGCAGGGCCATGCCTTATACCCCTTAAATTGCTATTACCCTCTCCAGTGTACAGAAGAGGCGCAATATGGTTTCTGAATGAAAGAATGGGAAAAATTAATACCTGATTTCGTAGCATATGATTGTTTAACCTCTTTCACCTGGATTATATTCCCAATAACACTGTATCATCTCAAACTTGTCAATTATTCTTAATACTAAATTCAGTGTAGTATATAGAATCATTGCTCAACAAGTTTTTAGTGAGAGCAAAATATATCATGTATTTTGGAGTCCTATTATAGAGAAGTCAGAATTTGGCACATAGTCCTTCAAAATCCATACTTTTTCAGATTAATCAAGTCAAGGGCTGGATTTTCACTCTCAAGACTAACCATTGATTCAACATATTGGTTACTATGATTACTCTCCATCAGACCTCCTGTGTTTGGAACACCTTATAACATTCCAGAGATGGAAAAACATCTTTGGAAAAACCATCCCTGTTTCCTGAAATATTAAAATGGAAACCTTCCCCTTCAGAGAGTCCTATTGATCCAGTTCAGCAGATATCCACTATTCCTGCAAATATTTATTGAACACCTTGTATGTGACATGAGTTGGAAATAAATGTGAAACTGGCAAGTCTTTTGATTGTAATAATTTGGTAGCCAAATATGTGAATAAAGCAGAATTCAGTGTGATAAATTCTTCAATAGAAGCAGATATAAGGAACAGAGGAAGCCGAGAGAGGGGAGTAATTAATTCTATGAAAGACATTATGGAAAGCTTCCTGCAAGAAATTTCTATGAGTTGAAATTCACCCATAAGAATAGTTTTATCTTTTGGGTAACTATCATAAGTGAAAAATGCCCCTCGTATGCTTGATGTATTTATTTATAAAGCAATGTCACATTGTAAGGAATAAGCTTGAAATTCAAACATTTGAAAAACATTTGACTCCTCTCTACAGCACCTAAATTCACCTCAGTATTCCATAGTTTGTGTGATATCTGAAAAACAGCTGAATCAAACCCTACTATTAATGGATTTATATATGTGCACATAATTTATGTTGCCAGTGTTTTATGGTTTCATAAATAGTGCTAGCACTAATGTTTCTAAAAAAGTGAAGAAAAGACCTTATATGTGCTGGTAGAATTTCAGTATATATTATAGAACACTGCTACTTTTGATATAGCCTACGGGATGTGACTTTTCATAAAAACCTAATGAATTTCTAGATATGTCAGCTGTTTCCAAACAGATGCACTCTGCTAATCTAATGGAAACATTTTGAGCCCAGATCCCAAATATCAATAGCTTTTAGTATTGCAAATTAGTTTGTCTATTGGGTAAATTGAACTGCGTGGCTCTTGATAAAAAGTAGCAAGTAATTTTATATGGATGTTTTACGTTTAATGGCCTTGCCAGGGTTTGATGCTCATATTTTTCCTTGCAGAGTTTTAAGTTGAATGTAGACAGTCATTGTGCGCTCAAGGAAGCTGTGGAGGAGGAAGGACACCAACTTCTTGAGCTTATTGCATCTCACAAAGCAGGTAAATCCTCCTGAAATATTGCAAGTCTTTATGTCTCCAGACTATTAAGAATGAAGAAGCATTGCTGTAAATTACTGCATATATTCACTTCCTTATGTATTATTAATATTTACATTATCAGATTGACCTTCAAGATTTATAAATGTTTCATATACTGCATACAATGCTGTGATACTTATAAGATGAAATACTGCCTCCAAATGGTCTGTTCATTTTATTTGGGGCTTGCTGTTCACCCAAGTTTCAATTGAAATCGCATTCCTGAAAACTTCACATTGACATGCTTTTCAATGTAGGTGCTCTGGAAATAACATTAAGATAATGAATGAGAATTGTGCATATAGTATAATGCATATGCATCCGGGTACTTGTAGGTATCATTACAGATATAAGGCAGGCAGTCTAGAGACACATGATTATTTCCCTGCCAATTCACACACATGACCGTTTTGCATGTTCTCTGCTGGTCATTGCATTAGCAGAGTTTTAGCCTTAGACCAGTTCTTACCTCAGTATTAGTGTATTTATGACAAACAGATTGTAAATAAAAAATAGTTTTGTCATTTGGTTATACTTATCCTGGTAGTAAAAGACCATAAGACAGGATGAATTAGTTTGCCCCTTGTTTTGAGCTTACCACAGCCCAATAAGAAAAGAGCAGCATTAATCTGATGTGCTAACGCTAAAGACTGCTGTCTTAAATTTGGCCCATTTACTGTATTTCAAGTTGAATTACCTTTACTTATTTCCATACATTTTCTGATCATTGTAAAGTCTCCACAAAAAGATATACACAGGGCCTTTTATTTGGAATGTGAAGCAAGAGTCTTAATAATTTTTACGTATCGTGATTTTGGTTCTGTATACATTTTTTTAGTCCATGTGTTAAATCTAAGTCAGTTCTAAACTATGCAACTATGGGGTTTTCCAATTTTTGTGTCCTTATGCCTTCTGTCAAGTCAAAAACCCCCAGTCTCAGTTCTGAGAGGCAGGTGAGGGTAATGATTGCTTAAAATTATGTTTATTGTTGGAAATATCCATCTAATCTTAAATGAAAAACAATACTGAGTAAAAACACAGCTGAGTCGCTAACGTGTGCTTTCCCCCTCCTTTGGAGAAGGACTGAAGGACATGCTGCGGATGATTGCAAGTCAATGGAAGGAGCTGCAGAGGCAAATCAAACGGCAACACAGCTGGATTCTCCGGGCTCTGGATACCATCAAAGCCGAGATTCTGGCTACTGATGTGTCTGTGGAGGGTGAGGAAGGGACTGGAAGCCCCAAGGTAAGTGGCTTGAAGTTTGCCTTATTTCCTCTTATTTCTGTCTTCTTTTGAACTAGGCACCACTGAAGTTTTCTTTCTACCCCTAAGGCTTTTCGTTTCTACTGGGTAAACTTTATCTCTCTCTCTCTATGTATAGGTATGTATAAACAAAATGAAATTGCTTAGTTTAAAACAATAAAAAAAGCCTCCTACAACTTTCAAGTTTTCCAGGAACGGGTCTTTCTGTGAAAAGTGGCAGAGTAGGAGGGGGACAGTACTTTAAGGGTAGGAGAAAGGAGGACATAAAACATTTAGTAAACAAAACATAAAGCATCTTTAACATGAATAATCAGAATGGTTTTAAATTGTTTTGTTGCAACTATAAATCACTATAATCAGTGCAATCACTCAGCTCTGACATCCATTAGCCGCTTGGTTACAGCAAATTAACAAAGAAGAGAGAAAGTGATTCATTATCTCATTCCTGTTAATGACTATCAGATGCATTGCCTAATTAGGGGATGGTCATTGTAGTGGGAAGAAGGTCATATGCTTTGCTACAAATCTTTTTGCTCTGTGTGTAAGTTCTCCATAATGGTGCATGCACCAAATACAAGTACTTTAAAAATGAATATTGACATGTTTTGGTTATCTATTTTAGATTTACAAAATAATCTGTAAAGCATATGAACTTGAATTTTAAACAAGGCACCTTTTAATAAGTCCAAAGGTATCTTTGGACTCATGATGTGGAAGATAATTTTATTAATTTGATATTTTCATTCAATCTCTCTTTTCTTTTGTATTTGTTCTTTTGTGAAACTTAATGCAGAAAACAGGTCTCATAATAGACTCAGCATGGAAACATACTATAAAATGGGGGAAACAGATTTAAGAGTTCATGGCTTATATTCCTGGCATGGACAAAGTAATTAAATCATCATCAAGTCACGTTTACTCAGCCTCCATGTGGATTGTCATTGGGCTACATGTATACAGAGCAAGTTAAACAAATGCTCTGCCCTCTGAGCCTCACAGTCTTAAGTTCAGGCAAGGAGAAACCCAACCTGTTCTGCAGTGGTGAGACCATGCAGTTAGTTGAAAACCTCAGGTGCTTTACAGCTTTGGAATCTTAAAACAACGAACTTCACCTTATTTGTTGGAAACAGAGAACAGAATGATGAGCTCAGTTCCATTTAAAGAAAGCTCCATGGAGGAGGTCACATTTCAGGAAATACTTGAAGGAAGGAAGAGAAGTGTCTTGGCACATGAGCACATATTTTGGGAAGTGACATGATGAAAGAATCAGAGCTGGAACTAATAACAGGGAATGGGGAGTGTCTTCAGCAGACTTCTCAGGGCAGAAATGCTGTTCTTTCAAGGAACAGACTGTAGTGGAAGTTGATTGGGCTGATGCTTTGGTTGGAGTAGGGGCCAGTGATGATGAAAAAGAACATGCCTGAAAACTCTGTTGTGTTTTATTTATTGAACAAAAATATACCGAGTGATTACTTTTTAAAAGCCACCCCGTATTGGAGGCATTCTACATGCCAGCTACTGTGTTGTACATTACTTTCTGTGTACTCTCTCATTTAATTCTCACAACAAACTACATACACCTTCAGTTCAGTTCAGTCGCTCAGTCGTGTCCGACTCTGCGACCCCACGAACTGCAGCACGCCAGGACTCCCTGCCCATTACCAACTCCCAGAGTTCACTCAAACTCACGTCCATCGAGTCAGTGATGCCATTCAGCCATCTCATCCTCGGTCGTCCCCTCCTCCTCCTGCCCCCAATTCCTCCAACCATCAGAGTCTTTTCCAATGAGTCAACTCTTTGCATGAGGTGGCCAAAGTACTGGAGTTTCAGCTTTAGCATCAGTCCTTCCAATGAACACCCAGGGCTGATCTCCTTCAGAATGGACTGGTTGGATCTCTTTGCAGTCCAAGGGACTCTCAAGAGTCTTCTCCAACACCACAGTTCAAAGAGAGATGTTGTGGGGAGGGAGGTGGGAGGGGGGGGTCATGTTTGGGAACGCATGTAAGAATTAAAGATTTTAAAATTAAAAAAAAAAAAACACAAAAGCATCAATTCTTCAGCACTCAGCCTTCTTCACAGTCCAACTCTCACATCCATACATGACCACAGGAAAAACCATAGCCTTGACTAGATGGACCTTAGTCGGCAAAGTAATGTCCCTGCTTTTGAATATGCTATCTAGGTTGGTCATAACTTTTCTTCCAAGGAGTAAGCGTCTTTTAATTTCATGGCTGCAGTCACCATCTGCAGTGATTTTGGAGCCCAAAACAATAAAGTCTGACACTGTTTCCACTGTTTCCCATCTATTTCCCATGAAGTGATGGGACCAGATGCCATGATCTTCGTTTTCTGAATGTTGAGCTTTAAGCCAACTTTTTCACTCTCCACTTTCACTTTCATCAAGAGGCTTTATAGTTCCTCTTCACTTTCTGCCATAAGGGTGGTGTCATCTGCATATCTGAGGTTATTGATATTTCTCCCGGCAATCTTGATTCCAGCCTGTGTTTCTTCCAGTCCAGCGTTTCTCATGATGTACTCTGCATATAAGTTAAATAAGCAGGGTGACAATATACAGTCTTGACGTACTCCTTTTCCTCTTTGGAACCAGTCTGTTGTTCCATGTCCAGTTCTAACACCTTAAGGCAGTACCATTATAATTCCCAATGGAAAAAAATGAAGGCACAGAGAAGCAACTGGCTTAAGGTCACAGGTGTTAGGTAGCAGAGCTGGGATGTGAATCTGAGCCCTTTGGCCCCAGAGCTCATTTTCAGCACCGCCTAGAGCACTGTCTGTTACTGGCACTGCTCAGGGTAGGACGCAGTGATGAACAATCAGCCTCGGTACCTGTCTCACGAAGCTTGTGGTGAAGTGGAGTGACAGACTTAAATCTCACAACCATGCTTTTATAAACCACGCTGGACTGTGAAAGAAAAGCAAAGGGAGTAACCGGAGGCTGGGCTGGGAGAAGTGATTGAGATCCGAGTATGGGGGAGCACTTCCTTGAGGAAGTGACATTCTGTGAACAGGCTGTTGCAGCTGGTTGGGAGCGGGGAGTTTGCAAGGGAGGCTGCGTGGCTGTAGGGGCGAAGGGGAGGGTTTGGGAGTGAGCAGGGAAAGGACATCATTGACTCATAGAGTAACGACCTGTCCTTGGCTTTGGTGTGGAGTGTGGATGGGTAAGCGGGGTCAGTCGGGGTGGTGGATGAGCAGAGATGGTGCAGTCACCTGTGTTCACAAGGACCTGTGGCTCTATTTACCAGGGCCAGGTTGAAGTGGGCACTATTGCTCATTCTGTCAGAGACAGATGAAATAAAGAAGATAGCTAAACACAATGAGGAGAAGGTATTATGAAATGAGAGGCAATGTTAACATTTCTCAAAAATAGGACCCCCTTTCCCAGGCCCCACCTCAAATGAATCAGTCACCTGAGTAAGGCCCCAGAATCTGCATTCTACAACTCCCAGAAAACCTCTTCCTACAGGGCCACATGATCCTCACATAACTGGGATCCTCAAAACAGTGTGAAAGAATATCTGTCTTCTTGTTACTTCCAGTACCAAACCATTGGTATCTGGTGGCTCAGATGGTAAAGAATCTGTCTGTGATGCAGGAGCCCTGGGTTCAATCCCTGGGTCACAAAGCTCCCTGGAGGAAGGCATGGCAACCCACTGCAGTACTCTTGCCTGGAAATTCCCCATGGACAGAGCAGCCTGGTGGGCTACAGCCCATAGTGTTGCAAAGAGTTGGACACAACTGAGCGACTAACACTTTCACATTTTCAAAATGTTCAAAAACAGGGGCTGTTTAATTAAACTATGCTATATCTTATCCCAATGAAATACTACATAACCATTTAAAACTAATGTTTTAGAAGAGAATTTTCAAACATTCGAAGAGGCCTAAATATGCAATTATATATTTTAAAATACCTTTGAATTTTCTAAGTCTCTACAATAAGTAAGAATTATTTGAATCTGAAAAATAAATATATGTAAAATGCAGAATTAGAAAGGGATTAAAAGGTGACATAGTTGACATTGATCTGAAGGGACTTGAGATGTGAATTTAGATATCAGGAGGAAAAATAAACGTATCTGACTCTTGCTGATTTGGATGTCTCAGTTCAGTTCAGTTGCTCAGACATGTCTGACTCTTTGTGACTCCATGGACTAGAGTACACCAGGCCATCACCCACTCATGGAGTTTACTCAAACTCATGTCCACTGAGCTGGTGATGCCATCCAACCACCTCAACCTCTGTTGTCCCCTTCTCCTCCCACCTTCTATCTTTCCCAGCATCAGGGTCTTTTCAAATGAGTCAGTTCTTCGCATCAGGTGGCCAAAGTTTTGGAGTTACAGCTTCAACATCAGTCCTTCCAATGAATATTCAGGACTGATTTACTTTAGGATTGATTAGTTGGATCTCCTTGTAGTCCCAGGGACTCTCAAGAATCTTCTCCAACACCACAGTTCAAAAGCATCAGTTCTTCGGTGCTCAGCTTTCTTTATAGTCCAACTGTAATGTCCATACATGACTACTGGAAAAACCATAGCTTTGACTAGATGGACCTTTGTTGGCAAAGTAATGTCTTTGCTTTTTAATATACTGTCTAGGTTGGTCATAATTTTTCTTTCAAGGTGCAAGCGTCTTTTAATTTCATGGCTGCAGTCACCATCTGCAGTGATTTTGGAGCCCCCCAAAATAAAGTCTGTCACTGCCACGAAGTGATGAACCAGATGTCATTATCTTAGTTTTCTGAATGCTGAGTTTTAAGCCAACTTTTTCACTCTCGTCTTTCACTTTCATCAAGAGGCTCTTTAGTTCTTCACTTTCTGCCATAAGGGAGGTGTCATCTGCATATCTGAGGTTATTGATATTTCTCCCAGCAATCTTGATTCCAGCTTGTGCTTCATCCAGCCCAGCATTTCACATGATGTACTCTGCATATAAGTTAAATAAGCAGGGTAACAATAAACAGCCTTGATGTACTCCTTTCCCAATTTGGAACCAGTCTGTTGTTCCATGTCTGGTTCCCACAGTTGCTTCTGGACCTGCATAAAGATTTCTCAAGAGGCAGGTCAGGTGGCCTGGTGTTCCCATCTCTTTCAGAATTTTCCACAGATTGTTGTGATCCACACAATCAAAGGCTTTGGCATAGTCAGTAAAGCAGAAATAGATATTTTCTGGAACACTTGTGCTTTTTCAATGATCTTATGGATGTTGGCAATTTGATCTCTGGTTCCTCTGCCTTTTCTAAAACCAGCTTGAACATCTGGAAGTTCACAGTTCACATACTGTTGAAGCCTGGCCTGGAGAATTTTGAGCATTACTTTACTAGCATGTGAGATGAGTGCAATTGTGTGGTAGTTGGAGCATTCTTTGGCATTGCCTTTCTTTGGGATTGGAATGAAAACTGACCTTTTCCAGTCCTGTGGCCTCTGTTGAGTTTTCCAAATTTGCTGGTGTATTGAGTGCAGCACTTTCACAGCATCATCTTTTAGGATTTGAAATAGCTCAACTGGAATTCCATCTCCTCCACTAGTTTTGTTTGTAGTGATGCTTCCTGAGACCCACTTGACTTTGCATTCTAGGATGTCTGGCTCTAGGTGAGTGATCACACCATCATGATTGTCTGAATCATGAAGATCTTTTTTGTATAGTTCTTCTGTGTAAGTCAACACAATAAACTGGAAAATTCTGAAAGAGATGGGAATACCACACCATCTGACCTGCCTCTTGAGAAATCTATATGCAGGTCAGGAAGCAACAGTTAAAGCTGGACATGGAACAACAGACTGGTTCCAAATAGGAAAAGGAGTACATCAAGGCTCTAATTTTCATGAAGAATCTCTAGACTTTTCCATTCTATTGTTTTCCTCTATTTCTTTTCATGATCACTGAGGAAGGCTTTCTTATCTCTCCTTTTGGAACTTTGCATTCAAATGGGTATATCTTTCCTTTTCTCCTTTGCCTTTTGCTTCTCTTCTTTTCACAGCTATTTGTAAGGTCTCCTCAGACAACCATTTTGCCTTTTTGCATTTCTTTTTCTTGGAGATGGTCTTGATCCCTGCCTCCTGTACAATGTCATGAACCTTCGTCCAAAGTTATTCAGGCACTCTGTGTATCAGATCTAATCGTTTGAATCTATTTGTCACTTCCACTGTATAATCGTAAGGGATTTGATTTAGATCATACCTGAATGGTCTAGTGGTTTTCCCTACTTTCTTCAATTTGTCTGAATTTGCCAATAAGGAGTTCATGATCTGAGCCACAGTCAGCTCCTGGCCTTGTTTTTGCTGACTGTATAGAGCATCTCCATCTTTGGCTGCAAAGAATATAATCAATCTGATTTTGGTATTGACCATCTGGTGATGTCCATGTGTAGAATCATCTCTTGTGTTGTTGGAAGAGGGTGTTTGCTATGACCAGTGCATTCTCTTGGGAGAACTCTATTAGGCTTTGCCCTGCTTCATTCTGTACTCCAAGGCCAGATTTGCCCATTACTCCAGCTATTTCTTGACTTCCTACTTTTGCATTCCAGTCCCCTACAATGAGAAGGACATCGTTTTGGGGTGTTAGTTCTAGAAGGTCTTGTAGGTCTTCATAAAACCATTCAACTTCAGCTTCTTCAGCATTACTGGTCAGGGCATAGACTTGGATTACTGTGATACTGAATGCTTTGTCTTGGAACAAACAGAGATCATTCTGTCATTTTTGAAATTGCATCCAAGTATTGCATTTCAGACTGTTGTTGACCATGATGGCTACTCCATTTCTTCTAAGGGATTCTTGCCCACAGTAGTAGATATAATGGTCATCTGAGTTAAATTCACCCATTCCAGTCCATTTTAGTTTGCTGATTCCTAATATGTTGGCCTTCACTTTTGAAATCTCCTGTTTGACCACTTCCAATTTGCCTTGATTCATGGACCTAAATTCCAGGTTTGCATGCGGTATTGCTCTTTATAGCATCAGACTGTGCTTCCATCACCAGTCACCCAAGTTTGGAACTTGGATGTCTCAGTTCCAAACAAAATGACAAGAACAAAAATCCTCTGTATTTGAATCACCTCCTAAGTGAAAATGTCTTTCTTAACTCACATCTGTTTACAAAGAATAACATAAGTGGTCTTTCCTATTAATAGTATTTCTGTTCCAAAACATTTCCTGTCCTACTATGTGCACAGTGTGATGCATCAAAAAGCAGCCACAGGAGAGGCTTCTGTAGGCATCTCAGGATGTGGACCTGGGGGAGGCGTGAGAGTCAAGACTTCGACCTGGCAGAGCGGGCTACACCCCAGGCCTTTACCTCCCTGCCAGTTCTCTCTTCCTCAGTTTGGGTTGAATTTTCTCTAGACAAATGAACTTATCCATAGTCAAGGGTGAAGGTAAACTCAACTTAAGATAAAGAAAATCCATTTCTAAATTTAAACTTAAGAAACTGAGGCAAAACCAGAATGGGTCATTCTTTCTGTTTGCTTAATGTTGCTGAACTGCCTTCCTCAGTCAGAAGTCAGACTGTCTGTGTTCAACCTGATACTCACTAGCAATGTGTCCTTCAGAGAATGACTGAACTTCCCTGCCTCAGATCCCTCATTTGTACCACGGAGGCAATGGTAACATCCACCTCAAGGGACTGTGATACAGATTTAGAGTTGGCATATCTGAAGTGCTTACAAGCGCTGGGCCCATAGGAAACCCGAGATGAGGGTAAATATGTCAGACTGCATAATCTAGTGGTGGAGACAACAAACAAATAATTGTGATAGAATCTAACAATTACTCTAGTAGAAAGTGAAAAAGTGAAAGTGTTAGTTGCTCAGTCGTGTCTGACTCTTTGCAACCCCATGGACTGTAGCCCACCAGGCTCCTCTGTTCATGGAATTCTCCAGGCAAGAATACTGGAGGGGGGTACAAAGTTCTGTGAGTAAACAGAGGAGGAATTAACTAACCCCAAGTAGGGGTCTCAAGGAAAGACTTAGAGGGCAGTTGATGTTTTAAACAGGGAAGGATTTTTGCCCAAGTGAAATTGATGGGCAGAGAGAACAGCACATGCAGAAAACTTGCAACCTTTTGGATGAGATTAGGCCAGCTTGCCACACCCAGGTTCATGTGACAAAAAATGACCCTTAATTATCAGTGACTTGAGCAATAATTCCTCATGTGTCTCTAATTGACACTATTCAAGTCAGAATGAGGTCCCTATACAGAAAGTATCTAAAATGCCCTGTTTAAACAGAAACATATTGCACACATAGAAGCTTAAACCCTGGAGTTCTGCGAGACTAAAAGCTGAATTTCGCTCCCTGTCTGTCATGTTGGCCCTCTTTCCGTGACATGACCTTGCACAGGTCATGTACAAATTGTGCCTTGAAATATATCTCCAAGCATAGCATTTATGATCATCTATTTCATCTTAGACCTAAAAGAGGAAATAAAATTAAAACATAATAAAAAAATAATTCTAGAATTCATCTTAGGTTTACATCAGAAGCTATGGGAACTTGAGAAGCATAATAGAAAATCTAAGGAATATATCTAGGGGGTATTTTTCTTTTTACCTTGTTTGAGAGACTGTAGAAAAGGGCTTGGTCTTAGAAATCTTGTAAAGAAGGAAGATAGGAGGAAATTCAAAGACTCTGGGAAACTTCTCCCCCAGGACTCGGCAGCATACCTTATTTGTTGTATTTCATTTTTTAAAAAAAGTGTTTTCCCAGGACTGTGAGATCTTTTATACATGGAAATAGAGAACAAAATTCACCAATTCTAGAAATAGAGCTTTGGCACACACGATCCAAGAATTGAATGTATGCTTGTAATTATATATTTTAAGATAGATTGGTGAAAGTTCATCATTTTGAAGTAGGCTTTTTAGTATGTTAAAATTCTGTATGGTGTATAGCTGGAGGGATTTCAAAACACAGTGAATGTCTAACTGCAAACAAAGGCTACTCTCCTTCTTCTTTTTTATTTTTATTTTTTACATCTCAAGGCAAAAAACAAAAATCCTGAAAGCAAAAAGGCATTCTTAAATTTTGCACATTGCCTCCTTTAAAACGTTCTTATCCCTGTTTTTATTTTTTACCTATAGAGCCATCATTACGGATGTCTTAGAATCAAGGCCGGGATTTCCCCGCCTGACATCTCAAACTTTGCATCACTGAAAGCACACAGCAATGGTTCCTTTGTCCTCTTTAAAGAAACATATACGTTCCCCAAACAAAAACTATTTGAAGATTTTAATGTAAATTCAGTAAACTTTATAGCAAATAGAAAGGGTGACCTCGCCTGGGTTCCAACCAAGATCTTTACTTACTTAGTGAAAGGAGGCAGAGGGTTAGCTGCTTTGAACTCTAGGGTTGTGCTTATTTTATCTGGTTCCTTTTGAGGTTCGTAGATTGAAGTTGTCATCCCTTTGGAAATGGATATCAGACTGTGAAGGTCATCAATGTTATCTGTTCAACAATAGCACAAGAGCAAGCTTAAGGACATTTCTTAAATATGTTTGCTCAGCCCTACAAATGACAGTTTCAGGTACTGGCTGAGAAAGTGGTGTCTGTGTGTACTCTGATTTGGGTATGTTGCTAATCACCTAGCCTTTTCTTAGATGTCAAGAGAGGGCAAGTCTAATAGTAACACATACTTTCTGTTTGTTTACCAGACACTCAAGTCTTTACCTAGTATTTATGCTAATAACTATGGGTAACTTTCTTTAACTGAAGGAAGAGAAAGAGGCTGATCGGGGAAGGCCCTTTTTATGATCTTGTCTCTGTATTATATAGTACTTCTTGGGTAATAGTGCAGCTGGATATTATTATCCTGGAACGGAATTTGATCCAGATTCTTCTAAAGCATTGTTTCTGCATTCTTTTCTTTTCTGGCTCAAATACTTATGGAGTTGCATGTTCTTTAATATAGAACTTCAGAAACAGCCTTAAGATATTGAATGGGAATTGCATTTGTATGTGGTCAGTCATACTTATATGTGGCACTGATGTATATAAAGAATTACTTGAGGTGATTTACTCTTTTCTTTTTTCAAAACAAGAGCACAGTTATGTGTTGTCAGAGGAACCAGAAATGATATCATAAGATTGAATTAGTAGAAACAAAAACAACAGGCAAAGGCCTGGCCATTATTTACTGAGTGCTGACAGAGAGCTCTGCCCCATGCTGGGTTAGACATGAGGAAAGACATGCTTTCCTGCTCAGTGGTCTTATCATCTCATTGTAAGCGCACGCTGTAACATCTTGTCTAATGTAGATTGAGCTATCTTAGATCTAGAATAATAGATCACCTCAGATTTAGATCATCTTAATTAGGATGTTGGCAGACTGAAATGGAACAGGGTTCTTGATGCAAGCAAATGAGTACTAAATGCATTAGCAATTCCCCCTCTTCCTTACAGAATTCTTCCTAAAAGCCAGTATCCAGTTCCTTTCCTGCTGAATTGTATAAACAGTCCTGAAATGTAGTACCTAGGGAGAGCTCTTTCTTCTACTGTGGATTCTTCAGTAGTCCTTTTTTTTTGTTAACAGAAGGGCAACTTTTCTTCAAAAGTGTTTTTGAAAGACAGAAACAAAAGTGAGTTATTTCTTTGAAGTTCAGTTGTGGTTACTAAATTTGTGATGGAATTGAATAAAAGATAGTTCTTCTAATCTCCTTGAAGCACTTACATTTGCATATTATCAGATGTGTGGGTGGGCCCAAGATGAGTTTTTTTAAAGAAGTCTGCCATTTTAACTAGGTGACTGAAAAAAAATGATGGAGATGATTTAATATATATTAGGTCAAAGGATAGCTAATGGTCAGCCGCATCATGGCCTCTGTGATGTAGAAAACCATACCTTATCTTGATTTTTTGCACTATACTTCCAGTGCTGGGTGATTTGGGGAGTGAAATTCTTTGGTGTCTCTAGTCAATGACAGGGAAATGTCATTGACAAGAGTAGCTAGTCTATTTTTTTCCTTTTTAGTCAAGAGTACCTAATCTTTGAATCTGTAACACCTAGAGTTGCAGAGATGCATGGTATTAGATAGAAAGTTACATTCTATGGAAAGCAGCCCTCTTTTATAGGCAGAACTAACATTTCTTAACTCAGCCTGATCTATCTTGAAGATAATAAACACATTCAAGGTACTTTTTGATATACAATGGGTGGGGGTCAGCATTTTTTTTAAATCTAGAAGTATTTACACAAAACAAAACAAAACCAGAAGGCAAGACACAGAAATGCTTCTAAAATCCACTTTAAAACTAATAAGTAAATTGTTTGAAAGTGTGAAACAATTACCTCAGTGTGTGATTTACACTTCGCCCCCCAACCCCCACCCCCGAATGTGTTGTTTCTGGCAGGGGAGCATCTGAGCTGGGGAGAGCCCTGCTAAAGGGATTAGGTTGCTCTGGCTCTTGTGTTTATTGAGTCACCTAGCACTTCTTATAAAACAGCAGCTTTCAAATGTACACACACCTGCGCTCAACACCCTGAGTACTCCAAATGCTTGTTTAACTGTTCTCACACCTGGAGTATCTCTTCCATCCATTGAGGTCAGAAAGCACAGAGGTGTCCACATGCTGGTTTTTCCTTTTCCTTGGAAGTCTGTTGGAATATAGCCATGTATATTGTTCTGATGCTAACAGAGACAGAGAGATTTTTTCAGAGTACTATAGTGCCACCAGGCCCCACAGAACATCCCCAGTCTTACCTCCCACTGTATCAAAATGAAGGTTAATGTTTCTCAGGGGACATTATCTCAATTGAGGTCTTGCTGGGCTAGAGTCCAGGGACCCATCTCACTGCAGCTTCCAGGCCACTTTGCACTAGGAGGGGGCGGTGGCTTCTTTGTACTTCATCTGGCCCACAGAGGCCAGCACTGGCTCCGTGCAGGGCTAAGCAGGGTCATGGATCTTGTTGTGTGAGAAAGGGAAGAGGGAAAAAGGAAGCCTAAAGCAGGAGGCTGAGACGAGAGAAGGCACAGAAAGATAAAAGAAGGAAATATGCATCTAGGGAAGCTCATCTGCCTAAGTCACTTCATGGACATTAATGCTCTCCTTTTACCCCCTCTGTCTTTTTTTTTCCTTTCTCTAGTCTGGAAGTCAAAGCCTGAAAAACTGTCTTTATTTTTGACATCATGGATATTATCACATAAAGTATGCATGTGCGTGTGTGTAACACGCTGTATTAATGGGGTTAGCATAGTTAGCAGGCTTACTATGGTCTAGGTTTATGTCTGGATTATCTCATTCATTCTTTTTTTTGTTATTATTTATTTATTTATTTATTTGGCTGTGATGGTCTTAGTTGCAGTGTGCAGGTTCTTAGCTGCAGCATGTGGGATCTAGTTCCCCAGTCAGGTATTGAACCTGGGCTCTC
The DNA here is from genome assembly GCF_016772045.2 of Ovis aries. Lineage (NCBI taxonomy): Eukaryota > Metazoa > Chordata > Mammalia > Artiodactyla > Bovidae > Ovis > Ovis aries. The sequence goes on from NC_056071.1 coordinate 40,753,945, forward strand.
TGCATCGGGAATGTGGATCTTAGCCCCTGGACTACCAGGGAAGTCCTTCGTTCATTCTTCTCAATAATATAGCAGTTGTAGCTTCTGTTATCATTTTAATTTTACTGATAGAAAATGTAGGCTCCAAACTCATATTAGGTACTCAGGCTTATTCAAAGGTTTTTAAAATTCGTGTGTGACAGCATAAAGACCAAATTCCTTACCCTGTCCCTTGACTCCACCTGCTTAGTCAAGATTCATGTCACTGTTTCATTTCATTAATGTTCTAATTAATTCACAATCTTCCAAATGTCTTTTCCCTTCTTTTCTCTTTGCTTTTGCCCAGGACTTTTCCTGTTCTCTCTACTTACACTGCTCTTATCCATCCTTAAAATCAATAAATATTGAATACATAACTACATTATGATGTCATAGCTCTGGACAGGACACTATTCCTCTCCATGCTCACTTTGCAACAGTAGACACACACATACATACACACACACACACACACACACACACACACACACACCATTCTAAATTAAGGTAGACTGTGTGATGAATACTATAATGAGAGATAAGGGCAAAAGAAATAGAGAACTTTTGTGGAGGGGACATTATTTCAATTTCATGGTGCCTGGGAAAGCTCTTTCCTCTAAGAGAATTTGTATTTTGTGGAGATCTCTAGCATTCTGACAAATTGTTAGTAGGAAAATATTAGAAGGAGGGCATGCTAGGTAGAGGAAATATCATGATATGGAGAATATGAGGGACATCTAAAGAGTGGTGAACAGTGAATGGTTTGGCTCTTTTGAACATAGAGTATCTACATATTTATGGGACGTGATGAGGACCTAATAGAAAATAACGCCTGAAAAGCTTTATTCCTCCTCCACTTTACCACCTGGTAACCTTAAGCTTATTTCCAACTTTTGTAGCTCTGCTTCTATTTTATAAATAGATTCATTTGTGCCACTTTTTAGATTCTGCTTATAAGAAATATTATGTGATACTTGTCTTTCTCTGTCTGATATGTCAGACAGTATGACACTGTCTCACTCCGTATGACAAGCTCTAGGTCCATCCATGTTGCTGCAAATGGCAGTTTTTCATTCTCTTTTATGACTGAATAATATTCCAGTAATATTCCATTACTCAGAAGGAGATAATGGCGACCCACTTCAGTATTCTTGCCTGGAGAATTCCATGGACAGAAGAGCCTTGTAGGCTACAGTCCATATGGTTGCAAGAGTCAGACACGTCTTAACTATATTCTGTTATATATATGTAGCATATCTTTTTTATCCATTCCTCTGTTGTTGGACACTTAGGTTGCTTCCATCTCCTGGCTATTGTAAATAGTGCTGCAATGAACACTGGGGTGCCTGTATCTTTTCAAATTATGGTTTCTCCAGGAGTATGCCTAGGAGTGGGATTGCTGGGTCATATGGTATTTCTATTTTTAGTTTTTAAAAGGAACCTCCATACTTTTCTCCATAGTGGCTGTACCAACTTACATTCCCACCAAGAGTACAGGAAGGGCCCCTTTTCTCCACACACTGTCCAGCATTTGTTGTTTGTAGATTTTTTGATGATGGCCAGATTTTTTTTCAGACCAGAGTGAGATGATACCTTTTTGTAGCTTCAATTTGCATTTCTCTACTAATCAGTGATGTTGAGCATCTTTTCATTTGCTTTTTGGCCATTTGTATGTCTTTGGAGAAATATCTATTTAGATCTGCACATTAAAAAAAATTTTTTTATATTGACTTGCATGAGCAGTTTGTATAGTTTGGAGATTAATCCCTTGTTGGTAACTTTGTTTGCAGATATTTATGGTTTCCTTTGCTGTGCAAAGACTTGTAAGTTTAATTATGTCCCACTTGTTTATTATTGTGTTTATTTTCATTACTCTAGGAGTTGGATCAAAAAAGATCTTGCTGTGATTTGTATCAAATTGTTCTGCTTATGTTTTCCTCTATGAGTTTTATAGAGTCCGGCCTTATGTTTAAGTCTTTATTCCACTTTGTTAATTTTTGTGTATGGTATTAGGGAGTGTTCTAATTTATTCTTTTACATATAGCTGTCTAGTTTTCCCAGCACCACTTACTGAAGAGACTTTTTTCCATTGTGTATTCTTGCCTCCTTTGTCAAAGATAAGGTGCCCATATGTGCATGAGTCTATCTCTAGACTTTCTATCTTGTTCCATTGATCTGTATTTCTGTTTTTGTTCCAGTACCATGCTTTTTTGTGACTGTAGCTTTGTCGTATAAGTCTGAAGTCAGGGAGCCTGAGGCCTCCAGCTCCATTTTTCTTTCTCAAGATTGCTTTGGCTATTTGCAAGATTTTTTTGTTGTTGTTCTAATTCTGTGAAAAATGCCATTGGTAATTTGCTAGAGAAGTCTACATAGATTTAATAGCTTTAGCCTTTGAAGTTGATATTGGCAAGAAAAGCCTATTGTGTGAGAATGGAGAAGTGTGATAGAACCTTGGGGGATGTCTAGGGTAACTGAGAGCAAAGATATCATATTAATACTGGGGATTAAGTAAGAATATGCATGCTCAATAGTGAAACTCCCAGCTCTTGCCTTCCAGAACACTGGTAACAGGGGATTCTAGGGGTATAGGTCAAAGGAACTTTTCATGGAGTAGAGGTGACCTTAGCACATTTATAGACTACAGAATAGGACTGGTTAAAAATGGATGGTTGAAGAAGATAGTTTCAAGAAGGATAAGAAAGAAGATGAATTGGCATGATTCAGATGACAGAGAGGAAGTGAATCGGGTGGAGCTATGAATTGAAGGAAGGGAGGATATGTCTTATGAAGTAGAAGAGAAAGAAAGAATATTGAGTGGTAAGCAATTGCAAAGAGAAAAGGAAACCAAAGAATTTAGAATGAAGGCAGATTCCATGTGATTAGTCAATAGGGCAATTGTTTGAATAGAGAGAGGGTTGAGAGTGAGGAGGAACAGGAGAACAAGAATGGGATTCAAATCCCTCCTTCTCAGTAGAGATTTCCTGCAACCTTCCAGCCCTAAGTGATTGCTATTCTTCTAAACTATACTGCATTTACTATTTGTACCACACATTTGGTGACTAATCACACACAGCCTGACACAGAAATGACACCACTTCTATTGTTGTCTTGAGCTCTCATTTATATCTTTTGTTAGTTTACTTTTCAGGCAATATGTACTCCATGACTGAAGATTCCTCAGTGCAGCAACTACATCCTAAACTTCTTTGTTTTGCTCACTTTAAATGTTATTTGAACTAAAAATATATATTTAAAAAATTAAATTGGTTGATATATAATATTATTATTAAAGACAGAACTCTATCTTCTCATCTTTTATGATATTCTTTTTCTTTTTACTGTGTAATGGCACAATCTTATCTTACCATTTGATCTTCCTTTCTACAGTTCTCTCCCATTTCCTTTGCCTCTTGGCTTTTACTGTAAGTAAAACAATCTTTAAAAGAGCCATTTCACCTATTTCTCTCCAAATAACTAGTAATTTCTATGATAAAGAATAAAAATATGATTTTTAATGTTTTTTGTATTTCCTTGTGTCACTTAATTATTTTAATAGGTTGTTAGTTTTTTTGGGGGGGGGAAGGGGGAGGTTGGTCTCTATTTGAACAGATTGTCTGAAAAAATACATTCTGAGTTGCTTTGAAAAAGACTAAAAGCATCTATTGTGACTTAGCAGCTGACCAGCACACTGGTTGATGAAATTTGTAGCCTCTGCTCTAAAGTTCTCTAACAAGATTAGGTGAGATTGAACTGAGAAGGTAAAGGTTTCTAAACTGACATAAACTCAGAGAGCAGAACTAGATCATGATACTGTTTGCATCTCTAACAAAGTCTAATTTTTAACATGTTATATTTGGTGCACCATAATCTGTGTGCATACATATCCTTCTAGTAAATGATGAATGAGGTTTAACTAACATAATGCACTTTATTATATTCTTTTATACCCTTCTCAGTCAGTCAGTCAGTTCAGTTGCTCAGTCGTGTTCGACTCTTTGCGACCCCATGAATCGCAGCACACCAGGCCTCCCTGTCCATCACCAACTCCTGGAGTTCACTCAGACTCACGTCCATCGAGTCAGTGATGCCATCCATCTCATCCTCTGTCGTCTCCTTCTCCTCCTGCCCCCAATCCCTCCCAGCATCAAAGTCTTTTCCAGTGAGTCAACTCTTCGCATGAGGTGGCCAAAGTACTGGAGTTTCAGCTTTAGCATCATTCCTTCCAAAGAAATCCCAGGGTTGATCTCCTTCAGAATGGACTGGTTGGATCTCCTTGCAGTCCAAGGGACTCTCAAGAGTCTTCTCCAACACCACAGTTCAAAAGCATCAATTTTTCGGCGCTCAGCCTTCTTCACAGTCCAACTCTCACATCCATACATGACCACAGGAAAAACCATAGCCTTGACTAGATGGACCTTAGTCGGCAAAGTAATGTCCCTGCTTTTCAAGATGCTATCTAGGTTGGTCATAACTTTTCTTCCAAGGAGTAAGCGTCTTTTAATTTCATGGCTGCAGTCACCATCTGCAGTGATTTTGGAGCCCCAAAAAAGAAAGTCTGACACTGTTTCCACTGTTTCTCCATCTATTTTCCATGGAGTGATGGGACCAGATGCCATGATCTTTGTTGTCTGAATGTTGAGCTTTAAGCCAACTTTTTCACTCTCCTCTTTTACTTTCATCAAGAGGCTTTTTAGTTCCTCTTCACTTTCTGCCATAAGGGAGGTGTCATCTGCATATCTGAGGTTATTGATATTTCTCCCAGCAATCTTGATTCCAGCTTGTGTTTCTTCCAGTCCAGCATTTCTCATGATGTACTCTGCATATAAGTTAAATAAGCAGGGTGACAATATACAGCCTTGATGCACTCCTTTTCCTATTTAGAATCAGTCTGTTGTTCCATACCCTTCTAGACCTTGGAAATATAGGGTTGGGGAGCTCTGCCTTGTAAAATGACCCAGATCACTTCTCTGGAACAGAATCTATATATGTGTTTTTCCAAAACAGCTTGGTCACATTTGTTTCTCTACTGTCATTCATTTGGTGCTTCTTCTGGCAGCCATTAGAAAGATAGGGGTAAATACTAAATTTCACTGGATAGTTCCATCTGCCTAAACTACTAAAACCAATAATGTCATATGGGACTTTTTGGTCCATTTGTGAAACCAGATCTGAGACAAAGAAATAGCTCAGCATTGCCCTTCTTTGGGATTGGAATGAAAACTGACCTTTTCCAGTTCTGTGGCCACTGCTGAGTTTTCCAAATTTGCTGGCATATTGAGTACAGTGCTTTAGAAGCATCATCTTTTAGGATTTGAAGTAGCTCAACCGGAATTCCATCACCTCCACTAACTTTGTTTTTAGTGAGTGAGTGAGCGAGTGAAGTCGCTCAGTCATGTTCGACTCTTTGCGACCCCATGGACTGTATGTAGCCTACCAGGCTCCTCTGTCCATGGGATTTTCCAGGCAAGAATCCTGGAGTGGATTGCCATTGTTCTTAGTAATGCTTCCTAAAGCCCACTTGACTTCACACTCTAGAATGTCTTGCTCTATGTGAGTGACCATGCCATCATGATTATCCAGGTTATTAAGACCTCTTTTTTGTATAGTTCTTCTGTGTATTCTTGCCACCTCTTCTCAATCTCTTCTGTTTCTGTTATATCTTTGCCATCCCAGTCCTCTATTGTGCCCATCTTTGCATAAAATGTTCCTTTGATATCTCTAATTTTCTTGAAAAGATTTCTGCTGCTGCTGCTGCTGCTAAGTCATTTCAGTCGTGTCCGACTCTGTGTGACCCCATAGATGGAAGCCCACCAGGCTCCCCCATCCCTGGGATTCTCCAGGCAAGAACACTGGAGTGGGTTGCCATTTCCTTCTCCAATGCATGAAAGTGAAAAGTGAAAGTGAAGTCGCTCAGTTGTATCCAACTCTTAGCAACCCCATGGACTGCAGCCTACCAGACTTCTCTGTCCATGGGATTTTCCAGGCAAGAGTACTGGAGTGGGGTTTCATTCTATTGTTTTCCTCCATTTCGTTGCATTGTTCACTTAAGAAGGCTTTCTTATCTCTCCTTGCTATTCTTTGGAACTCTGTATTCAGATGGGTATATCTTTCCCTTTCTCCTTTGCCTTTTGCTTCTTTTCTCAGCTATTTTTAAAGCCTCCTCAGACAACCAATTTGCTTTTTTGCATTTCTTTTTCTTGGGAATGGTTTTGATCACTGCCTCCTGTACAATGTTATGAACTTTCATCCATGGTTCTTTAGGCACTCCATCAGATCTAATCCCTTGAATCTATTTGTCACTTCCACTGTATAATCGTTAAGGGGTTTGATTTAGGTCATACTCGAATGGCCTAGTTGTTTTCCCTACTTTCTTCAATTTAAGTCTGAATTTGGGAATAAGGAGTTTATGATCTGAGCCACAGTCAGCTCCCAGTCTTGCTTTTGCTAACAGTATGGAACTCCATCTTCGACTGCAAAGAATATAATCCATCTGATTTGGTGTTGACTATCTGGTGATGTCCATGTATAGACTTATCTCTTGTGTTGTTGGAAGATTCATCTCTTGCATCATCTCTTGCATTGTTGTGTTTGCTATGACCAGTGTGTTTTCTTGGCAAAACTCTGTTAGTCTTTGACCTTAAATATCTTGATTCATAGACTTAACATTGCCCGTTGCTATGCAGTATTATTCTTTACAGCTTTGAACGTTACTTTCACCATCAGACACATCCATAACCGAGCATTGTTTCTACTTTGGCCCAGCTGCTTCATTCTTTCTGGAGCTGTTTCTCCACTCTTCCCCAGTAGAATATTGGACATCTGCCAACCTGCTGGGCTCATTTTCTGGGGTCATGGGGTTCTTGAGGCAAGAATACTGAAGTGGTTTCCTATCTAAAAGCGACAGCTACATGATATACTCATGATTCTAATGCTGAGCGAGCTCAGTAGTATCAGTGATATTGACTCTTGTAGGATGATGCCAACCAGCTTAATGTGTTGGGATTTACTCCATTACCCAAGACTTCAGAGGTTCCAGCACTTGACCTCTTGTGTACTTAGCAAGTGTTTTATACTGAACCTCCCTTTTGATCACGCATTGTTTCTCCTCTTCACAAACTCTTCTAAGAATTACATATTTATAAATTAGCTTTCTGGACTGCACTACCTGTCCTCATGAATGAAATTCTTGTGTCACAAGTTTTTCTTCCAAGTAAATTAGATTAACATGACAACAGAAAACAAAGTATATTTTTCAAATTGTCATTAAATTGTGCTAATGTGGCATTTTAGAATGAAAGTAAATCATCTCATTTCCTAATAATTGAGAATTTTATAACCATTACTGTTAATCAGTAATTGAAAAATTTCCCCCAATTTTGAGGGGTGAAGGCTAAGAATTATTAACTGTGTACTATAGAACAAAGAGAACAGTGATGTGAACAAAGATATCAGTGGATAAAGGTAAATTTGATGTACTGAGTGTTTTTTCTTCCTTTGTAATTACTTCTGTGTTCTATCTAATTATGAAGTAGTTTTCAGTTGTATTCCTGCTTCACACCTTTGACAAATAGCATCTTCTGTCATTATCTGCAGATTCATTTAGTCTTAGTTGTAAACAAAAAGCTTAATGACTATTCTCTTTTGGCTAATACACAAAAGGGAAATCAGGTGAAAGAGTTTGAAGATAGAATTTCTTTGGAAATCTTGCATTTTAAGCAGTTGTTGTCTTACAACATCCTCTTTCAATGAATACTTTGAAATAGAAATTCCTGTTATGTGTGCTTTTCCTAGGCAATCAATAGTTCTCTCTTTCTTCCTATACATGGTGAAATTGGATATTAGGAAGTATGGGCACACGTTTCCTCCTAAAAGGGAAATGATTTGGGGATATTGTACTAATGGTATAATCATCAACAACAGCATCAAACAATGGTTATTAAGCTTCATTTGTAGGCATGTGGACTGCCTAACCAACAGCCATTTTCCTCATCTTGTTTCCTAACAGAATAACATATTTTATCTACATACCCATCTTCTTCCATACTAGGTGACTGAGGTAAAAAACTAACAGTGAAAGAGTTTGTCATCAGTCATGTCCAACTCTTTGCGACCCATGGACTGTAGCCTGCCAGGCTCCTCTGTCCATAGAATTCTCCAGGCAGGCATACTGGAGTGGGTTGCCATTTCCTTCTCCAGTGGACCCCATTCTCCAGCCCAGGCAATTAACCATGATGAGTCACCAGATAACCACAAGGGCCACCCTTGCCATGGTAATGATTGGTTCAGGCACAGTCAATTTATGCCCTTCTGACTGGTAAGATATGAAGAAAAGTCTCTACCTAGGTTTTCTTCCTTATGGAAAGAGACAAACAGGAGGAGAAGATTCCCTTTAACAGTTCTGAATGCTTTCAAAAGAACAAGAAGCTGACCTGTATAGTTTTGTCACTGGGAATAGAGCTAGCTGAGGACAGACTTATGTGCCAAGGATGACAGAGGGGAAATATGGATTCCTTATATTATTGAACAGCTGTGTTAACTAAGCCTGGAACCATCCTACCTTCAGCATTTTTAATATTTCCCTCTTTGTCTGGCCTTCTGTTAGTGGAGCTGGAATTTTCTCTTATGGGAACACAAACACCCTAGGCAACAAATTCACTGTTTAAATGAATAATTATAGATTACTGTTTTATTACACAGTTTGCATCTTTCTCTACCTTTTACTTTTCAAAATACTTTCTTTTACTTCTTCCCTTTTACTACTTCTGATACTGTTAAACCATCGTCTTTTTTTTAACCTTTTACTTCTCAACTCTTTGCTCCGTGATAACTTTAGCAACAGTCACTCTATTGAAATAAGGCTCACTGGAGTTCACTCATGATTTTGGTTACCAAATAAAATAGTCTCTGAGTCTCAGTTCCCAAATTTATAAATAGAACATTTGATCTTAATTAGTGGGTTTTTTTAATAGAAAAAATTTCAAACTAAATGTTATTCATAATCCCATACAAACATAAAACCAAGTGAAATTTCCTAATTGACTCAGAATCTGGAGGCTCTGTCCCCTGCTTGCTACCTGCTTGCTGTATAGCCCTCACTGTCCCCAACCTCTGCAGAGCTCACAGCTTTCACCGGACAAAGTTCTGAAACTACCCTCTCGATCTGAACTTCTTGTCAGTGCTGTTTTTCCATTTGCACCGTGACTCTCCTATCCAGGATGCGTCTGCGGTTTTCTGTTGCTGCCTGTGAAGTTCTATCCTTTTCAGCATTGTTCCGTTGAGCCTGTCTTCCTTTGCTAGAGTTATACAGGGCTACTTCTATTCTCCAAAACTGCTCAGTTTGTCCTTTTTCTCTGTATTCTTCTCATTCTGTTTCTTATATCTTTCCCATCTCTACCTGTTCAATCCTTTCCACTCCCACCCAATACCTATATTAGTCAAATGACTCAATTTTCTGCATGTTCCCATAGCATTCGTACCTCAATTATAGTACATATCACATTCTGTCTTTGAGTTTTGTATTAAAGATGTTCCTCAGGCTGTTTGCTCTCTGAAGGTGAGGAACTATTTCTCATTCATTGTTCCGTACACTGTGGTGCTCAGCCTATGTCTCTTAAAGATTACTCTTAAAAATGCTTGTTAATGAACAAAAAATTTGCAACAGAAATCAAAACCCTTCAATTATGTGGTTATTCTTTAGATTATTTGTTAGTGCCTTAAACATTTGTACCAGTTTTGTAAACTGATCTATATTCTCTGAGGTTATGTAGATTAAATTTAATTGATATGATAGAATATAGGCCAGTTATATAAAACTAAAGTGAAATATCTTTTTAATGCAAAATATTTTATAGCTGCATTTTATAATTTTTAAAAAAGGAAAAACAAAGCAACCTATGTCTGTGTTTGGAAATTTGCCTTTTCTTGCCATTTTAAACAGTTATTTATGAGTTAGCTAGCTCAGGGACATCCTATACATACCAATTATATAATAGTAAATATGTCAACTATAATAATACTGTATTATTTTCATTTAAATAATTTTAAAATATTTAATTTTCGATTAAATAATACTATATAACTTTCATTTAAATAATTGTTATTTTGTTCCCAGGGAGGACAATGAAACATTAATTTCAGTAAAGTATACCTCTTTTTGTATTTATTTTTCTGTTTCTTGTAATTTCTATAAGATTATCATTCCTTTCTAGAGTATGTTTGAGAATTCAATTAAGTTTAATTAATTAGAGTTACAAAAGTTGGTAAAGGAGAGAATGTACTATACTGTTAAGCTATTTAGTTTCTGTTACTTCATTTTAGCTATTTAGTACTTCATAATTTTATTAACACCTTTAGTTTTGGATGAAGAAAAGGTATGATTTGGTAAAGTTTATATTTCAAGCAAACTGTATAAAGCGTATATCCCATGATACAGTATATCACTGATACAGTAGTGATAATATAATGATTAATATGCTTTGGAGGGAAAATGCCCAAATAAATTTGGTAGGTATTTTTTTCCTGAGACTAATGCTATCAATTATTTTCATAACCAGAGAAGAACTGACATTGAGACTAGAAATAATGATGGAGACAAATAGATATATATTTCAGAATTAGAAATCTGAGGCTTAACATAAGTCCGTATATCCACACACCATAGACAAACGGGAGGTGCTGTCCCCAGGGATCATAAGTCAGAGAATCCCTTCTCTGCACCTGTGTGATCATCTGCCAAGGAGATGTAATAATGCTGCCTCCCTCCCTCACAGGGTTGTTGATGTGGTCAGATGATAGACATGGAAGTACTGTCAGAGTTGGATGGTTGACCAGTTCATACATGGTAGCTAAGAGCAGAAATATTTCGTACATTCCCAACCTCAAAGTTTCAGCCAGGGTAGGAGTCTAACTCCCTTTTCTCTTGCAATGGTGGGTGTGTGGGGCTGGGACTTCACTGGGTTACAATGAGGAGCAGTGAGTGGGACATGGAATGGAGGATAGTCACCTCATTCAGGGAAGTCGAGCATGAGAACAAAAGACACAGTCTGAAGCAAGGACTGAATCCACAACTGGAGTCAGAAGTAATGGATTTGAAAAGGAAAAAACAGTAATTTTAATCTGAAAATAACCACTTTGAGGCACCAATCCTCAGAGCCAGATGCTTCATGGTGGTACCAGAGTAGGTAGTCGCAGTAGGACCTATTAAGATGCCATAAAAATCAGTCCTAGCACAGCCATGCCTTCCACACACCGTCCTGTGATTCCTGGAATTTCTCTTCAGTGCCAAAATATGGGCCCTATAGACCCCAAAGACTCAATGTGTGATATCTTCATACTTTTTGAACTGTAGCATTATACCCTTAGGTAACTAGATCCTGAGTTTAATGATTTAGGATCTGAACTTCTGAATTATGATTTTATGTTTGTTATTATTGGGAATAACTAGTATGATATTTTTTCAAGGGTCTTTGAGGGTAAGATTTTATTAATATGTATTTAGACCTCTATAGTAAATTGTTTCTGTGGCTTACATTCATTATTTACTCTTGATAGGTCTAGTATTCATAGGGTAACATTTAAAACATACCAGTTGGCATTGAGCACTAATTTAGCTACCGATCTCTTTTCCCTTCCCACGTCCCCTGACTCTTTGCCCATTAATTCTACAGGACTCAGTTTAAATCAGGTAAGGAAAATGGCTTACTTAAAAATGAGTGCAGTCAGGGAGGGGCTCTGGCTCTTATGGCCTTGCTCTTAGGAGCCTCAGTAAATTTCTTTCTGCAAAGTATTTGATTCTTGTCGCTTTAACTACCAGCCTTGTCTCAGTGAGATTAGGGGGTCCCCGAAGATGAGAGAACTCTGACCACAGTTACAGACAGAGAAGACTTGAAAGGGGGTAAGATAAGGAAGCTTTTTTCAAATAGCTTTACCTATTTCAGCATATATGGCCTGGTCTTTAAACTCCCAACTCATAAAACAGTATTTCCTGTCCTAGTAGTTTCCTTATCTTGGTCTCCTAACAAGCAGGGAGCAGTAAGTGGGCTTCACTGTCTGTCTACATCTGACTGTCCTGACTGTGTTAATCAGCATCTGCTCTTAGAAGCAGGGAAACCCTGGGGGATTAGTGCCTGGCGGAGTCAGTAAATTGGTTGGTTTGTGCAAACTTGGGGGAAGAGAGTAGAGAGGCAAGATGACTTAACTGTGGCAACGTGAGAAGAAGTGGTGTTGAAAGTGCCAAGGGACAAACTCCTACCTAGTGATAATGTCCCTTTTTTCAATTGAGGTGTAGTTAATGTAAATAGTTGTATTGTGATTTTCAATAAAACTGTGTTTAAGTACAAGCTCATTTTAGTTCTTTTCAGTGCTAGTAAGCAGCTGTTTCATCTAGTACAAATGAAAAGCAAGTCTTTGGGTTTATGAGTCCAGGGGCCCATACAGTTGCAGAGAGCATTGGAAGATACTTCTGATAGGTGGTTAGGTTTAGGCCATAAATGGCGACAGAGTACAGGACTAACAGGACAGATGAAAATATGCTGTTCAAGAAAAATAGGCTCCTTTTCATAAAACACATGACATTCCTGCATCCTGTATCTGCCATAATATAAGGACCCTATTAACAGAAAAGAAGTGAAAAATGAGCCAGCATGCTTGTTGCCTAAACCCATCATAGCATTTTAAATTGCTTAAAGTTGCTGTTCCTAAAAAAGAAATTATAGTTATAGAGTGGCCCTTTTGGCTACTTGGCAAGATCTGTAATTCAGAAGGTTCAGGACTTAATTCTTAGGGAATTTTGTTTCACTTTTTCTATGTAAAAGGGTCACAGCATTTTATATATTACACAAAAATATGAGATGGGTAAGTCCAGAAAAAAACAAGCAGGGAAAAACAAGAGAATATACCTGTTTCTCAGTTTCATAAAACTGTAGTAGAGTACTAAGTAAGACAAACAACCTTATAATTAGAAAGAAAATTATGAGAAGTTATTTTTATTCTAAAAATCACATTAATGGCTTTGTCTGCAGCACAGTTATTACCAATTGCCATTAACTTGTTGGCACAAACAAGCTTAAAATTTATTTCACATTCTGTAGTCTAATAATTTTTTTGAAAAAGTATGGCATTCAAATGGTATAATTAAAACAAGTAGAATAATAAACATATATTTATGAAGGGTTGTATATGTATTTGTTTTACATTGAACAGATAATTCTAGTGATTTTGTGAGTCATACAGTGAATAATTAAAATAAATTTAAATTCAAATATTACATTTCAACTTCCAATTTGGTGAACATAAGAAAATTATTATAAGTTTGTTTTCAATTCCTGCGAAGCATATTAAAATTAACTTTTCCTCCATTTAAGTAATGTATATAACTTAACTTCCTTCCTACTGTGAAACAGTTTCATTTATTGCTATTTGTAAACTGCCTAGGATAGATGCAGAGTGGATTGGGCTCGAAACTCCTTGAACAGTTTCTTTTGAAATAACACTACATACGTTAAGCTCAATTACACATCCAAACAGCCACAGCTCACTTTTGGTAATTTATTCATTGATTTAACATAGTACCCAGAAGAGCCATGCCTGCTGTCACTTTTGTAATATATTATGTTTTAAATATACTCATGCTCACCCATGCACACCATTAAGGTGTGCATAAACCTGTGTTTTTCTCTCTTGACAGCTATAAATGTTTGTTATTATTACACAAAACATATGTTCATGTTGTTTTTGTCTAAATTATTCTATCTGGGGCTATAAAGTTTTAATGTTATTAGTTGCCCTTAGAATTTTAATGTTTCACTGCTGTAACCTTCTTAGGATTTCTGTGCAATTAAATAGAAACTATTTCACTGCAGCCTGGAAGAACAATATATTTTACGGAAAAAAAAATAACCCGCTCCATTTTCTTTCAGTGTAGTAAAAATGTTTTCTTGATAGTTTTTCTCGATGGTCTATGGAAGCCTCCCATGTAGTCATACCCGAGCCCCTGCTTCATGCAGAATATAGACCATTACTCCTCTTGATCCTGGCATCTGCTGGAAAGACACAAGTTAAGCCCTATTTCAACCAAAGGGACGATATTTCACCAGCCCTTCACGGGTCATTCCAGGTGTTATTTAGTAGGCCTGGCCCTACATGGTCGTGACTTTGGTCTAACATGTAGAGACCAGTAGGGACGAAATGGAAAGTCCATTACAATACCAGCCAGGTATGTGTTTAACTTGGATCAAGGAGTGTTTATTAACAAATCAGTGGACACACTCACATTTGGTTGAGCCATAGAGATGCTTTTCTGTTACGTCCCATCTCCTTTTTATACCCAGTTACTATCCTTGGCCTGGGCCTCCTCGTATAACCAAACTGATCTTGAAATCTAATTTCCCACAGACTGAATCACTGAGTTGAAGGTAATTTGTATTTTACATATGAGTTTATAAGGATATCCTGACTTGCTTGCCTATAATTCTATAATGTTGGTGGTGCCCACCCTACCCCATGTCTCCCCACCCAGTGCTGGAGATGAGTAATATCATTGGCTTTAATGAACTCTCAGTCTCAATTTTACTTCTATGTACCAGTTACTCTACTTCCATTGTCATCGTCCTAAAATATACATGTTGGATCACATCAAACTTCAGCTCAAAAGCCTCGCCACATGTAAAACTGAACTCCTTAACAGTATTCAGAATTATCTGTGACCCAGTCCCAAATCCCCTGGAGGAGGGCATGGCAGTTCACTCCAGTATTCTTGCCTGGAGAATCCCCATGGACAGAGGAGCCTGGCGGGCTGCAGTCCATGGGGTCACAAAGAGTCCGACACGACTGACCAACTAAGCACAGCACACAGCACGGCACAGCCCCAAATCACTCTTCCAGGCTTAGTGGCCCTTAGTTCTGTTGCTTTGGCTGTACCTCAGTTCTGCTTTTCTAGCACCATACTCAGCTATAAGTCCAAGGCTATTTCCTGAAGAGTGTTCTTCTTTGCTTTCCATCCATTCAGACTCTGTTTCTCCAAAGTTCAGCTCAAATACTGCTTCATCCATTAGGCTCTTCCTAATTTTCCCTCAGGGCTTCCCTGGTGGCTCAGGAAAAGAATCCACTTGCTGATGCAGGAGATGCAGGTTCAATCCTTGGGTCAGGAAGATCCCTTGGAGAAGGAAATGGCAACCCACTCAAGTATTCTTACCTGGAAAATCCCATGGACAAAGGAGCCTGGCAGGCTACATTCCAGGGGTTGCAAAAGAATCAGATACAACCTGGTAACTAAACAATTCTCCTTTTGTCAAAATTAGTCATATCAACTACATTCCTTCAACATGTTACTTCTGTGTGATTTTTCATATATTCCATTCTATTTTGTTATTGTTCATTAGACTATAAACTCCTCAAGGGCAGAAACTATAGCTCTTTCATCTTTGTTTTCTCGCCCAGTATATAATAGGTAATGCTTTGTTGGTGAATAAATGAACAATATTCCTTTTTTTCTTTTCCTTTCCTTTTTTTTTAAAATCTTGAACTAATTGGGAATCACTAAACTATTAGACTGATATCAGCTGAAGTTTTATTCAATCTCCCTGCCTTTGTTCAGGTTTTATGGACATGAAAGTAAATCTTATATATAGACAGAATTATACAAAAAAGGAATTAAATATCTCTTCAGAGCAACACCGTATGTTAGCAGAAAAATCCTTGTTAATAAATTCTTTTGCTTATATCTGAAAGTACCATCAGATACTTACTTCATCTTATATCTGTCGTCTGAGGAATCAAAGATGCTGCTGCTGCTGCTAAGTCACGGCAGTCGTGTCCGACTCTGTGCGACCCCATAGATGGCAGCCCACCAGGCTCCCCCGTCCCTGGGATTCTCCAGGCAAGAACACTGGAGTGGGTTGCCATTTCCTTCTCCAATGCATGAAAGTGAAAAGTGAAAGGGAAGTCGCTCTGTCGTGTCCAACTCTTAGCGACCCCATGGACTGCAGCCTACCAGGCTCCTCCATCCATGGGATTTTCCAGGCAAGAGTACTGGAGTGGGTTGCCAGTGCCTTCTCCCAATCAAAGATGATCTGGCCTTTATTCTTTGAATAATCTCCTCCTATGGTAAAAATTTAATGTGAAAATCAGAGAAGCAAAATAAATGAACTTTGAACTAGGGGTATCTCATCAACACTGCTTAATCTCAGTTTGAGGACCAATTTGACTTGTAATAAAATTAATTATTTAGTAATCAGTGTTTGATATTATTTTAGTTTTCTAGTTTGTGAGTTTGACTTGCCGCAAAAATTGGATTTATTTTCTACCAATTTGATCCATTCTTAACTAAGGTATAAAGTTTCAGAGCATTATAAGGAGCATATTATTTTTCCTTAAACAGTGCCCCCAAAATAACTAACATTATGAAATGAGAATTTCCCAGTCATCTTAGTTGCTGAACCTACTAGGACATTATTTTAACAGAAAATTGGGTTAGTGTCCCTTCCCTTTTCTTCTTTGGTACAACCCCGAGTTAATGGCGTCTCTGGAAAAAGGAAAATAGGAAATGAAGTTCTTAAAGGATTTGTGGAAGTCTCTCTTGTTAAAATCACCCTTTTGGACTTTTCTTCTTTTTTGTCTCCCACATTTTCCAGTTTAACACCATTTGCAAAGCCCAGTTGGAAAGAGACTTAGAAAGCCACATTTAACTCCTTTCTAAGCTTTCTTTCTTTCTTTTTTTTTTCCTTCTTTAGAGTGGTCTCTTATCGTAGAGATTAAGGTTCTTAACAGGCAGCAGTCACTGCTCACGAATAGTAGACTGCCTCTAATTTACACTGTTTTAATTACATTTGAGGTTTTTACCAATTATATGGTGAACCTCTACAGGGCAAAGGGAGGTGGACGGGTTGGTGCAGAGCCTGAGCAGCTTTCTCTTGTAGAAAAAGAAAAACCTGTAATGGAAAAACACAAAATTTGTTGAAGGATGGAGATGAGGGAATGGTAAGTCAAGGTGCTTGGTTACAGGATAATCTCCCAGAGAGTGCTCATTACTGCTAAATCATTGACTGTGTTACAGGAAGGTGTCTCACTGAGGAAAGGGTCAAGGAGGTCAGTTATCTGGTGGTAATGACCATAGCGGTCATTAAGAGGATACTAATGCCGTTAAGAATAGAACTTTAACTTTTTATTGAAGTTTTTATTTAAATGATATTAACTTCAATTCAACTTTTAATTGAGGTGCAACCATCCAAATTCTACAGCCAGGCACCACAAAGTAATGAACATAAAATTACATGTTCTTCTGATGGGTTGATGGGTCTTTATTAGAGTTTCAAGGGCCTCCATAGAGCTGTTATTAGACGCAAACCTCTCTCAAGTCTTCTATTAGAATTAGGGCTGGCTGATTGATTCCAGGAAATAATTTCAACCTGGACCACTGAAAGGAAACAAAAAGGAGGAGGAAATAATAAAAGGAAGGAAATTTTTTGTTTGTTTTTGCTTTTTTTTTTTTTTAAGTGAAAGGATCTATTTATACGGCTAGGTTTGGAATACACATCTCCCTTCTCTCCTATCTTTCTTCTGTTTTACCCTTCATCTCCAACTAAAGAGTAACACCCCCCAAAAGCGTTTTTTTTTTCCTTTCAAATTTTAAGACTAGCGTATTTCTCTTAAGAATTCCACACAGCTGTGTGTTCTAACAGCGTAGCACTACCTGTGAAAAGTCAAAATAAAATAAACAGTTTATTAAAATATTTAAGTTGAGCAAACAAAAGTGAGAATTAATACCAGAACTTTACTATCCATGATTTATAAATAAGCTGTCTTCTAAATAAAAACTTTTACTACCTGCAGTTCAGGTCTCTTGGAGAAATGGGAGGGATGTGCAGTTTGGGGAGGAAATCTTCTATTACTCCTTTTCTAGGAACAAAAAAGAGAGATGGCAATTTCAAGGTTCATAATTTTACCTCTTTAAGCCAAGAGGGGAAGAGCTATGGGTAGTGAACAATTTCACAAAGTCATCCATACCTAAAACCTTTTGTTTCGGTGTAATCATAAACTTCGTAAAGATTTGGTAATAAGTTGTTTGGCTGCCATTTTACAGCAAAGAAACTTGCTAAAGAAACTGATAACAGTCTTTTCTTCCTTGGGAAAGGATGTAAACTACTTTGCATTTTTGGTATATAGCCAGTGTTTTGTCATTTAGACATGTCACATTACTATGAACACATTGTGCATCATAGCACAGCATAACTATGTGATTTGCTGAAGTGCTAGTTTCTTGGGGAAAAAGAGAGAGAAAGAAATGGAAAAGGAAGGCATTTATATATTTATTACATTTATATATTTTATACTTATATGTAAAATGTGAAAATTTTCAATGTGAAAATTGTACAGTGTATTTTTTGCCCAGGAGCTAGTAAATCTTAACCTAGTTCCATGTCTCTGGATGCCTAGGTGTAAGTGGGCTTCTTTCGTAAGTAGCAGAAAAAGACCTTAAGCTTTTTTTCTAATCAGAGAACATTCATGTAAGGTTACGACTTCTTCCAGTGCAGATAGCTGCCTGTAAGCATTCATTTATCAGGAAGCTAGAAGGACTAGACCTCAGATTCTTAAGCACAACCAAACTTCAATGACTTGAAATTGTGTCTTTTTAAGAATGGTAATACTCTGCCATGTTACATTGACCAACCAAAGTATTAGTTTGGGACCTCTACATGAGAGGAAAAAAAAAAAAAATTGCTTCCCAATAGCTAGGTGATCATGACCATTTCATTCTGATTCCTGGAAATTTATTACTCTAATATATCAATTTCTCTTCTGTGTGTAAACCAAGGCTATAGTTTTCAACTGCCTCTTCCTGTTTGCATGAAATAAAGTTGTCAAAATTTAATAAGTTAATTTTAAAATAGAAGATCTCATCTCATTTTAAACTTGGGTTTTTAAAAGATCTTATTTAATAGGCCCATTTAATTTACTTGAGGCTATCTTTAAACTGAAATTAGAAATAAGATTCCAGATGAGAATGTAAGCAAGCAGCTTTTTGTATTGTTCAACATTTAGGAAATGAAAGATTTTTTAAAAACTATAAAAAAGATATAATGGAAATTACCTCATGTTGCTGTTATGGAAAAGAAAGCAATATGATGCATTACTTATAGAATTTGATGAAAAACCTATAATGCAATGGAGTTGGGTATCAGCACTAGTTTTATTTTTCAAGACTTATTTGTAGTAATTTAGTTCAAGGAAGAAAGCAAGATGGTTTTGGACCAGAGAAAAAAATATTTTTATGAAAGTGAATGTCACCTGCAAGGACTTAGATGCAAGCATTAACCCCAACCAAAGTGAAACTATAACCGGATAATATTCTTTCAAATTTAAAAGGTAAGCCCTTCCATACAGAATGTATAAGGTTTATGTAACAGTTTCTTGATTCAAAGGGGTTAGTTCTTTCAATGTTCTAGACAGTTTATTCTTCCTTCTTTTATTAACAGTAATGGATGTTCATTAAAGAAAACTGGAAACTACAGTAAACAATAAAAAAGAAATAAAGTCATAACTACTTTATCATTGAATTGTAAGGATGGCTAAACATTTTTATGTATATTATTTCCTTCTAGTCTTTTTTCTATTTCCAAAAACTTTGGTGAATTTTAAAAAATTCACAGATTATGTAGAAACTTAAATTAGGTTAAGATATTTTATACTTCATATTAAGAAACATGCTTTCCATGACTCATTTTCCACAAATGGCGTTTCGTTTGTTTGAGAGATTTGTTCTCACATTGTGCTTGAAATATCCCATCTATTGTTTACCATGTTATTTTTAGAAAATTATTCTTTGAGTACCCTATGTATGTTGTTATGCAAATGAACTCATGATGTTAAAAGTACAGGTTTTATATTTACTAATTTTCCACTTTTCAGAATGCTTTCTTAGATAGTTTATGATTTCATGATTGAATAGTTTATGATTTTTTAAGATTAAGATTGGTTAGATTTTAAATAGGTTTTACAAATATAGCAAAACAGAGTTAGTAAACACTATATATTACAGTTATGCAGTTGTACAAAACTAGGAGAAATACATTTATTGATCTCCTGAGAGCAGTAATTGCAGCATGAAGAGATGGGATTCTATTCGCATTCTTCCAGTGCGTCAAAGTCTTTAGCTATGATTAAGCCAGCATTCCAGCATTTCACCAATAAGTTGCAACTCATAAGTCTATTTGAGCTACTGTATGGAAAGTAGCCTTTTGAATACACCGTAGAAGTTGCCACATAAGTGAGATGTTTCAAATGATTAAAAAATTTACAGCAGCATTTTGATTGTCAATTTAGGTAAAGATCTTTAGAAAGCAAATCTATACCCTGGATGTGGTTATGCTGTGAGTTGTCGCTGTTCTTCTATAAACACGATTACATGTAGTAGATCATTATAATACAAAAGAAAGCTTCTTAGACCTTGATGAATTCTAATAACATTCTATGGTATTTAGGAAATGGCATTTTAGATGACTGGGAGTGAGACGACTTTCTCTTTCTAATGTTAGAATTTTCAGTATTATATTCATTCTCCCCTTTCCCCTGACCTGTGTGCCCAGAACTTAAAAACATTTGTTTAACAAAAGTGGGTGAGGATGGGAAGTGGGACATATGTTTTGCTATGAACCATTGACTGTACTTTTTTCTCCTTGCTCTGGTAAGCAATGACAGATAATTATTGACCATCTTATACCAAAAAAAAAAAATTGAATTTTTTATATGCCTTTAAGTAAAAGTTTAGGAGCTTTTGTTATGAAGGAGGGGCTTAACTGCTAGAATGATGAATCAATTTATTTATCCATTTACAAATATTTATTAAGTACTTCATAACCTACCAGACTTCCCAACATGTTGTCTTTCTTAGACTTTCAAGTTGTGTTTTCTGGAAAAACTTGGACTTTCCTTGAAAGATTTGGTAGGATTGCAAGAAAGGAAAGAGATCATTTTCTAATGGAATGTCAGACAAAATTGATCTTTAATGGGAATGTTCTAGTATCATCAAACTTTGTGCTCAGATGAAGTTGTGAATTTGCAAAGAAATGCATCTCTGTTTAAGAATTCAAACAGGAAACCTTGATATGGAGCTGGGAAGGGGATCAAAGAATCAGCCTTTGGACCAGTTAAACAGTGACCTTTTGGAATGACCTTGGAAGCTGTAAATGATCAGTGAGGGACAAGAGACTTGAGTGATAAAACCAAACAGTGTGAAGCTAAGATTCAGACTTTAGTTTTATAGGTTAAAAAATTCTAAAGAAAGGCTTGGAAATGACTCACCCTAAGGATATCATGACATCATTTTTATTTATTTAATGATCTGCATATTTGTGAATGACTTGTTTAGCACAGTTAGATAAAAATTCAACTGAGTAAATGTCAAATTGATTAAATTAAATGATTCATTTAATAAATTGGGCCGCATCCTCTCTAGTAAATAGAAGGGAGCTCCACCACGGTGTAGAAGAGGAAAGATCTTTAAAGGTAGAGAAGGGACAGAAAAAGGAAATTTTAGCAAAGGTCCCAGGAAAGTTTGCCCTCCTAAGGGATACAGCAAGTTCTATGGGGTGGATTACCCCACTAGTGCTGACCAGATAATTCCAGCTTAACTAGTTAAAGGTTACAATTCTGGGGGGGAATTAAAACCAGTTAGGTTAGGTATTAAGCATTGGTTTGCTGACGTGGAGTTTTAGCACAAACAACTCCATTTTAGGCCTGCTGTCTCCTTTTTAACAGCCCCCAGATATTTTTCGGTCAGTTTGTTTTTAACTATCACTCTTTGTATCATATGTGTTTTGTATACAATTAGAATATTTTATTGGTCAGCAGCCACAGAGAGTCAGTAGGTTAAATCATCTTAATTATAATACCATCTAGGATAGAAAATCAAGACAGTGTACACACATGTTAACTGGGTCCTTTCTCCATTTACTCTTCTAATTTAATTTGATTCTAATTGTAATGAAATGGTATAAAGGATTCATATCCCCATCAATTCATATAAACTGTCTTTGTTTCATTTCTTAGGCTTTGACAGATTTTAGGAACGGGACAATAAAATTATAGAGCATAATAAGACTTTTACCAAAAAATATGGAAATAGAATAGCAGTTGTTCTCCTTAGGATGGAGCCCTCTATCTGGGGAGAACCAGACATTTTACCCCCTTCTATGAAGTTTATCATTTCAATCTGTTGTTGTAATTTACAGTGACAGCATCTGTAAAGAGCACAGGCTTCCTCTGATAGATTGCATTATTGTCCCCACTATTCACTCCCCTTTCCTATAAGAGGATTATACACCCCTGCTTCTACTGTGGGACTTGCAGTCCTCCTGTGGAGGGGGATGCAAACCTGCCCTGTTGACACTGAGCTTGAGCTTGGCTGTGTGACTTGCCTTTGACAGCAGTAAGTGAGCAGATATTTTAAGACCCATTGCCTGTCTTTCTTGTCTCTCTGGCTCTTTTCCTTTGCCACAAGAATAGCATGTCCAAATAGGCACTGCTGTTTCATCCTGGAGCCTGGATCCAAGAATGAAGACAGATGGAGAAAACTCACAACTCACTCATAGCCATCCTTAGCAGACATGTAGTGTAAGTGAGAAGTAAACATTTGGTTTTCTAAGCTCCTAACATTTGGTGGTTTAGTTCTAAATCACTTCTAAAGCAAAGTTTACCAAGTACAGTTACCAAAGGACTATAAGAGATACGGGTTCAATCCCTGGGTTGGGAAGATCCCCTGGAGAAGGGCATAGCAACCCACTCCAGTATTGTTGCCTACAGAATCCCATGGATGGAGGAGCCTGGCAGTCTACCGTCCATAGGGTTACAAAGAGTTGGACGTGACTGACACGACTGAGCACAGTCAAGTGTGTGCTTGACTCATCAAACCAATCTGCATGTCTCTGCAACTCTGAGTCTTCCATCAACACTGCTCTCTTGCTTACAGACCTTCCCTGGCTCTTATTTCAAATTCAAACCTTTTCTATTTCTAAGGCATTCTACAATCTAATTCATACATCAAACACTTTCTGCTTTTACTCCACGTAGCCTCCATCACTAGTTGGGTTAGTTTTTTCATTGTCCTCCAAGCTCCACCTGTATGTTTAGAGCGTTAGAGTTTGAGGCACCTGCCACTGACTAGCTGGGTGAATTTGAACAAGATACTCAGGCTACCTAAGTTTCAACTTCCTTATCTACAAAATGGGGATGATCAAAGAAACCAACTCACAGGACTGTAGAAATAGCTGATGTTAGGCATATAAAGTGCTCAGTGTGAGACAGTGATCTGTCTCACAGTAGATGCTTAGTAAGTGTTGCTTGGTATTACATTGTTGCCTTCACCTGGAATTCTTTTCTTCCTTCTCATTTATCTCAGTCACTTCTAACCAAGCTTCAAGTTTGAGTTCAAAGCCTACTTTTTCTATGATGTCTTCCCTGACAAATTTTTATGGTACTTTTACTTGCTCATTACTGCTTCTTCCTGGTTTTAAGCTTTTGGAAAATAGCAGTGAGTTAAACCTACCTCGAATCTTTCTATAGGCTGAGGACATCATGGCTTTCAATTTAATTGATTGATAGTAATTATCTTAAGGTTACTCATTTTGACTGCTGATTACTTGGGTGGGGGGTAGAGTCAGCATAGCAATGGCCATAGGTTTAATGCAATACTACTTTCAGACCATTCTGAAAATGGTTAACATCTGGCATGCTATCCAGTTCTTTTCCTAAATACATCCAAACTTGAAAGAGTCAGGTAGCTATAACAATAGGGTTTGGTGTTGAGATAAAAACATGAATAACAAAACCTCTGCGAGCCCTGGGCAAGGCTGCTTCCCTTCTGAACATAAGAATTCAGAGATAAAGGAAGTGAGGCCCAGGCATTCAGTTTAGTTTTCAGTGTAGAGCTGTAGTGACCTTAGTACTACTGAGTTTAATCAGGGGAGTTTTGAAAGGGAAGATCATTTCTAGTTCAATGAAGTGTATGTTCTGCCAAGGTTAAGTTGTCTTGTACTAACATTCTTTGGGATTTTTTGCTGAGTGCTTTATTAATTGTTTTCAGATTCAAAAATCAAGTTACAGCCTTTCCCGGAAACTCCAGAAGTCAATTTATTTTAGTGAGGGAATAGGCGCATGGAAAAGTAGCTTGCCAATTCTCATACAACTGTAAAGAACAAGGAATTATGGAACGCTTGCTCTATGAGTCATGATCAGAGTAAAAGTCTTTGCTTTCGGGCTTAACATATGTATAAGTTATATACAGAAATAAGTAGCTGGGGCTCTGTATTTGGATGTTTTATTGTCCACTTTAATTTGTATCATTCACTGCAGAAAAATAACAAAAAAGCAAGCATATCCTTGATCCATCTCCAATTATTAAATTGAAAGTAATTTTAGAAAGTACTACCTTCAACTCTATTATTAATTTAGCTGTGGCTAAGAAGCTGTCTTGAAGCTGGGAGCTAGTGTTGTGGCTAGGCTAGATGAATGAATTAGAACAGACTGGGGTTGAAGGACACTGGTCGAAACAGACAGCAATTACATTCACCTTATTGATACTTACGCTAGGGGAAAGAATGAATGTCAGCCTTTTTATGGGAAAATGATTTTGGTTCACTGTTCATATTTTACTAAACGCATAAAGAATGTTGAACATGGGTAATTAATTACTGAGTAAGTTTTTTGAAGTATGGATACATACGTGAAGGTTGTAGGAATATATATGTTAAGCCAGATAATGGTAGGAAAGGAGATTACTTCAAAGAACAGGGTGTTACAAAGCCATGTTTATTAGCTTTTGTGAAAACAGTATGGTACTATTCAATTTATTCTTTGCTTAATGTTGGTTCTCAAGACACCTGAAATCTACTACTAAGCTTACTGATTTATATGCAAATAGTGGTCTTCTCCATGGGGTCACAAACAGTTGGACATGACTGAGCAACTGAACTGACTGAGTGGTTTTTTAGCTCGGTTATACACATATAGGCTAGCGTTAGTAGGGACTTTGCACTTATTTTTAAAATTACTTAAAATAAAGGTGTCCTAGTAGTTGTTAGACATTTTAAACCAAAAATCTATATACCTTTAAAAATAACAGACTTTGAAATGTAGTAAATGGTACATGTGCTGAAATATCTACATACATATAACATAATTGCTGGCAATCAAATGACTTACCCATCAAAACAAGCAAATGATGCCTGTTTTACTATAAATTCATCAATGCTGTCTTCATTAGGAGTGTTAATTTATCAAAACATCATTTGTTGCACTTGGAGAATGATAAAAAAAAATTTCCTTAGGTGTATGACAGATTTTGAAAAACATCCTTTGATGTTTGAGTTCAGATCAGGACAGCTAAATTAGAGAGAAGAGATTGAGAAATAAATATTTGAGTCCCTCTATATTGATAGGCACTATGAGTGGCACTGGTGGTTCAAAGTTGAGAAAATCACAGTCCTGGTCACCTTGTAGGTGATGGTAGTTGAATGCAAGGGATGATCATATAACTGTGTGGTGGGAGCAGGACGGTAAGTCACAGTGGTGGGGAAGGGCGCGTACACCAGGCATCACAAGGACTTGCTGGGTGGACTGTGCTGGAACTGAATTTTAAAGAATGAATAAAAATTAATCTGATGAAAGTGTACTTCTGGGAGTGAACACAGCATGACAGTGTCGGGGAACAATAAGTAATTCCACTTGAGTATGGAAGGAGGAGGGAGGGGCATGAGTAGAGTGCCAGGGAGGCCAGCAAGGGGCAGACTGTGAGCAGACCTGTGTGATAAGTGTGCCCACTGAACTTTAGTCTGGTCATTAAGGGGCAGCTATGGAAGTATTTAAGCAAGGAAATACATTGTTATATTTAAAATATTAATAGATAACCAACAAACCTCCTGTATAGCATGGGAAATCTGCTCAACCCTTTATAATAACCTAAATGGGGAAAGGATTTGAAAAAGAATAGATACATGTACATGGATAACTTTGAATCACTTTGCTGGACACCTGAAATCAACATAGCATTGTTAATCAACTATACTCCAATATAAAATAAAAATTTTTGAAAAAAGCAAAAAGCAAGGGGTGATGTAATCAGTTGCGAAATTTAGAGGAGTCTTTGACAGCAGTAGGAAGCATGGATGGAAGACACAAAATATAGCTAGGGTAAGTAATGAGGTGGGGCACCTCTTGATGAGCTGAAACAAGGCAGTGTTCATGGGAAAGGAGCGGAAAGAATGGGTCCAGAAGCTGTTATGGAAGGAGAAGTAGTTGGCCTAGCCTGTCATCTCTAGTTACACTTTACATCTCTGTAAAATGGGAATAATGATAATACTGTGTACTCTGTAGCATTCTTGAGAGGAGTAAATGTAAAGAACTTAACATAGACCCTGACACATAGCATAAGTTCAGTGAATTTTAGCTTATGACACCATAATTTGGTAACCAATGGGAGGGAAGGGAGAACATAAGCAGTTGCTGGCTTTTGAGGAGGCACTGGGTGAACAACAGTGTATTCTAAGATAGATAATTGTGGAGGAGGGATGGATTCTGAAGGACAGAAACCAGATTACAGTGGATTCAAGAACAAATCCAAGGTGAAAATGTAGAATAGACTATTCTAACAAGATATTGGGGCAGGTAGGAAAAAAAAGAAAAACAAGATCATAGCCAAAGGAAGATGTTACATAAAGATTTCTTTTGTTGTGTTATGTTTCTTGGGGGGTTATTTGTAACATGTACAAATATGTCCAATTGAGTTGAGTCAGAAAACAGTGGCAAGGGGATGATTGGAATAATAAACCCTGAGATTATGTTGGAAAAAAACAGGAAGCTGAAAGAGAGCTGATCTATAGTCAGGGATTAGAATTATTCAAGACGTGTCTGGAAAGAGTAAATTCATTAACAGTTGAGGGTGAGTGGGGATGGGAGAGGAGAGAGAAAGCAACTGGGAGAATCAGAGGGATTGTGGTCAGAGACCACAGCAAAGTGATCAAAGTTATGGGTGTTTACATTCATATCCTAGAAACAGCAAGAATATGGTTATGGGAGTGGACTGCTGTTTCTTAGAATCAAAAAAGCCAAGGAACTGCCCTATGGGAAGAATTAATTTTACATAAGTTGAAATTGACCAAAGCAGTTGGGGATGGTGGAGAGTTAGATCCTGAGCCTGGTGCCACAGTCCTCAACCATAGAGTGGGAAAAATCCAAGAATGATGAGCCACACAGAAAGAGTCAGGATGAGTCACAGGAATGTTTTCAATTTAAAGGAGCAGCAGTCTGGGAAGGGCTGTGGGGACATGAAGACTGTCTTGTGCACACCATGGTTAGTGGCAAGGGGAAACCAAGCAGCCCCTACTTCTGAGGAAAAGGCTGGTGGGAAAGTCAAGAGGAAAATAAGATGGGAGCAGAGCAGGGTAAGAGTAAATGAAAAAACAGCACAGGATTTTCTCTTTTGAGTAAAGAATGGCAAGGATGAGAAGCGCGGCAGGATCCGCTTGTCTCAGACTTCTGTCCTGACACAGGCAGCAGCGCTGGAGGTGGGCAGCTGCCCGTGGCCTAATAGACCATGTGTTCATCTCTATGGCTCTGCTTTGTTTCCTTTTCTCTTCTGCATCCAGCATGTCGACTATTTAACCATGTATTAATGTTTTAGCCAGGTAATTGAGGGGGAGAGATAGTGAGAAGGAATGAAAATCTAATCATAGATGATGGCATATTGTGATGAAACCTTAACCATTGTTGAGTTTTTGTGAAATAACTGCTGCTGCTGCTGCTGCTAAGTCATGTCAGTCATGTCCGACTCTGTGTGACCCCATAGACGGCAGCCCACCAGGCTCCCCCATCCCTGGGATTCTCCAGGCAAGAACACTGGAGCAGGTTGCCATTTCCTTCTCCAATGCATGAAAGTGAAAAGTGAAAATGAAGTCGCTCAGTCGTGTCTGACTCTTCGCGACCCCCATGGACTGCAGCCTACCAGGCTCCTGCACCCGTGGGATTTTCCAGACAAGAGTACTAGAGTGGGTTGCCATGCCTTCTCCGATAACTGCTGCAAATAGTTGATATTATCTAGTAACCTGATCCAAGCAAAATGGTATCATCAGTGGAAAAACCACTTTTTTTTTCCATCTCCTCTTTCCCCCCTCTGTTTCCTCTTCTCTTTCTCTTTCTTTCTTTAGTTTTTTTCTCTTCCCTTCTATTTAAAACATATGTATTATGTTTTAACTACTAAAGCGCTGTGCATGGCTGTTGGTTGGGTAAAGTGTTGGAGGTGGTATACAATAAACAGAATTTGATTTCTACTCCTGAGACTATTATAGGTAAAGAAAAAGACTGAATATACAGTCATGACTATAATACCAGCAAAAATATGGACTAAAATGAGATAGTACATGATGTCTTATGGAAGTATAGAGAAAGGAGCAATAAAGAATATGAAATACTTATAAATTTACATGCCTCAGTGGGAATTTTGGTCCTGATGTAGCAGTAACACTCTCTGAATTTCAAAGTCTAGATGGTTTCATATATGTATGATTTACTTTAATTCTTTGACATCAGCATGAATAACTGATATACATGTAATATGTAATATCTAAATGCTATTTCTATTGAATGGTTCAAAATCAATTAATGTTATGATCCACTGATGCTTACCAATAAGCCCTGAAGATGATTAAAGGAACTGTAAGTGATCCAGAAGTATCTAAATTGTTTTTGCATGAGTGTACATGATCTTATGACTTGTGGCCGATTATTTTTGTGTTCATAGAACAGAGATATTTACTCTTGGAGAAAAAGGTTTCAGCTACATATCAAATTTCTACAGAGAGGATGCTGCATCCATCTTCACTTATCTCAAGAGTAGAACTGATAATTAGTTGTATCTATAAAATAACAATCATCTCAGTAAAAAGTGAAAATCATTCATTAATTTACTTATCAGATGTTCATTGAGTGCCTTCCACATGCTAGGAATCACACTAATAAGTTTTGGGGGAAATGCTAGTGAGCCAAACCAGATAGGATTTGTCCCCTCCTGAGGCTTGAGGAAGATGGAATGTAATCAAATATTTGCACAGATAAAGAAAAAATTGCATCTGTGAAAAAATGCTGCAGAGAAGTCCAGAGTATTAGGAGAAATTGTAGTTGGCTTGATCTAGTCAGGGAGGTTGGGCAAGTGTTCACCAAGAAAGTAAAATGGAGTGGGGACCTAAATAATGATTCAATACTAAATAGGTAAAGGTGAGGAGGAATCAGAGACTGAAAATCTTTTCTTGCTGAGAGAGTATTGGTGATTATGTTGCATAGTGGCTGGAGAGTACAAGAAGGGCCATGGTGGTAAGGGGGCGTGAGGGGTGTGGCTTTAGGAGGGAGGGAGCAGGGAGACTGCTCAGGGCCTTGTAGTTCTTTACTGTGAAGGCAAAATATACAGCTGGTAAATTTAATTTTATTCATATCATTTACCTTAATATAGGAAAGGCAAATGTCTTTTCTAAGAATAAAATGGAGAAGACAATTGTCATGATAGAATATTTTAATGAAATGTAAAGACAGTAATAGTCTCTATTTTTTCTTTCCAGTAAATACAAGATAGCATACATCTTCTTCACTCAAAATAAATATATAAATAAGAGAAAAAAATAAGATCTCTAGCTCCTATCTTGTTTATCCTAATCAGGATTAGCTTTATCCTAATCAACCATCTTATATTCAACCTTAATGATATTTCATTAGCTCCTCAGAACCACCTTTCCTGTCTAGGTCTAATTATATCTAATGTAATGTATCTCAACTCACTATATTAAATCATTTTTAAAAAAACATTTAAAAAACATTTTAAAATCACTCCAGAGCTTTGATTTAGGCCTTAGGGAGGAGAGAGCCCTCTTCTTTATTTTTGGGGTCTATGATCTTCCAGTTGTCTCCTCAACGTTTCTTCTTTATTATCCTCATATATAATCTAGGGAGATGAGAAAAATAATAATTTTCTTTTGTAACAATTTATAAATGTCTGCATAAATAAGATGCAAATATAAACATCTGTTCTAATCAGTCCTTATAAATGAGTTATTCAGTATGCTTCACATTGTGAATAGAGGCCAACTCTCTCTTACCTGTGCTCACATTAGCCCTCACAGATAACCTTCGATTGATTCAGAGTCTTAAACACATCTAGTGGTATATTCTAATATCCTATCATTCCCCAAAGAGATCAGAGTTTTGAAACATGAATGCTAAGCTTCAAAGAATGTGGTTTAGAAACAACACAGACATACTACCTCAGAGAATCTATGTAGTAATGTCATGGGACTCTTTGTTGCAGACATATACAAACAAAAAAATGTTGAAACAAAAGTATGCACGTGAAAATGTAGAAACAAACTGAAATGTACAAACAAAAATCCAAAGAGGTGAAATAACAAGCAATCATTAGCTGCTGCCATTTTCCTTTCGTGACCTTTTGATGGCATGTTGCCATAAACTGTTGCCATTCATATTCTACCCGGAGACTCTTTTAAGACCCAGAGATTTCTTTTAAGGCGTGTTGCAGATAACCATTTTTAGTGAAGGTGCAGAAGAGATAAATTACTGCTCTTCTATTCCCTGGGAGGTTCTTTTGAATTTGTCCTTCACTAAGAATAATATTTTGAGACTAATAAAGAAAAATATGCCCATCTCCACTCTGTGATAGTAATGAGTAATCAGGTGTGCATTCGATTAAGTCTGGCATGCTCCGTGTACAGAAGGGTAGATCTGAGTGCAAGAGAAGAATGCAAATTATATAAATGGAAGAAGTGGAAGGTACAATAATATACCGTACAATAAAGATAATCTGAGCTCTAGGATGTTCAGGAAAAGAGAGAACTTCTGTCTGCTAGGTGAAAAACTAAAAGACTTATATTAACTAAGCCTGTTGGACTTGAACTTTGGGGTTATTCTAAGATTAATGGACAAAAAATATGGCCTCCAGAGGACAAACCTCAAAGACTCCTGATGGAGACTGGTTAAATTCAGGGTGGTTCGTAAATTTCAGTCTGTAAGAAAGAATGGAGAGCTACAATTAGAACTTGAATAAAGGGAAATTTATTTGAGGAGACTAAAAATGGTATAATCTATAGGTACATACTTGATAAAATTGTAAATAAGAGGTTGCAAGAGGTCCATTAAAGAAAGCAGGGGAAACTTGTGCTTTTATGGCATTATATTTTAACCTGGCAAGAGAGAAAATAAAGCCAATGTTCTTAATGCTGAAAATTGTTTTTGGAAATGTTCTTAGTAGTTGGAGATTTGAAGATGGCAAATCAGCAAATAAATGAAGGTATTTTTAAGGAGAAAGACTGTTAACATTATTTTTCCAGAAATGCAATATCATTTACTGAGAGGAACAGAAATGATTAATATAGTCTTTTTGTTCAGGGAAGCTATTCCACAAGATAAAAGGCTGGTAATCTAATAACTAGCATATCAGTATTATTTTATTTGCCTCTTCCTGTTTGCAAAATAACTTTGGTGCTATCTTGTTATTATTGTTATACTTGGCTAGTTATACATCTACGATAAGAGAACATAATTAATGTGAAAAATTATACTGAAATGGCTCTGTTTATTTTGTGTCACTTTAGCAATGCCCCTTCAGGAGTGCTGTTCTTATTTTCCACTTGCATTCAATAATAGGCTTGCAGCCAGTGGCATTGTATTTACACAGTTTTTGTCAAAACAATTTTATCTCTAATAGATTTTTATCTGCATTGACTGAAAACTTCTGTTTCTGTTTAAAACTTTAATGTAATTTCTTGCATCTCTATTTCAGGCAATAGAAAAACTTTTGAACTTATATATACTTGGCAGCTATACATTTTTTCTTTCACAAAGTTGATTTATTTTTTTTAAATAGTGGGAAACTATCCTTAAAATATTAGGCATCTCATTTTTCAGTGGGCTTTTAGGAAAGCAGCAAATTTGAACATAGTCTATTCTATTCATTCACCATAGAAAGAAGCATTTAGGAAATACTCCAAATACTGTGACCTTCACACGATGAGATTTGGTTACACATATAAATGAATTCCCCACAAACATTAAATGAACCCCCAAGAAACCTTATTTGAGAATATGTAGAGATATATTTTCATTTTGATGCTCAAGGATTTACATGTGTGGCTCCCTATTAGCATTACTCAGGTAAATCTCATTAAAAATTTCATATGCCTCTGTGTGTATAAATTTATACATGAAGCGTAGTTAAAGTATATCAGTGTTAATTCTGTGCCATGGGAATATGATATGACGAGGAAATTGGCAATACAATTAAAGTTCACATAGCATTAGAATTTTTTCACTAAGATAAAGTTTTTATAACAGTGTGTATGTGTGTGTGTGTTAGTTGTTCAATCCTGTCTGACTCTTTGCAACCCTGAGGACTGTAGGCCATCAGATTCTACTGTCCGTGGGATTTCTCAGACAAGAATACTAGAGTGGGTTGCCATTCCCTTCTCCAGGGGATCTTTCCAACCCAGGGAACAAACCCAGTCTCCTGCATTGCAGGCAGATTCTTTATGGTCTGAGTCAACAGTGAAGCCCTTTTTATGACAATATAAAAGGGGATAAATTGAGACTTACTAGTACAACTGGAACCAATGTGTACATTTCAGTATAACTCTTAGAAACATAAAATAAGGAAGATTAATGCTCTGGATATCTAGAAAAGAACTGTCTTACCAGTGTTACCCTAATGAATGTTTCAAATATTCTAACTCTGAAAGGGGAAAGTAGGAACCAATGGTGAAACTCATCTACAAGGATGGATGTTATGTTTAAAAAGGTGTGTCCTGCTTGCCTCCCTCCTCTCTTCTCTTTTTCTTCTTTTTTTTTCTTTCTTCCTTTCACTTTTGATCTCCTGCATTTCTTCTTCCCCTCCTTTTTTCTCCTCCAGATTTATGAGCGTGGAAATGGTTTCCCTTTTTTAAAAGACATTTTTTGCTGTTGAAGAAATGTAACAACAGTGTTGTCTTTTGCCAATTGTGTGTCATCAGGGGAAAATATAAAGGCAAGAGGCACATCCTCTAAGTAAATGGACATTTGAGGTAAAATAGACTTGGTGGTAGTCTTGATTTTCTGCCCAGACCAGAGTCACCTGAGGTAGAAATGAAAAATGTGTTTCCTCATCTTTCGTTAGGATTCACTGCGTAGGCTTAAATATTCTCATAATGCTGACTTTGGTTATTTGCCTCTTTCCTCTGTTTCTCGTAGATATATTCACCTGACATACTGAACTGTTAATGAGCCCTACACTAGTAGATGCTCATATATGTACACATCTATGTGTGTGTGTATGTGTGTGCATGTTAGTCACTCAGTTGTGTCTGACTCTTTGTGACCCCATGAACTGCAGCCCACCAGGCTTCTGTGTCCGTGGAATTCTCCAGGTAAGAACACTGGAGTGGGTTGCCATTCCCCTCTCTGTACACATCTATAGAAAGCACAAATTTTGACTTACGAAAGCTCCTCATTTGCAGACCCTTGAGGATGTGACGTTTGCTGAACAGACCATTTCCAACAGATCATTTGATGTTCAATGTCCAGTTTAGTTTGGTGATCTATTTGTCACAGAAGGAAACAGAGGGATTGTAAGCCCAGCATCCATAGATCTTACTGTGGATGGAGTTGGGATTGTACTTCCAGAATTTGAAGAGGTGATATGGTGGTATGAGGGCTTCCCAAGTGGCGCTAGTGGTAAAGAACCTGCCTGCCAGTGCAGGAGACATAAGAGACATGGGTTTGATCCCTGGGTTGGGTAGATCCCCTGGAGTAGGGCATGGCAACCCACTCCAGTATTCTCGCCTGGAGAATTCCATGGACAGAGGAGCCTGGCAGACCAAAGTCCGTGAGGTTGCAGAGTCGGACATGACTGAAGCGACTTAGCAAACACGCATGGTGGTATGAATGGGAAGTTACTGCCCTCCAAAGCCTGTCAAATAATGTCCAGAGAAATGGCTTTCTCTGTGAAGGTCATTTCTTCCTCCTATCAAGTGTTTCCAACATCACAGAGGAAAGCTGTCAGTAATTTCTAACCTGGCTGAGTTTTATCTGGTGACCTTGGAGCAAAGAAACTAGACATTCATTTGATCTCTCTGTAAATACTGCCCAAGGGGTTTTGTTTCCAGGATGTTCCCAAGAGGTCTACTGACCTAGGAAGTAAAAAGGGTTTTAAATACTAAAAATTTTTTCTACTTTTCTATAAAGTGACACAAAGTCTATATAACAAGGCCTTGGATTGCTTTTTAGTTCCCTGTTGTATTTAGTGAACCCCAATTTTTTAACCCCACAGCTTCTCTCTGCCTCTGTTTCCTTTTCTCCATTCTTTCTACTCACCAACTTTCACATACTGAAACATTTGTGTTTCCTTATATATAAATTATTATTATATAAATATATAAATTATTTTTAACCTTCTCACTTAATCTCTCCAATTTCTTCCACAAAGAGTAGAGAAGTTCTTCATACGATAACCCAATAAAATTCCCTTTTGTTTTTGTCATGAGAGGCCTGCTTTAAAAAAAAACAAAGCTGTCGTGTCATAATGCTTCTGGTCTTTGACAGACTAACAGGTGTGTTTACTGTAATCAATGGATCATTCATGCACAAAAGTTGCAAACCAGTCACCTCTCACTTACGGGCTTATTTCTGTGACAAACCTAAATCTTTTGTTATCATCTTTGCTGTAAAACATGCTTCAATACATTGCTTAGGACGGTGCTATTATCGAGCTAAAGACAAAGATTATCTTGTGTTTGGTCGTGATCTAATCTCAAAAGGTTAAACTCTACTCAGATTCTGACTCTGTGCATAGAAAAATTAAGTAATTAAATAAAATCCCACTTACTTATTTGTATGCTTAGTTTCAGAGAAAATTACTTTGTTCTGAAAGGTGCACCCTTAAAAGAGCAAGGTAGCACTGAGGAATTCTTCAACCTTTAATGGTTTATTTAGATGCCATTTGGCTATCACGAGTGTCTGCTGCATTTCCTGCCCCATCACGGCAGACTGCTAAATCCTCCTACCTTGTCTGCTTCTTGATGGCACTGTCTATGCTGGTGAAAAAGCTCACTCCTGTGTTGATGAGCTCCCAAGCCTCAAACAGGGATGTGTTGAATTCAAGTAAATCTGGCAAGAGATACAGGAGGATGGTAAGGAAGCAGACTCTATTTATATACAATTCTGGGGAACCTGGCAGGAGGATCAGAGCATGGCAGGGAAAAGGAGTCTTCAAAAATATCACACAAGGCTGAATAGCACTTTTTAATGGGAAATTCTTATTTTGACTCTAATTTTATGCTCAGATGCTTTTAATTTGATCCACATTTAATTTGCCACTCCTTGGAGAAGGCAATGATTACATAATACAAGAAGCGGTCTGCTCTATTACTAACAAAACAGGATTGGTTTTAGGGGCTACCACAGTGACATTGTATTTTAATGGTGCCCACTTGGAAACATTGATGCACACTCCTTGGAAATCACTCTATCATCCTTAGACCACTCTTCTGGTTAAGATGGCTTGATAGTTCTGTTAAAGTCACAGTTCTAAAGGAAAATGGGTCCAGGTGTGTCAGAAAAAAGCTAAGTTTGGACATTTGAGTTATAAAGCATTGTAAAGGATCATAAAGAGCTAAAGACAGTTGTACATCTGAGAACACATATATTAGACATATTAATATATATTGGGATTTCCCCAAACCCAATCACTCTGATACTGTAATGTATCAATAATGATATCTAGGGCTGGTATAACAGATTCCAGAGAGACTTTGGTAGAGGTTCCGGGTTTAGGCTAAACAGCCACATCGTAGCATTTATTTTAGTTAGAAACCTGAAGCTGCATACAAAATCTACTACAAGCATTATTTCAGAAAATTCAAGTCCTCTACTTTTAAAAAATTAGGCTGCCATTATTTCTAAACTTCTAATGAGTGAATCAGCAACAGTAAAGATGTCCAGGCTTCAGTGAAATATATTTCATAAATTAGCTTATCATTGCACTGATTTAGCATGCCTAGCAGGTGAGAGACAAAAACATGTGTTATCTTCCCTAGGGAACCTTCAATGAATGTCATTCTGGCTTCATATGTCTTTCTTCTCTCCCCTTCTTGAACTGATATAAAATTCTAATGTGTGCCCTCTAGTTCCATCTTCATTGAAATCTAGCAAAACCGCTGAAGGTAAGATAGTGGCAATGGTGCATGAAAAAAGGGAAAAGGAATACAGTGATTCATAGCATACTTGAAGAAAGTTGCAATTGTTAACAGTGCTACTTTTGTATGTAGACAGATTAAAATATGTCATATCAATGATAAAAATAAAGTTATTCATCTTGGCTAGTTGTTAAAGTTCGTGGGAAAGGCACTGAACTATATTGGCAACTTGAAAATATTTGTGTATGTATCTTGAGGGCATACCAAGTCACCCTCTCCCAGAACAATAGTCAAAGAAGTAGGTATACGTGCTAGGATTATCAGTAGTCTTGACAAGTGGTTGTTGTTTAAATACCAGTTGCGGTAGGTGTATGAAAAACCCTGCTCCTATTATTATGAAAATGAAACATGTCATT
The DNA here is from genome assembly GCF_016772045.2 of Ovis aries. NCBI lineage: Eukaryota > Metazoa > Chordata > Mammalia > Artiodactyla > Bovidae > Ovis > Ovis aries. The sequence goes on from NC_056071.1 coordinate 40,790,585, forward strand.
TTTCAAGTATAGTAACTCAGGCCACCTTCCCTTATCTTTCTGTCTTTGTTCTTCTATGCAAATTTGAACCACTGATATAGTTATCATTTTGCAAATGGTATTCATTAGTCTTAACATCCAACAGATGCAGGGTTTTCAGAAATTCTAATGGCTGAACTAGCAAGAGCAAAGATGCCCATGATCCTTTTCCTTAGGCATCCATCATTCCCATTTGCTAAAAGAGAAAACTGAAGTATAAGACCAAATATATTTCCTTTTACTGGTGAGAAAAATAGGCTCTTGGAATCCTGCTCACTTTCACTTTTTCTGGTCCTCTTTTTGCCAGTGAAAATGTATACCCTTTTCTTCTCTTTTGCTTAGGAAGCCTGTTGTTGTTTAGTCGCTAAGTTGTGCCCAATTCTTTGCGACTCCATGGACTGTAGCCCACAAGGCCCTGTCCATGGAGCCTGGATTCATCCCAGGCAAGAATACTGGAGTGGGTTGCCATTTCCTTCTCCAGGGATCAAGCCTGGGTCTCCTACTTAGTAGGAAGATTCTTTACCACTGAGCTACCTGGGAAGCCCATTTGGAAGCCTGAGCAGGCTTTAAATATCCTCAGTTTTAAAAATTTATTATTTTTTTGAAGTATAGGGTGCTATACAATATTATATAAGCTACAGGTGTACAATAGAGTGATTCACAATTTTTAAAGGTATATTTTATTTATAGTTATTGTAACATATTGGATATATTTCCTGTGTTGTACAATCTATCCTTGTAGCTTATTTTGTACATAATATTATGTACCTCTTAATTCCCTACTCTGATATTGCCCGTATCTACTGGTAACCATTGGCTTCTTCCCTGTATCTGTGAATCTGTTTCTTTTTTTAGTTATATTCACTAGTTTACTATATTTGTTAGATTCCACATGTGACATCATACTATATTTGTCTTTCTCTGTATGACTTATTTCACTTAAATTAATGCCCTCCAGGTCAGTCCATGTTACTGCAAGTGGCAAGATTTCATTCTTTTCTTGGATGAGTACTATTCCATTGCATACATACCACATCTTCTTTATACATTTATCTGTTGATGGATACTTAGATTTCTTCCATGTCTTGGCTATTGTAAATAATGCTGCAGTGAACACTGTGGTGAATGTGAATTGCTGGGCCATATAGTAGTTCTATTTTTATGTTTTTCAGAAACCTTCTACTGTTTTCCACAGTGGCTGCACCAATTTACATTCCTACCGATAGTGGATAGGGGTTCCTTTTTTTCCAAATCCTCACCAACGTTGGCTGTTTGTGTTCTTTTTTGATAGTAGCCATTCTGACAGGTGTGATATAATATCTCCATGTAGTTTTGATTTGCATTTCCCTGATAATTAGGGATGTTGAACATCTTTTGGTGTCCTTAACACAAAAAGGTGGCCATTTGCATTTCCTCTTTGGAAAAGTGACCATTCATTTCTTCTGCCCATTTTTTAAAATTGGGTTGTTTGGTTTTTTGATGTTGAGTTGTATGAGCTATTTATGTATATTGGATATTAACCCCTTATCAGTCATATCATTTATAAATATTTTCCCCCATTCAGTAGGTTGAATGAAGCTGTCTGGTAAAAGCTTTAGCCAAGATTTTATTCTGATAATAAGACTGAGTGAAGATATATCAATGATTTGTAACAATCTTTGAGAAAATCCACATTGTTTAAATTAGACTGCTAAAATCCAGTTAATAGATATTGGGATCACTAATGTAATTAAGGTACATGAGTGCTAAAAGTGACTATTCTTTTTAAAAATTCAAGCTCTGAACTTCATGTCAGTGGAGCATTAGCCACCACCATCTACTCTGCCTAGCTATATGAAATATGCCTTTTTATTCAGAGCACAATCATATTCAAAAACCCTTCTGGGATTAATTGAAGACTTTAAATAATTATTTTATCAGTATGACTATACTTGCTTTTCTCCATCAAAAGAAAAACTATGCAACTATGCCCTGGAAAGCTGTACCTGTAAGCTACAAAATCAATAAAAAAGCATCCAAACAGAGAAATATGAAAGTGTACCAAAATGAGGATTCATCTAGAGTCTTTATATCGCTATTTCCCCCTATACTGTCTTTCCATTTAAAATAATGTTAAATGGCCACTTCAGTTCTTGAACCCCTATCAGTCATGAATATGAGAACTGCATGTGTTCTCATTTCTGTGACTTCAGCAAGCCAGGACTATGTATTAAGGCCCAAACTTATTATAGCTAGAGTAGAATTTAGGAGAAGTTGTTTAAAAAGCAAACATTTTAGAAAATATGCTGATTTGAGCTGATTTTGGTTGAAAACCTACAACAAAATATCTCAGTCTTGAGTAAGATTTGATTTCCATTAGTTACTTCTTTGGTTGTACTTTTCTCATGAATTACTACATGGAACAACAGACTGGTTCCAAAGAGGAAAAGGAGTATGTCAAGGGTGTATATTGTCACCCTGCTTATTTAACTTATATGCAGAGTACATCATGAGAAACGTTGGGCTGGAAGAAGCACAAGCTGGAACCAAGATTGTTGGGTGAAATATCAAAAACCTCAGATATGCAGATGACACCACCCTTATGGCATTAAGTGAAGAGGAACTAAAAAGCCTCTTGATGAAAGTGAGAGAGGAAAGTGAAAAAATTGGTTTAAAGCTCAACATTCAGAAAATGAAGATCATGGCATCCGGTCCCATCACTTCATGGGAAATAGATGGGGAAACAGTGTCAGACTTTATTTTTTTGGGCTCCAAAATCACTGCAGATAGTGAGTGCAGTCATGAAATTAAAAGACGCCTGCTCCTTGGAAGGAAAGTTATGACCAACCTAGATAGCATATTCAAAAGCAGAGACATTACTTTGCCAACAAAGGCCCATCTAGTCAAGGCTGTGGTTTTTCCAGTGGTCATGTATGGATGTGAGAGTTGGACTGTGAAGAAGGCTGAGTGCCAAAGAATTGATGCTTTTGAACTGTGGTGTTGGAGAAGACTCTTGAGAGTCCCTTGGACTGCAAGAAGATCCAATCAGTCCATTCTAAAGGAGGTCAGCCCTGGGATTTCTTTGGAAGGAATGATGCTAAAGCTGAAACTCCAGTACTTTGGCCACCTCATGCGAAGAGTTGACTCATTGGAAAAGACTCTGTTGCTGGGAGGGATTGGGGGCAGGAGGAGAAGGGGACGACAGAGGATGAGATGGCTGGATGGCATCACTGACTCGATGGTTGTGAGTCTGAGTGAACTCCAGGAGTTGGTGATGGACAGGGAGGCCTGGTGTGCTGTGATTCATGGGGTCGCAAAGAGTCAGACATGACTGAGCGACTGAACTGAACTGAATGTAGAAATTAGTTTTTTAGCATTGCTTCATAAATAATAATGGTGATCATTTTTAGAATTGCCTTTTCAAGGAATACATAGGAGAACATTTCCTTCTGGTCATGTGCCTTAAAGCAAGAAGGATTGGGTCTTCCTTTCCTGTTTATTACACTTCCCACTTTGTCATTATTAGGTCTGATGTTTAGCAGAAAAAGGTTTCCAGTTGCCTGGATGTGCTTTGACAGAACTGACAGCAGAAACTGTATCTTAACTTGAATCAGTGCTGCAGAAAAGCACCCAGGCATGCTGAAGACAGCTTTTATGAGGTATATTTTGTCAGTGTAAACACTATGAAATCCAGCACATTTGGAAGAGCATATTCTGTATTTGTTAGAATGAATGAATCACTAATGGATTAAAGAGCACAGCCAAGTAAACCTAGACTAGTCATAAGCATATGTGGCCTAATATTCAAATGTAGGAAATCCAATTAAGCTCCAGCTCTCCTTAGTTTTTCATTCATGAGGCAGTATCTCTACCAAAAAAGCAAATAACTAAAAAGTTTCTTTTACCAAAATAAATAAATAAAATAAAAAGGCATTGCATTTTTTAAATATAAGTTTGAAGTTAGTCTTCCACAGATAGCCAATTTAATTATGCTAAAAATGACATTTTTAATTAAACACCAAGGTAAGCATAAATGGATTGCAAAATAATTAATCAAACATCAAAAAATTGAAACCTTTTTCTGCTTGAGCAGCAGAAATGAAAGAACCAGTCTTCGGGTCTCATAGAGATTCAATCTAATTTAATTCTCTGTCTTCTCTAAATAAACATTCCTAAAACCTTTTTTTCATCTGGGGGAATAAGGATGAGAGGGGTAATCAATATTTCTAGCATTTTAATTAAAACCGTTAGTGGAATAAATCCATTTAATTATCAGTTAATGAAATACAAGGTCATTTACCTGACAGGAACTTTGAGGGTGGATTACTAGCTGGAATAAAGCAGAAGAACCCAATGTCACAGCCATTTAACTTCTGTCAAATTTAAGGTTAAAATCCTTTTAGACTGTTTAACCTATTCTCTACTATTTTTCTATTATGTATGCCAATTGGCAGGAGAAATGCATGTTAAAACTTATTTCACATTTAATTGTGCTGCTAAGTTTTCATTAAATTTCTACAAATATCTTTATATTTCTAAGACATGAACTGAAGGGCTACAATAGATTCCACTGTAATTTTACTTTTATTTTATTGCTTATCAATTCTAAAGTTAGAGACATTTTTTTTCCTTGCTGCAAATCAGGCATTATTTATACCTTTTTATAAATATGAATCAATTATACATAACTTTTAGAAGTCTGAAAATTTAAGATGCAAATATAAAACAAATATGCAATAGTAAACAAATCACTTTAAGTAGTTTATGATTAATTTTATACAAATCCTTTTTGGAGTGACCTGGATTTCATAAGAATGATATAAAAAAGTATTAATAAGAGCTGGCTAATCACTCAGCTAGGTTTGCAGAATGGTTCAGTAAATGATTTTCAGCTGGTTTAACTAATAAAGAGAAGGTGGAAAGTATGTTGTAGAGAAAAGTTCCTGGTCTTCGAAGGAGATACTGAGTTTCTCTAAGCAGCACACAGTACTCACATTTTACATAGATCACTTTTAAAAATAGGACTCAAGAAGGGCTCTTGTTTCTTATTTTAACATAGATGTTGAACTAATTATCTAAGATTTGGGATTTCATTTTAATTTTATAGATCTGATTTTGTCTCATAGTCATAAATTTCAGTTAGAGTTTAAAAAGATATCTCATTATTACTGTTTCATTCTTCTTTTCTCCAGTTAAAATCATGTGCAGTGCAAACAAATATAAGCAGTTTGTACATGCATGCTCAGTCACTTTAGTCGTGTCCAACTCTTTGTGACCCTATCAACTGTAGCCCACCAGGCTCCTCTGTCCATGGGATTCTCCTGGCAAGAGTGCTGGGGTGGGTTGCCCTGCCCTCCTCCAGGGGATCTTCCTGACCCAGCGATCAGACCCACATCTGTCTGTGTCTCCTGCATTGCAGGCAGATTGTTTACCCACTGAGCCACCTGGGAAGCCCATAAGCAGTTTACTCTGCGGTATTTCATCCTAAGACAGCCTAGATGTGTACTGTGCAAAAAGTCCCACATAACTTAGAGTAATTTGCCTTTTAAGGACATATCGGTGATCTACTCCAACTTCTAAATGTTAAGTACAATTAATTTACAAAAACCCGTGTCACCTAAAAAAGAAAAATATATCAGTTACCAGCTCAAATGTGTTTTAATCAGACCAGGGTTCCCCATGAAGTTGCAATAATAGTAAAAGCAGCATTATTAGCCCTATTTTGTATTCACCTAGACTGTGCATTGATTTTTAATTCTTTGAGGAAATAAGAAAAACTAATAGGAAACCTGGTTTAGGCTGGATAGTTCTGAGAACTCTCTTTTTTCTATTTTCTACTCTTCAAAATGTAATTTTTTTGACTTATAAAGAGTATTTAAAATTTTTTTGTTCTAAACTAGAAAACATATAAAGGAAAAAATTCTCCATGATATCTAATTATTTCAACTTTGATTGGTGGAATGTAGAAACAACTAGGGATGGCCCTGTGAGACACAGAGAAAAGTTTGAGAGGTTATTGGAGCTTGTATAGGTTATTCGATGCTTTTTATACTGAGCAGTCATAGGAATTTGCCGTGTAGCCCCTCTTCACCCTTTAACATGTTTTAATGGTTCCCACATTGGTACCCAGTGCCCACACTTATAACTATGCAGCCTTGTCCACTCCACATTCTCAATCACTTTCTGTTCTTTAAGCAGGGTGCTCATGCCTATTGCATGTGTCATAGAAGCAGAGGATTCTGGGTTTAACAGATTCATCCCTCTTTCTAAGTTGTTTCAGTGACTGTTTGTCTTCATGGTGGTGAATTGATATCTAATTTGTTGCAGCTAGTCTGGTCACTGCTATGTGGGATCAGTTGCTGCCCCATGTGCTGTGGAAGATCTGCTTCCTATAGAGATTATTAACAAATCACTGTGATTTTTTTTTTTTTTTTTTTTGGTCCTCTTACCTCTTGGACTAAATTTTTTATTGACTGTTCTTTTTCCTCCCATTTTTTTATTGCCTTCAAAGTCCATTCTAGATCTCCTTTCTATGTACAGATTCCTTGGGGCTCTTATCATTTAGGATGGTTTCAACTACTATCATAAGCAGTGGTGCTCAAACCTATATCTTCAGTTCAGTCTTCTCCCACTTGGCATTCTACAGTTCTGTCTTTGGTGGCCTGTAGAAGGTTACTGGTTTTAGATGTGTTGATACCTGAATCTGTCCATAATAATACTAACTGTATCTCTTTTTCCTTTTCTACTTTCCCTGTCACTACCGGCTAGGCTCCTCAGCAACAGACACCAGAAGCAATTTTCACTGTTCTTCTCTCCTTTATTTCCCAAACGAGGACTGCCAGCCACCAAATCCTGCTGAATCTTCCTTGACAAGCCCTTTGGAGTCATGCTTTTCTATTTCTCCAGCTGTCACTGTTGCATAGGCCTTAATGAATTTATGTCTAAATTAGTCCACCAGTCTTACCTGATTGTCTTCCCTATTTTAGAAACCCAGAAGATCATGGAGCTGGACTATTTTTAAGTATTCTTCCGCCTTCTAATCCTTATAAGACCACAAAATATTTTCCTAAAAGGAAATTCCATGCATGGTCATCATTCCCAGTTGGATTAAGTCCAGGGTATTTTGCCTTTTTTTAAAAGATACTTTCATCCACTACACCAAAATAAATTTTCATTTACAGTCAAGAGAACTACTCTGCATTCAAGCTACAACTCTACCACTCTCCTCTGAGCTTGCTCACCTTTCTCCTCCCTTGATCTTTTCTCCCCATTCCTCTTTCTGAATGCACGACTTTTAAACTTTTAAATCCATCATTGATTTATGCCTGTGCAACTTTGCGTACCTTGACATTTAAAGCACAGAAGAGTCACTCTATTAATTGGTACATGTTTGGCCTGAATTTAGGTATTCTACCACTGAAAGCATAGTTACCATGTTTGGCCATTTTTTTCCTCTTCTTTCTTTTGTTGATCTATAAATATTGCTTCTGTGTCAACCAATTTATTTATCTATATAATTGTAATGATAATATTTATCTTCAAGAACATAATGAAATTGTTGAGTATTCAGTAACAAATGTGTAGTTGTTCCTTTGCTCTCTCTGGTCTCTGTGTTAACAAAACTAGAACAAATGAAAGATTGCCCCATTTTTGTTGTTGTTTGTTTATGGCTGTGAATTGATCTGTTCAACAGAAAAATGCAATAATTGATTTCTATCGTTTCATGTTCATGCCAGTTGAATGAGTGGGAATTCTCAGGTTTCTGACCATTAAACGCCTGTACAGACTCACAGGAGCAAGTTAAAAGACCCGTGTCTTGGCCATTTGGGCTCTCCTGCCATGTGCACAAGTCTAATTGCAAACCATTGTACCTTAAACTCTTACTAATTGCTCCAACTTAAAGTCATTATTTTAGACCATTATTAAAAATCAGATTTTGCCCTATAAAATGCCATAATTTTTAGCAGCTATATATCTGCTGTGTAATTTCCTCTTTTAAAAAATGTCATGCTCAATTTAATACTGGTATGTCATTTGCAAGTGGCTAGGGGACTTTGTGAGGCCATTACAAACTCCAGTTTCACAAGAGCTAGACTCTGAAGCCTGCACCACTGACATCCTGGGTCTGTTTTGCTGACACTGTCCTACAGCATATTTTGCATACCCTAAGGGCTCCCCTAGGGGATGGTCTGTCATGGAACGAAATGGCTTTCACTAAAATGAGAATTTTCTCTTCTATGAGAAAGTGAATTAGAAAGAACCCAATCACAAATGCAACAAACCAATTAAATCAAAATAAAGCACACAATTCTGTGGACTTATTACTTAAGAGTGAGATATATCACACTATAGTGTTTTAGGAAGATGCCTTGTATACAGTTGGAAATATTAAATATCTATTTTATACATTAAAAAAGTTTACAAGAAGATCATATTCTAAGTACTTCTATAAATGAACAAAATAACATATGTTGGACTTACAGATTCAATCTGATTTATTACTTAAAATTTTGGTTGTAAAATGTTTTGATGATGAAATATTATACAAGCTGAAGAATTGAATTTAGAAAAATTCATCAATAGAAATGGGCTTCCCTGGTGGCTCAGAAGGTTAAACATCTACCTGTAATGCAGGAGACTGGGGTTTGATCCCTGTATTGGGAAGATCCTCTAGAGAAGGAACTGGCAACCCACTCCAGCATTCTTGCCTAGACAATCCCATGGACAGAGGAGCCTGGTGGGCTACAGTCCATGGAGTCACAGAGTCAAACACAACTGAACAACTAACACACACACATGCATCAATAGAAATACTGTATCAGTGAGTAAAATTGATTATGGAAATAGAAATGACTATCAAGAAAAGCGTGAATATACAGAAGATTAAGAAACAGTTGATTGTGGCACAGGTACTTTCTCATCAGAAAGTGTTTTCTGTGAGTAATTTGAATTACGATATGATGTTGATTTTTGTAATAAAATATTTTATAAATTGATAACATCAAAATCACTATGATTTTACAGTAAAGCTTGGCTTCCCCAATAGCTCAGTTGGTAAAGAATCTGCCTGCAATTCAGGAGACCCGAGTTTGATTCCTGGGTCAGGAAGATCCCCTAGAGAAGGGATAGGGTACCCATTCCAGTGTTCTTGGGTTTCCTTTGTGGCTCAGCTGGTAAAACATCCAGCTGCAATGTGGGAGACCTGGGTTCGATCCCTGGGTTGGGAAGATCTCTTGGAGAAGGGGAAGGTTACCCACTCCAGTATTCTGGCCTGGAGAATTCCATGGACTGTATAATCCATGGGGCTGCAAAGAGTCAGACATGAATTTCACTTTCACTTTACAGTAAAGCTTACTTTTAATGTTCAATTAAGAACAGAATTCAAGTTTCAATGTATTTTCTGTATTGTAAAATATTCACCTATGATTCTTCTTGATTTTGGGAAGATCCCTAAAAATTCCTAGAAGGGACAAAGTATCCCATTGATCTGCCATGTTTGTCACAGAGTCACAAACTCTATCTGAATGATGTTAGATTCATTCTCTTAGGAGAGAGAAAGGGGAGGAGAGGAGGGAGAGTTAGAGAATTAGTGCTTATGAAGCTGAGCAACTCAGATTGGGACTTTAACCACAGTCTTTTTTTTTTTTTTAATTTGTTTCTAATTGGTGGAAAATTTCAGAGTGTCTTAATTGAGAGCACACACCTGGTCTCAAGACTTAATGAAGTCCAGGTTCTTGATGTCTTGTGGCAGAAAGAATTCAGTGAGAAACAAAGTGATCAGTAAGAAGTGGATTTATTTAGAGAGAATGTCACTCCCGAGAAGGTGGGCCATCTCAGAAGGCCCTGAAACATGAGGTGGTTAGTTTTTATGGACTCAGTAATGTCATAGGCTAATGAGTGGGAGGATTATTTTGACTGTTTTGGAGAAGGGACAGAGATTTCCAGGAATTGAGCCACCACCCATTCTCTGACCTTTGATGACTGACCATGGAACTGTCATGGTGCTGGTGGGTGTGTCACTTAGCATATGCCAATGTACTGCTACTGCTGCTGCTAAGTTGCTTCAGTTGTGTCAGACTTTGTGTAACCCCATAGACGACAGCCCACCAGGCTCCCCCGTCCCTGGGATTCTTCAGGCAAGAACACTGGAGTGGGTTGCCATTTCCTTCTCCAATGCATGAAAGTGAAAAGTGAAAGTGAAGTCGCTCAGTCGTGTCCGACTCTTCATGACCCCATGGACTGTAGCCTACCAGGCTCCTCCATCCATGGGATTTTCCAGGCAAGAGTACTGGAGTGGGGTGCCATTGCCTTCTCCATGCTAATGTACTACAAGCATATAATGAGACTCAGGGTCCACTGGAAGTCAGATCTTCTGGCATCTTGGACCTAGTTGGTTCTAAGCAGTCTGATGCTGGGAGGGATTAGGGGCAGGAGGAAAAGGGGACGACAGAGGATGAGATGGCTGGATGGCATCACCGACTTGATGGACATGAGTTTGAGTGAACTCCGGGAGTTGGTGATGGACAGGGAGGCCTGGTGTGCTGCAATTCATGGGGTCGCAAAGAGTCAGACACGACTGAGAGACTGAACTGAACTGAACTGATGGCTATGTCATTCTTTTAAAGGTTATAGCCTACTCCCTTCCCTCCTGTTTCAGTTATAATTGGGTGATCACTCTTTTCTCATCAGTTACCTTTTACCCTGGTGATACTATTCAATTCAATGGTAACCCTTATTCCTTCATATTTTTCATATCTGAGGGGAAAGAGAAAAGATGGTAGAGAAGATAGAGAAGGGAAAGGAAAAAAAAGTAAAATAGTCAGTAAAACTAAAAATTGTTTCCTAAAGTATCTATCATTCAGAAATAATTGGAAGATAAAATACAAAAAGCCTGGTTGATGCTGCTATGTTAATTTATGCCATATGGATGGATGTCATAAATAATCACAGTTTGTATTTTCACTGTCTTTCCAGTTTGTCTTTCAATTTAGACAATATTGGTATTTCTGGGTTACTTTTAAGAAATGGTAGATATTTTTGAGATTAGTTGTTTGTCAGCTGCTTCATTTGCTATTATTTTCTCCCATTCAGAAGGCTGTCTTTTCACCTTGCTTATATTTTCCTTTGTTGTGCAGAAGCTGTTAATTTTAATTAGATCCCATTTGTTTATTTTTGCTTTTATTTCCAGAATTCTGGGAGGTGGATCATAGAGGATCCTGCTGTGATTTATGTCTGAGAGTGTTTTGCCTATGTTCTCCTCTAGGAGTTTTATAGTTTCTGATCTTACATTTAGATCTTTAATCCATTTTGAGTTTATTTTTGTGGAAACCAGAAAGAGACACATGTACCCCAATGTTCATCGCAGCACTGTTTATAATAGCCAGGACATGGAAACAACCTAGATGTCCATCAGCAGATGAATGGATAAGAAAGCTGTGGTACATATACACAATGGAGTATTACTCAGCCGTAAAAAAGAATTCATTTGAATCAGTTCTGATGAGATGGATGAAACTGGAGCCGATTATACAGAGTGAAGTAAGCCAGAAAGAAAAACACCAATACAGTATACTAACACATATATATGGAATTTAGGAAGATGGCAATGACGACCCTGTATGCAAGACAGGGAAAGAGACACAGATGTGTATAACGGACTTTTGGACTCAGAGGGAGAGGGAGAGGGTGGGATGATTTGGGAGAATGACATTCTAACATGTATACTATCATGTAAGAATTTAAAAAAAAAACTAGCAATAAAACCACCATTTTGAAAATTGAAAAAAAAGATAAAGAAATGGTAGATAGAGTTGACACTTTGAGGATTAAATATAATTGTATATCTGTATACCTTGTACTCAGTAAGATACTGCAGATTGCAACTGAGGGGGAGCACAGTCTGCTACCCCAAAGTGTGCCACTTTGGATGTGGATGGTTTAAGCAGAAGGCTATTAAGACCCAATAGTCTCAGAAAAGAATTCTTACTTGTCCCTTCTCTGCCTGAAGGAATTTAGGAGACCAGTAATAGAGAGCTAGCTATTACCAGGGATAACTTTTTATATCAGGAAGACTGATGTGCATGACATGGTAAACATTTGTTGGCCAAACATCTAATCTCCCTTTCCTTTGAATTTTCTTCTCAAGTCCTAAGTCCTTACTCCCTTCCCCTTACCTCAAGATGGTACTTAAGCCTCGATGCCTGACTGCCATTGAGTCTCAGGCTTTCAAGGAGATTCTATATTACATAATTAAATTTGTTTTCCTATTAATCTGTTTTATGTCAATTTAATTATCAGGCCAACCAAAGGAGAGAAAGGAAAAATTTTCCTCCCCAACACAATGAAAACATCATTATTGCTCAGAGTTAGGGGTAGATGGTTGAGCACTTTTACATTTTGGGGTAGTTTTCCTTAATAGTAATTATTATTCTGAAACTATTTTTTGAAAATTGAATATTCTAATAAAATTGAAGTCAATTCTAAGTGTACCAGCCTATGATGCTGCTAATTTAAGTTCTTTCACCTCAATGAGAAGCTTCCCTGGTGGTACAGAGGTTAAGCATCTGCCTGCAATGTGGGAGACCTGGGTTCGATCCCTGGGTCGGGAAGATCTCCTGGAGAAGGAAATGGCAACCCACTCCAGTATTCTTGCCTGGAGAATCCCATGGACGGAGGAGCTTGGTGGGCTACAGTCCACGGGTCGCAAAGAGTCGGACATGACTGAGCAACTTCACTTTCACTTCATCTCAATACTTACCTAACATTCTGTTGCTCTTCTTCTACCTTGGTGGCATCTGTGAACTATGGGGATCTATATCTGGTTCTCGTGTGATTCCAGGTGAAAATGTTAACTGTACCTCAAATTAAAGGATAAATTCTATACAGTTTGAACAGTTTATTATTGAATGTTTTAATAAATCTTTGTATTATTTATTTATTTGATTTTAAGGTATTCTTTCTTTTGCTAGATTTATTCAGATATAATTGACATACAAAATTATTTAAGTTTAAGGTGTACAGCATGTTTTCATATATGTACATATTGCAAGATGATCACCACCATAGTATTAATTAACATCCATCACCTTATGTGGTTATAAAGCTTTTTTCTTTGTGAAAATAATGTTTAAGTTCTACACCTTTAGCAACCTTTCAAACATACAGTACACTATTGTTAACTATAGCTGTCATGTTTTACATTGAATTTCCAGGAGTTAATCTTTTAAAATGTTGATATCAAGCTTTCAGGTAACTCTGATGTGTAAGGCAAGGTTCTGAATGCTTTAGGAGTTTCCTTGACTATAAGAAGCTCACTATTTAGTTAGGAAAATAAAACTAACACAAGATTTGGAACTGGGGAGATGTTAGTGTTGGCCCTTAAAGGACTTTTTGATTTTTTCTAAGAGAGTGAATATTAGAGAAAGTCTTTCATGGAGGGGAAATGCTTGCAAAGACTTGGAAATAGGAAGCTTCTGGTTAGAAGCCAATGATGAATAGACAAATGGCCTAGGGAAGAAGATTGTGTAGAGGAGAATGGAAAATAAGACTGAAAACAGAAGATTAGGGTTAGAATGGGGAAAACATTCTTTTTTTTTTTTCAGTCCTTTGGACTGCAAAGAGATCAAAGGAGTCAATCCTAAAGGAAAAAAATCCTGAATATTCACTGGAAGGACTGAGGCTGAAGCTAAAGTGCCAGTACTTTGGCCACCTGATGTGAAGAGATGACTCATTGGAAAAGACCCTGATTCTGGGAAAGATTGCAGGCAGGAAAAGGGGACAACAGAGAAAAAGATGGTTGGATGGCATCAACGACTCAACGGACATGAGTTTGAGCAAGTTCTGGGAGATGGTGAAGGACAGAGAAGCCTGGAGTACTTAAATCCATGGGATCTCAAAGAGTTAGACATGACTGAGTAACTGAACAACAATAACATTTTTGTCTTTCAGTTTTTGGAATGAAAACTGAAAGGTCAGTTTTCTCTCTAATCCCAAAGAAGGGCAATGCCAAAGAATGTTCAAACTACTGCACAATTGCACTCATTTCACATGCTAGCAAGGTAATGCTCAGAATCCTTCAAGCTAGGCTTCAACAGTATGTAAACTAAGAACTTCCAGATGTACAAGCTGGATTAAAAAAAGGCAGAGGAACCAAGATCAAATTGACAACATCTATTGGATCATAGAAAAAGAAAGAGAATTCCAGAAAAACATCTACTTCTGCTTCATTGACTATGCTAAAGCCTTTGAATGTGTGGATCACAACACACTGTGGAAAATTCTTCAGGAGATGGGAATACCAGACCACCTTCCCTGCCTCCTGCAAAACCTGTATGTAGGTTAAGAAGCAACAGTTAAACCAGGCATGGAACAATGGACTGGTTCAAAATTGGGAAAGGAGTACAACAAGGCTGTATATTGTCACCTTGCTTATTAACTTACATGCAGAGTACATCATGTGAAATGCTGGGCTGAATGACAAACAAGCTAGCATCGAGATTGCCAGAAGAAGTATCAATAACCTCAGATATGCAGATGACACCACCCTAATGGCAGAAAGCAAAGAGAAAGTAAAGAGCCTCTTGATGAAGGTGAAAGCAGAAAGTAAAAAAGCTGGTGTAAGACTCGACATTCAAAAAACCAAGATCATGGCATCCAGTCCTGTCACATTATGGTAAATAGATGGGGAAACAGTGGAGACAGACTTTCTTTTCTTTTGCTCCAAAATCACTGCAGATGGTGACTGCAGCCATGAAATTAAAAGACACTTGCTCCTTGGGAGAAAAGCTATGGCCAACCTAGACAGCATGTTAAAAGGGAGAGACATTGCTGACGAAGGTCCATCTAGTCAAAGCTATGGTTTTTCCAGTAGTCAAGTATGGATGTGAGAGCTGGACAACAAAAAAGGCTGAGTGCCAAAGGATTGATGCCTTCTAACTGTGGTGGTAGAGAAGACTCTTAAGAGTCCCTTGGACAGCAAGGAGATAATACCAGTCAATCCTAAAGGAAATCAACCCTGAGTATTCTTTGAAAGGACTGATGATGAAGCTGCAATACTTGACCACCTGATGGGAAGAGCTGACTCATTGGAAAAGACCCTGATGGTAGGAAAGATTGAGGGCAGGAGGAGAAGGGACGACAGAGGATGAGATGGTTGGATAGCATCACTGACTCAGTGGACGTGGGTTTGAGCAAACTCTGGGTAATAGTGAAGGACAGGGAAGCCTGGCATGCTGCAGTCCAGGGAGTCGCAAAGAGTTGCACAAGACTGAGCAACCGGACAAGAACAACAACAACATTTTTGTGTAGGAGAGTGAGTTGGACCATATTTCCCGATTTATGATGATCATGTCATGCAGAATATAATCAGAGATCTAAAGAAAGTCAATGTGTGTTAAATCTCTTTTAAGATTAATCTGTCTGTTTCAAGATAAACCTCTTTTTGTTACTTCCGTGAAATTCATCAGAAGTTGGTTGATATGAAACATGATAAAGATTCAGCCATCTTTTGGTGAATTGAATATAACAAAAGTAGAGCACTCTACTAGTGGAGCTAAGTTTGATTTTATTTTTTTTCCTAAAGAAATGTGTTTGGAAACTCTATGCTTAAAATGTGTTTATGAAGCAATATCTATAGCAGAGATGATTATAAAAATATATTCAAAGTGAACATAAATATTTCTGTTTTTAATGTGACTTTTATTATCTGCCCATCAAATTTTAATTGTCAACAGTGACTCTATTTTAATAAATCTTTCTCCCCTAAAAACTTTTTTCTTCCCCATTAATCTATATGGAAGTTACTCAACTGGGTATGGACTATTTTGTTTATTTTCAGGACCATCTTCTGTAATATGATAAGTTGGGTACTGTAGTTTTGGGAAGATCCCCTAGAGAAGGGAATTACTAACCACTCCAGTATTCTTGCTTGGAGAATTCCATGGACAGAGGAGCCTGGTGGGCTACAGTCCATGGGGTCTCAGAGAGTTGGACTCAACTGAGTGACTAAAACTTTCTTTCAAGCTTTATATAAGGAATTTGTCATAATAATATCTCCAGAATAGAGGAAGAATTTGATAAAGACTTTTCGACTTCATTTTAACAGAATTGAGAGGTGCCCTTGCACCTGTTTCCAGGGCACTGCCCTCAGCAGTGATCTAGGAAGGATACCTGTCTCCCACATGGTCTCCTGGTAGCCCAGGTCCTGATTTGCCATAGGAGGGAGGGCCAAGGAATCCACTGTAACAGCTGGAAAACAGCTTTGTAAAACCTAGGAAGCCTTCACTGCCCAACTTGTCAGCTGAAAAGGAGCTTGGAGAGTGAAGGGTGAAAATACCGACTCCTGCTGACCCTGTGGTAGGCTGTGGTGAAGTGGTCAATGGTGGGAACAGACCCAGCTTTCTTTGAAGTCACTGGGAACAAGCAGTATTAGTAACTGCTTAAGAGAGCAAATGAGGCTACAAATCTAATATCACGCCCACTGCTTTTTCTTTTATTGTACCAACATTTACCCCAATGGCTGTGCTTTCTGACATTTTCAGTTTGGGATGTGAATGTAAGTTCAAGATGGACACTTTTTGTCATGGTCACTTGGGTTTCTCTTTGTCTAAAATACTGCCTTACACGTTGTAGGAGATCAGTGGGGACTTTGTTGTTTTAATTTTGTGCAATATTGTGAAATTCTTTAAAAAGTTTTAATCAGTATATGTTTGCTTTTTCTATAAATGTGAGTTTTAAAAGGCTTATAATGTTTTTTACTATAATTTTAGTACATCTTGGGACAAAAGAATACAGTGGTATGCCACATGGGTGCCATTTATTCCATATAAAGGTGAAGCTTTTTTCATAAAATAGGTTAACAAGGAATATTAATAGAACTTAAAAATTGGCACATCTTGATTGATCATAGAAAGAAATAACATGAAAGTCAATTTTGTGTTTTATAAAAATAGGTAATTACTGGTGGCTCTGTACGTGGTAGGTCTACAGTAAAGAACTATTCCAGTGCCTGTGGATCTTTAAGATAAAACAAGGCAACGTAGGTTGTTTTAAAAATGAAAGTTTTGCTAGTTTGGAACCTTAGGTACTAAATGACATTGAAACTACTATTTTCTTTGGTCCCTGGAAAGGATAAGAAGAGGTTAGGAGGTAGACGGTCACATTGTTAACTCTATTATAATCATTTGTTTATTTCTTATAAGGAAGATAACAGTCTATGGGGATTCATTTAAGTCAAAGTCTTCTGCCCTCCACTGAAAGATTATAATGTAGTTCATATTTAAAATGTGAAAGCTCTTGGCTCTGTATCTTGTAAAGAACATTCTTTTCTTGTTTTGATAGAGTTATCACTCATATTGTATATATCTCCCTGTTTAATATTTCAAATTTGGTGTGTACTTCAAAAGTGATCGTTGTTTTGTGATTTACAACCTTGGAGAAAAATAACATAGTAGTCATAACTTTGTAGTTTTTGTGATGCATGAAGATCAGATTTTTTAATGTTGGTTAATGCTTTGCTAATTAAAGTGTGCATGTTAATTAAAGCAGAGGCTAATGTTAATTACCTATATTAATGGAATCTCATGTAGCACCTGCCTGAAGCAATGGGTTCAATTTTCAAAATATCTCAATTAAGGCTGAAACTTTTGATTTGCATCTAGTAGGGTTTCAATTAACTGCATTGAAAACTTAAATAACACTCTTAGCGGAGCAAAATATCAGTGATTATATGAAGTGCAGTAGAGTTTGGTAGGTTCATTTCTAAAGGCTCCTTTCAGCCCAGTCATATTTATTTCTTATCTTCTGGTCAAAATTCTGTTCATCCACTAGGACTCAGTGAAAATACCATTTCTTACATGTATTTTCAATGTATTATTAGCTCCTTTTTGTTGTTCTTACTTTTATGCCACTCTGCCTTGCTTTATAATTACCTGTTACAATCTGTGTCTTTTGCTAACTAGAAGCTCCTTACAGGCCTTATCTCCCTCCTTTACAAAGCCCAGCACACGTTATTAGATCATAGGATGTTTTCTAAGTTGAAGACACTCTAAGTGTTTACAAAACAACTAAATACATTTATTGACTGAGGCAGAAATGAGTGAATGTTTAACTTTCAGCACAAGAAATTACACTGTTGCTACATTTACAACTGCTTCAAGTTAAGCATGAAGTTGCTATTTGGGATCTTATTCCTTTGTCAAATAAAAGATGGATGTTGTTAATTTCAGTTAAATACGAGCTGAAATGGGAAGATGCTGCTTGTTCAATGTAAAATAGTG
The DNA here is from genome assembly GCF_016772045.2 of Ovis aries. Classification (NCBI taxonomy): domain Eukaryota; kingdom Metazoa; phylum Chordata; class Mammalia; order Artiodactyla; family Bovidae; genus Ovis; species Ovis aries. The sequence continues at coordinate 40,808,857 of NC_056071.1, forward strand.
TTATGAGATCAGAGGATTTCCCTGGCTGCTCAGCAGTAAAGAACCCGCCTGCCAATGCAGGAGACCTGGGTTTGATCCCTAGGTCGGGAATATCACCTGGAGAAGGAAATGGCAACCCACTCCAGTATTCTTGCCTGGGAAATCCCATGGTAGAGGAGCCTGGTGGGCTACAGTCCATGGGATCACAAAAGAGTCGGATACGACTTAGCGCCTAAATAACAATAGTGAGATGAGAGAACTTGTGTTTATGCTGGCAAGGATGATGTGAACACTCTTTCAGTCTCAGGTTTATACTCTGATGATTTTGCATACAGGTCTGGCTTGTGACCCCATAAGCACACATACTTTTAGTGAACTATTTATTGAAGAGTGCCATAGTGTGCTTGCTTTATCTTGGAAGATAACATGTTATCATGTGGTGGGCCCAAACTTTAAATTAACTAATTCAAAATATAGATAGATGCCTGTAGACAGGTACATTGTAATTAGTATGCATGTCATTTTTCTGGAACTTGCTGTTGTGTTTGCTGGAGTCCCAATAACAACCATTCCCATTGGGTTTGGGAAAGCATTATGAGCTAATGGTGCTAACCTTTTTGACATCTAGTATAATTGTGGTTTCAGAAAAATAGTTTCCATTACTCTACATAATTGAAGGGAGCAATAATCTCAATAAATATACACAAATAGATCCCACACTGATTTACACACTCCGAAAATAAGCACCAGTTACCGCTGTTCCTTGGCAGACTTTGACTCTAACTGACTGTGGATCTCAGAGGACCAGGATTTGTCTTCATTCAGCTGTAGAGAATATCAAATGAACACAAGATTTCCATGTGTGAAGTATTGATATAACCAGCAAGGTGACAAGAAGGCATATAACTCCTTACTGTCCTGCTGTGCTTGGCATACTGATTAAAAAATATTTTAAGATTAAAAAGTAATAGTACTGTTTAGGCAAGATGTCAGTTGTCATCTAGGTGGCAGGACATATGATTGCTGGAAATGAGATGTGAATGTGCCCATTAATCAAGAGTGGTATACAGGTATAGAGGTGTAGAGGTAAAGTGATATGACACTATCACTTCATGTCATAATTGGCTCGATGTTAGTTGGTTAGTTATTAGGTGGAATAAATGCAACATTTATTTGGAGGAATGTGACAAACATGCAGATCAGATTTCCCAGGATGAGGCAATGGGCCAGGTCTTCACAAGTCTGAGAGCAAAGTCACCAAAGCATCCATTCTCCACTGGGGCACCATTAAGGTGGCAGATGGCAGAGCATTAGCAGAAAGACATTGGGAACAGCCGGAAAACATCTGGTAGGAAGTGACAACTAAAGGGTGTACTGGGCTTTTCCTAATTGTGAGGCGATCACTCAAAAAGCCTGGAAAGAAACGTCAATGTTTTGGTGGTGGGAGGAAGGAGTTGGCTGGAACACTACATTCCAGCTCAGGGATTTGAGAGAATTCTGAAAATAAGTGATTTTAGGGTCTGGTGAAAAGATTACAGGGGGAAAAAAAGGTTGTAGAAAATTAACTTGCTTTTTCTCAAGTGCTAAATAAGAACACACTTTTTAAAGATGTCAGTAAGGCTTACATGGACCTGGAATCCACTTTAAGAAGATAGTTGATTCATCACCACCTTGTGAATAATATTTAAAACATACAATTTTGAGGGTATATGGAAAGGTTATGTGTTCATAGAGAATATGGAAACACTAATTAAACTGGAGTGAGGAAGATGGACTATTTAATGACTTAAGTCACTATTCCTCTTTCTTAATTTACTATCTCATGATTTTTCTAGAACCTACATGAAATATAAAAAGGCTTTTGGGCTATCTCTGTCACTGTATTTCTTCTTTTTCTCTTCACTCTTGCCTTTTGTCCTTGACTGTCTGTGTCTCAATGCTTATTCTCCCGCTTTCTCACAAGGATCACCTGACTTTTCATAATCTCTAGCTTTCAAGACTCACCACAGAGAGTAACGTTTCATTTGGGGAACTTAGTATTTTCTAAAGAACAGGCACAGTGAGGACCACATGCCCTAGAGGGCTGATAGGTAGAATTAGGAGAAGGCAAAGGCCACTGCTGCCTGCTATAAGACTGGGACAGATTGTCTCGGAGGTTACCAGGTGAGTCCTTATTTGCTCCATGATGCTTGTATTGGAATGTGCAAGCCTCCATGTGTTGGGATGGAAACAAGAGTCTGAGAAGGTGCCAGGGGATCTGTGACCAGCCAGAAGCAAGAGATCAAAAAGGAATAGGGATAATGCCTCCATAAACAAGTAATAGGGTGACAAGGTAAATGTAGGAAAGTCAAGAGCTCAACATGCGCTGTAACCTTGGCCCTAAATTTCTAAGTTATCCCAGGACCCCTGTGAATCCCACATATCAATACATCATAAGGATAACAGGTTGTTACTGGTTGGGGATCAGTAATCAGAACTGGCAAGAAAAAGATCCCTACAGTGAGGTCAGGTTGCTCACCATATGTAGAGTGTGTAAAGGGAAGGAGTGACAAGGTGAATGAGTGGGGAGCTGTACCCGGTAGTCATTGTGTGGACACTGCAGTGGTGCCCAGCCACTAAGGTTGCATAATAGGTATTATTGTTGGAGGTAAAGGAGCAGAGAGTTTTGCTTGAGTCCAGGAGCCACAGGACAAGGTACACTGAGCCTCACAGAAGGTGACTGATATGCATACCTTACCCAGGGATTTTGTGCTACTCCCCATCTGTTTTAGTTGCCTTTTCTGAGACTGGTTAGGGATTGAAAATCATGGTTGCAGAACTGCTAGCTTGAGAGGATACTTGGGATGGTTATTTAAAAAAACACTAGACTTGGAGCCAGAACCCTTTGGCTCTTCCTCTTGTTAGGTCTTTGATTTTGGACAAATTTATTTGATCTGTGGTCTCTGCATCTGTTCAGTAGAGATAATAATACCTGATCTACCTGAGCATGGCACAAGATTGTTATAATTGTCAAATGAAGAAATGTATGTGTAATCACATAACCATGAAAGTATAAATGTAATTTGTTATCAGAGTATCAATATCCTATTAGCAAGTGATTCCTGATCGAGCACAACATTATTCTCAATGATTTGAGCATTTGTCTAGGTAGCCAGTGATTAGTGAACTGATATAGGTGAGAGATAGTAAATCCAGGTTTTTACCACATGTAATAAACCTGTTAATTTGTATACTGGCTCAAGTAACAGGACAAAATCAATACTTGTTTCATAGGAGAATAGATTATTTGGGATGAAACGATAAAAAATGAATAATTATATACAATATAAAACTTTATATTTCTTTTAAAATATCCAATACATAGTAGAAAGTTTCATTATGGATATGGTATTCTGACTAAAAGTAAAATGTTTGTCATTAGAAAAATATAGTTCTTTCTTAGTGCTGGTTCTCAGACTTCAAAGTAGCATATTGAAGATAGCAGTGCATTTAATGGTAATATAAAATGATTTTGTTCCTCACTGTCATCTTTTTCTTCAACATATTTCTATTTCAGAACCCTACAAAAATATTTGAAAACCATATATATAATGAGGTTGTTAATATTTTAAATCAATAAAGAACTTATACAACTCAATAGCAAAAAAAGAAAAGAAAAGGAAAACCAACCACAAATAACACAATTAAAAATTGGGCAAAGGACCTGACAGACACTTCCCCAAAGATGACATATGAAAGGCCAACAGACACAAGAAAAGACGGTGAACATCACTAGTCATTTACTAGAGAAATGCATATTAAAACCACAATGAGATATCACCTCATGCCTGTTAGAATGGCCATCATCAGAAAGACAAGATAACAAGTGCTGGTGTGGATGTAGAGAAAAGGGAACTCTTGTGTACTGTTGGTGAAATTGTAAATTGGTACAGCCACTAGGTAAAACAGTATGGAGGAGCCTCAAAACATTAAATATAAAACTATCATATGATCTAGCAATTCCATTTCTGGGAATATGTCCAGAGGAAATGAAAACATTAACTTGAAAAGGTATCTGCACCCCCATATTCATAGCAACATAATTTGCAATAGTCAAAACATGGAAACAACCTAAGTGTCCATTAATAGATGAATGAATAGAGAAGTTCTTCAACGTAAAACATTATTCAGCCATAAAAATGAGGTAATTCTATTATCTGTGACAAAATGGATAGACATTAAAGACGTTGTGCTAGGTGAAATATGTCAGAGAAAGACAAATACTATATGATCTTGCATGTGTAATCTAAAGAAAACAACTCAAAAAAATAATCAGACATGTGGTACCAGAGGCAGAGGGTGTGGGCGGGGGATTGGAGGAAGGTGGTAAAGAAAAAGGTACAAATTTTAAGTTTTAGGATAAATAAGAACCAAGGCTGTAATGTACAACATGACGACTATGATTAATACTACCATATGATACATAGGAAAGTTGTTAACAGAGTGATTCCTGAGAGTTCTCATCACAAGGAAATTTTTTTCTTTTTTTCTTTCTTTCGTTTTATATGAGATGATAGATGTTGACTGAAATTGAGATAACCGTTCCACAGAATGTATGTAAATCAAACCATCATGTTATACTCCTTAAACTTATACTGTAATGAAAGTCGATTATTTCTCAATAAAACTGGGGGAAAACTCCACTCAAACTGAAGTCCCAGAAGCCCTTAAATACCGATTTGAAGAAGCAGGTGAATCATTATACAAAATGTTTTATGTTCTAGATTTGTCTGATTGCTTCCTCATGGTGTCTTGTAGCTTTTTCCTCTACTCCCTATTTGCTATAACCTGTAAATTTGGTCCAGAGGCTTCCTTGGATTCAAGTTAAATGTTTTTGGTATGCATACTTCATACGGCATCTCATCAAGTTGTGTTGTCCACTCTTTGTGATGCTAAATTGGTGGCAGCCAAATATCTTCTTTGTAGAGATGAGATTTTCCTTATAGTTAGTAGTAATCTGTAGGACAGTGCCTTGACATCATGTGAATATTTAGTTCTCCTTCAAAGCTTTGTTTAATAGTTTTAGAATCCATTGATGATTCTTGCTGGAATCAATGATTTCCTTGGGGATTGTGAAATGGTAGTTTTCTATTTCTTCCATATTTTTAATTGGCATTTTTTTTTTCCTATAAAGCTTCCTCATATCAACCTAAGATAAACAACTTTTTACTTACCAATTTTGGGGTACTAGTCATCTTAATTAGTGATACTTCTTGTCCTCTCTTTTGAGTATAATTATATGTTGATTGTTTTTTACTTACAACTCTTCTCTTTTGATGTTCAGATTATCTAAAATTTCTAAAAGGGAGCCTCCTCATGATGGCTTTTGTATTGTTTGGATATTCCCATTAGTCAATGGATGCTTCTTTGCTTTCTGGTAGAAAAAATGTCCCAGGCTTACTTTATTCTTTTCCTGCCCCCAAACTTTTAAATACTTTTTAAAATAATCAGCTCTTTTAATATATAAACTTCGCCAGACCATCTCTTTGACTCATTCATTCATTTAGCAAGTATTTGTTGACTGTCTATTATATGTCAGGAACCTGCAATATCAAAATAAGTCTGGTTCATATCCTATTCTTGGAGAACTTAAAATCTGATAGGATAGAGCAATCATGAATACGTATAAGGTGAGAAGAGATGCATATTTTATAATATAGGTGCGAATTGTGAGTCCAGGAATTCAGGTGTGGTGAGTGGTTATTGAGCATGGAGGAATGTATGGGGTGTGGAGCTTCAGAAATGGAGAAGTGGTTGGGAAATAGAGATGGAAAGGCTATACACCTGGGAGGACATGGTTTAGTCAGAAGTGAATATCAGTGGTGTGTGCTATTTGTCAGAAAACGAAGTTAAAGAGGATTCAGGGGAAGGTGGACTGGGATCCAGTCATGAGTGGTGTTTAAACATTGTGCTGAGACATTTGAATTTTACTCTAAAGAAAATGGCAACCACTGAAAGACCTTTGTTCATTGTTGTTATTATTTGATTTTAAAATCAGAACAGTGATGTAACTGAAGATCTACTACATTAATCCTCATGTGTGTGTGTATGTGTGTGTCTATTAGTCACTTAGTTATGTCCAGTTCTTTGTGACCCCATGGACTGTAGCTTGCCAGGCTCCTATTTGCCATTTCCGTCTCCAGGGAATGAATCTTCCCGACCCAGGATTGAACCCAGATCTCCTGCATTGCAGGCAGATTGTTTACTGTCTGAGCCACCAGGGAAGCCCATTAATCCTCACAAATAGGTCTCTCATATGTGGGCCATCATAAGGGGAAATGTAACCACATTGCCAGTAGGTTATTTGTTGAACAAGTTGTCTAGTAGTGGGTATACTGACTTGAATGTGAGGGTTCTAGCTAATCCTGTGATTTGTGTCTTATGTGCAGTAGCGGATCACCAAAATGTTTTAATGTTACTTCACGGTGAGGGTTGGTTCAATTGCTCATAACTATGAGAAGCTCTGGGCCTCTCTGGTGGCTCATTGGTAAAGAATCTGCCTGTTAGTGCAGGGGACATGGATTTGATGCCTGTGTCAGAAGATCCCCTTGGAGAAGGAAATGGCAACCCACGCCAGTATTCTTGCCTGGGCAATGCCATGGACAGAGGAGCCTGGAGGGCTACAGTTCATGGGGTTGCAAAGAGTTGGACATGACCTAGCAACTCAGGATGCACCCATGCATGAGAAGCTCTTTGAAGCCCAGATAACTCCTTCTTTCTTGGTTCTTTCTCCAAAATTTGATAGAGTTATATCTCCAGATATGAACTTATGTAGTCAACTTCAATTATGTAAGCTACAGCAATAAGTAAAATGATGTGAACAACCAAAATGCTGCTGAAAATTCAAATTGAAATGAGACTTCCTCTGCTCTAACTTTGAGGCTACTTTTATTTTTATACTTATTACAACTTGCATTATCTAGTTTCCCAGCTTAATTTAACATATCATGTAAAAGATGAAATGAACTAGATGCTGTCACATCAAGGACAGCAAGGAATAACTCTTCTAACCTGCATATGGCAGAAGGCATAAGTTGTTAAATCAGAAACAATAACTCCAAAATCACTGTGCTTACGCTATTCTGTGTGAAGAAAATAGCCCCAACAGTACCTGCAGGTATAACCACATCATAATTGGTGTTTCTATCTCGACAGTCATACACAGAACAGATTCTGTTTAAGGATGTGAAATATCTCAGACTTCCATTCTAAATGGAAGACATGAAGCTCAAAGAAAAATATTCTGGGACTTCAAGAGGTAAATTGCCCCATCCCTCTCCCCTTTGATAATTGACAGCCTAATGAGATAAGTTTTGGAGTCTCTCTGAACTCATCTTAAGGAGTTTCCCATGTATTAATCATTTTTATTCTCTTTGGTTCCTCGTGACGTGAACTTTCCCATCCTGTTGTATGTTGTTCAACTGTACTTCCTGTCACTTTGAGAATCCTGCTTCTGTCATGGCTTGGCATGAAATATTTCTCCATGTCTTAGCTCAACTAATTATTTTATCTCCAGGGTTAAAGCATCATACAGACCAGCTAAAATTAAGCATCAACACTTTAAATTAAAATGTATAACATAGAGGCTTAATTGCTACCAAGTTTTCTTGGTTGCAATTCTTAGACAATCTCAGTCTATGTTAAACTGAAGGAATCTCAGGAGACTTTGGTCAAAGCACCCCTTTAAAGGGAATTGATCCTGTTACAGCTCTGGAAATCTTTTGAATGCCACCATTTATATCTTAGCACTCCATTTGGCAACCTGAAGTGTTTGTCACCACTGTCCAAGGATCTTTGCTTAAGAATTGTTTGTGAGCCTGCACTCAACAACCCATTTATTCATTCATTCAATCAACACACAATTTTCTGACATCGGGGATACAATTATGATACAACTAGGGGATAAACCTAGAAAGATGAGATCTCTGTCCTTATAGAATTTACATATCAGTGAGATAAGAATCAGAAAAAGCAAGCATGCAAAGAAGCAAAAAAAAAAAATCATTAAGTCCAATAACTATAATTTTAAGATGCAGTAAATATTAGGAATAAAATAAATAGGACCTGAGAAAGAAAATAATAGAGTATAGCTATCTTTGGTGAGATGATCAGAGAAGGAAGTACTATTTAAACTGACCGCTACAGGATATGAAGATGATAGTCATATGAAGAAGGAAGGAAAAATTCTGGGCAGAGGAGCCAGTATGGGAAGGAGCTGGGTTTGTTCAAGGAACTGAAAGAAGTCTGTAATACCTGGGGTGTGTGGGCAAGCGTGAGAGCAGCTTAGGAGGAGTAATAGACGGTGAAGGACAGCCACAGCAGACCCCTGAGCATCCTGGGACCCAAGGAGAGTTGCCTCTGTACCGCACTGGTTGAGGCCAAGGTCAGATCATTCCTTTAAATAGACGTGGAGCATAGTATCTAGTATCTTTCGGTGTCATAGTTTTTTACCTTTTTCATACTCTTCATGGAGTTCTCAAGGCAAGAATGCTAAAGTGGTTTGCCAATCCCTTCTCCAGTGGACCACATTTTGTCAGAACTCTCCACCATGATCTTTCTGGGTTGGTGGCCCAACGCAGCACTGTGCATAGTTTCATTGAGTTAAACAAGGCTGTAGTCCATGTGCGGAGAAGGCAGTGGCACCCCACTCCAGTACTCTTGTCTGGAAAATCCCATGGACGGAGGAGCCTGGTAGGCTGCAGTCCATGGGGTTGCTAAGAGTCGGGCACAACTGAGCGACTTCACTTTTGCTTTTCACTTTCATGCATTGGAGAAGGAAATGGCAAGCCACTCCAGTGTTCTTGCCTGGAGAATCCCAAGGATGGGGGAGCCTGGTGGGCTGGCGTCTATGGGGTCGAACAGAGTTGGACACGGCTGAAGCGATTTAGCAGCAGCAGCAGTAGTCAGTGTGATCAGTTTGGTTAGTTTTTTGTGATTGTGATTTTCATTCTGTCTGCCCTCTGATGGATGAGGATGAGAGGTTTGCGGAAGCTTCCTGATGGGAGGGATTAGCTGTGGGGAAAACAGGGTCTTGCTCTCAGTCAGTTCAGTTCAGTTGCTCAGTCGTGTCCAACTCTTTGAGACCCCATGCATCGCAGTACGCCAGGCCTCCCTGTCCATCACTGACTCCCAGAATTCACTCAAACTCATGTCCATTGAGTCAGTGATGCCATCCAGCCATCTCATCCTCTGTCGTCCCCTTTTCCCCCTGCCCCCAATCCCTCCCAGCATCAGAATCTTTTCCAATGAGTCAACTCTTTGCATGAGGTGGCCAAAGTACTGGAATTTCAGCTTTAGCATCATTCCTTCCAAAGAAATCCCGGGGCTGATCTCCTTCAGAATGGATTGGTTGGATGTCCTTGCAGTCCAAGGGACTCTCAACAGTCTTCTCCAACACTACAGTTCAAAAGCATCAATTCTTCAGCACCCAGCTTTCTTCACAGTCCAACTCTCACATCCATACATGACCACTGGAAAAACCATAGCCTTCACTAGACGGACCTTAGTCGGCAAAGTAATGACTCTGCTTTTCAATATGCTATCTAGGTTGGTCTTGCTGTAGTAAGTCTTTAATCCAATTTTCTGCTGATGGGTGGGGCTGTATTCCTTCCCTGTAGTTTGGCCTGAGGCTGAACTATGTTAGGGGTAATGGTGGTAATGGCAACTTCCTCCGAAAGGACTTACACCAGCATGCCATGGCTCCCAGGTCTGCTGCAGCCAGAGCCCCTGCTGCAGCCAGAGCCCCTGTCTCCACAGCAGGCCAGTGCTGACCCCTGCCTCTGCAGGAGACATTCAAATCCTCAAAGGCAAGTCTGACTCAGTCTCTTGTGGAGGTCACTGCTCCATTTCCTGGGTCCTGGTGCATACAAGGTTTTGTTTGTGCCTCCCAAGCATCTCTGGAGGATATGAGGTTTGATTCTAAATGTGATTGTGCCCCTCCTACTGTCTTGTTGGGCTTTTCCTTTGCCCTTGGATGCAGGTATCTTTTTTTGGTGGGATCCAACATTCTTCTGTCGACGGTTGTTTAGCAGCTAGTTGAGATTTTAGTGTTCTCGCAGGAGAAGATGAGTGCGCCTCCTTCTACTCTGCCATCTTGACTACTACTGCTGCTACTAACTAAGTTGCTTTAGTCGTGTCCAATTCTGTGCAACCCCATAGACGGCAGCCCACCAGGCTCCCCCGTCCCTGGGATTCTGCAGGCAAGAACACTGGAGTGGGTTGCCATTTCCTTCTCCAATGCATGAAAGTGAAAAGTGAAAGTGAAGTTGCTCAGTCTCGTCTGACTCTTCATGACCGCATGGACTACAGCCTACCAGGCTCCTCCGTCCATGGGATTTTCCAGGCAAGAGTACTGGAGTGGGGTGCCATTGCCTCCTCCATCCATCTTGACTACCAGGGGGAAAATATATTAATAGAATAATGGCCATAAAAAATAATACTGGAACAGAATGTTAAAATTTGACTGCTTTGGACACAGCAATGTTAAATTCTTTTCATTAGTCTGTTGGCTTAGGAGATAGCAATAGTTCATTTTTTTTTCACTCTTGTTCAGTCACTCAGTTTTGTCTGATTCTTTGTGACCCCATGGACTGCAGCACACCAGGCTTCCCTGTCCTTCACTATCTCCCAAAGTTTGCACAGACTTATGTCCACTGAATCGATGACTGTGGTCCTAAAACAAAGATCAGAAAAAAGAGTTAAGAAAAGTGAGGAAGAAGAAGGCCATAATTTTGTTTAATTTATGCCTCACTTAGAATAAGAGCATGCCTGATGGGTAGGAATCAAGCCTCCAAAGAGCAAAAAATGTATTTATAATTTTTTTTAGTCTCTTTCAGATATAATAGCAATGAGCTAGTGAGCATTTTCAAGAACAACTAAAATACAAGCCCACCTTTATAAGCTCTAAGAAGCAGTGATCGTCAATCTTTATAGTAATCAAGATGATGTAAGTGGGTGGGAATTACTGTTGCAATGTTTTGTGCAAATATGTGTGTGCACACGTGTGTGTGTACGTCAAATAACCCCAGTAACTCTTTTTAAAACTTGGTAACTTGTATAAGGTGAAAGAGGAGAGTGAAAAAGCTGGTTTAAAACTCAACATTCAGAAAATTAAGATCATGGCATCTGGTCCCATCACTTCATGGCAAATAGATGGGGAAAGAGTGAAAACACTTTATTATCTTGACTTTATTATCTTGAGCTCCAAAATCACTGTGGATAGTGACTGTAGCCATGAATTTAAAAGACACTTGCTCCTTGGGAGACAGGCTATGACAAACCTAGACAGCATATTAAAAAACAGAGACATCACTTTGCCGACAAAGATTCGTCTAGTCAAATCTATGGTTTTTCCAGTAGTCATGTATGGATACGAGAGTTGGACCATAAAGAAGGCTGAGCCTGTTTGGGTTTATATAACAGAATACCATAGACTGGGTGGTTTGTGAACTTCAGGCATTTATTTCTCAGTTTTGGAGGCTGGAAAGTCTGAGATCAAGGTTCTGGCAGATTCAGGGTCTGATGAGGGCCCTCTTCCTGCTTCACTGTGTCCTCACAGGTTAGAAGGGAGAAACAGCTCTCTGGGGTTTCTTTCATAACAACACTAATACCATTCATTAGGGCTCCACCCTCATGACCCAATCACCTACCAAAGGCCCAACCTCCTAATACCATCACATTGAAGGTAGGTTTCAACCTATGGATTGCGGGGAGGGGGGCACACAAACATTTGTTCTTGTTCAGTTGCTCAGTCATGTCCCACTCTTGACCCCATTGACTGCAGGATGCCAGGCTTCCCTATCCTTCACCACCTCCCATAGCTTGCTCAAATCATGTCGATTGAGTCGGTGATGCCATCCAATCATCTCGTCCTCTGTTGTTCCCTTCTCTTCCTGCCTTCAATCTTTCCCAGCATCAGTGTCTTTATAATGAGTCAGCTCTTCACAACAGGTGGCTAAAGTATTGGAGCTTCAGCTTCAGCAATCAGTCCTGAATATTCAGGGTTGATTTCCTTGGGATTGACTGGTTTGATCTCCTTACAGTCCAAGAGACACTCAAAAGTCTTCTCGAACACCACAGTTCAAAAGTGTCACTTCTTTTTTGTTACAAACATTGAGTCTGTAACAGATATGTTTTGAGTTTTAGTTTTGGTTCTAGACTTCTCATTTTTGAGCATGTTACAACTGCAACCGAACAAAGAATTTTAAGTCAAGATTTTGTTTAAGTCTTCTCTTTGGGGTTTGTAACAGCCATTCTTCATACACACCATGCTGCTGCTGCTGCTAAGTCGCTTTAGTCGTGTCTGACTCTGGGCGACCCCATAGACGGCAGCCCACCAGGCTCTGCCATCCCTGGGATTCTCCAGGCAAGAACACTGGAGTGGGTTTTCCCTCTCCAGTGCATGAAAGTGAACAGTCAAAGTGAAGTCACTTAGTCGTGTCCGACTCTTAGCGACCCCATGGACTGCAGCCTACCAGGCTCCTCCGTCCATGGGATTTTCATACATACTTGCTTTTACTCCTTGCTCTTCCACTTGCCCTTATTCTCCTCATCCTCAGCCCTTATTCTCCTCATCTCCAGCCCTCTCCTCACCCATGTTGGGTGTTCTTTCCTCTTGACAAGGTAAGCTAACTTCTGAGGCTCTGGGTCTTTTCTGGCTGTGCAAATTAGAGCCCCAAAGGAAATCCAGCTTCATGTGATCTCCTCCTGCCTGATATCCAGACCCTGTGAGCACAGCCAGGATGAGCCTTAGATAGAGATGAGGGAGGTGGGCACTCAAGACTTAGAAGTCTTTGCAGACCCTCCTCACTGCTGCTGTGAAAAAAGGTTTCCATCCATTAGCCTTCCTTAAAATTATCTTGTAGATTAACGCATTTCAGTCTTTAATTGAAGAGTATTGAATTCATGAACTTAGAGATGGGTTGTTAATCTTAATGCCTATAAATATTTGGTATGAATTAGTACATCAGATATCTTTCTGATTCAACAGCTAACAGGAATAAAGATGGGGATAGCGTGGACAAAGGTAGTGAGAGTTTTGTATAGAGGCTCTTACATATGACTTTAAGATTTACTCCAGTATTCTTAGGCAGCATTTTGGGTCCTTGCCTTTCTCATAGTAAGCACCCTCTGCTTTCATTAGAATTTTCTAATTAAAAACTATTATCTGCCTTTACCTTTTTATATGACTCTAGTAAATTGGTTAATAATCAATATATTGTAAAGCAAAATGTTTTCCCTAGAAAATTATTTTTATATTTCCTGCAAATATTTTTAAGTAAAATATCTGTTGTAAGTTTTTAAATGACTTCTGATTTTCTTTGTTTTCTTCATCTTCAAATATTTCTCATTTATTAGTGAATCATATCTCAGTATAATCTAGATAAAATGTATTTTCTCTCCTTTTAAATACTTTTATATTCTCATCTGTTTTTATGGCATGTTACTGCATGTCTCCAGAGGCACACAGCATTTTTATTTTCAAGTAAATTTATATTAGTTACAGTCTCCAGCTGTTTTAGATATAGGATCATTTCCTGTCGGTACTGTTTCCAGGACAATTCTTTTTTTCCCTCACAAAAATGAAAAATGTAATTTAACAAAGACATCCTATAATTGCCTTCATATCTAGCAAGGTATCTAGCAATCTAAATACTTATTTTATTTAAAACATCTGTCTACATAATATCTAGTGATTGTCCAGGGCTATATCATTCTTGGGAAAAGCAGCTGCTGCCATTTTTATTTAATTTATAAGGAACCACCAAAAATATCTCCTTATTATTGAATCTTCTGGCACTCTGTCATATGTGACTTTTTTTTTTTTTTAATGAGAATAGCTTACCTTTTTGGTATTTGCAATTAGCCTCTTTCAAATTAGGAAAGACCATTCTTTTAATAATCACTATGGAAACCCTGCAAAAATAGTAAGCTTTTGTTATATAGATCAAGGTATCATAGCAAAAATGGTGGCATGCTACTCTACTTACAACTAGACTTACATTGGAATTGCATTTTAATTGTTAAGTTTTTTTAGAGTTATTTGTCTGTAATGCATTCTCTTTTCATTTATAATGAAAGTATAATTTTTTTTATTGTGAACCCAATCTGTTGATTAGAGCAGTCAGTTGATATGTTCTTGTCATTCTTCAGAAAAATGTCTGAAAAAGATGGCAACATCTGTAAAAGCTGTTTGTCTTGGGGGTGATGCTGAATGTTGCTTATAAAGGAACCCATTTGTAGCTCTGTTTATAGTGCAAAATCCTTGGAGCCTAAGATAAAATGTTTAACTTTTAATAGATTGTATCAATTGAGGCTCACCTGAATGCCAAAACCAACAGACACCCTGGCTTACAATAGTGTGTCTAAATGAGAAAGTTTACTTTTTCCAGGGATGTAATCAAAATATTCCTCTTTGGAACAGTAAGAGTATGAAAGGGAAATGATTATGGTTCCCTACTGACATACTGTTTGATTGACAGGAAAAACCAACACGCACACCACCTGAGACATCTTGTTCAGGAACTTTCTGGAGGGTAGTAAATTGGTGTTGGCACAAACACAGAAAAATAAAATGACTTGATTCAGCACTTTTCAATTCTAAATCCCTACACACTAAAGAAAGAAGTAAATATTCATCAAATGATCAAAATTTATATTGATTTTTATTCTACATTAGCAGCTCAAAGTCAAGACTCTTGACAGGGTGGATGTCGGTTTGAATGATTCTCTTTGAAATGAGGATACAGGCACTGAGCTGAGTGCTACTGTGCATTCCTGAACCATAGGCCCTGATTATTAGTACCCTAGGAGGCTACATTTTTAAAAGAACGTATAAAGGCACACTTGTTCAGTTCTGTTTTGATAGCTAAATTGTTATTATTAGTATGTAAAGTAATTCTTGTTGTTCCTGCTTCATTCCTTCCTTTCTATCACCATCTAAGAACAACTATTTTATAGAATTTCAAAGGAACTGGAGTGCACGTTGTAGTCATAGAGTTAATAGCAGCATTTGCCAGCATAATTGTACTTGGGAAGGAACTGCCAGTCCTGCAGGGCAAGAGAAGCTGAGACTGTATCTTGACATTATACGTCTTTAATTTTTAGTTTCTGCCAGAAAGTACATAAGGACTGGTGGTAGAGGTATTTGGAAGTAGGGATAAGAACATCACTGAAGAATATAAACACAAGACTTGACACCTGTGTCATTGTGCAGAGATTTGCTAAGGAAACAGTAATGGAGAAACATAGAAATTCTAATCATCCCCTCCAGTCCACACAGTGTAATCACGCTCCCTTCCCACCCTAGCTCGTGACATAAAATGCTGAATTTTTAATGACTTTAACTACTTCCATTACAAAGAAGAGGAGAGTAGTGGTAGATGAGGCTATCCACAAATGTGACTGTGTGATGTGTTTGTTCTTTATGTTTAAGTGGAGGTGTTATTGTTGTTGTTTTTAATATAGGCATCTCTTCTCTCATTAACATGGAGGAAGATGACATTTTTCTTTACACACAACTGCAGAAGAAATAATGAAAATAGCATTCATGTTAATTTTTCTGCTTTGTTTAAATGCTTCCCATTTAACAAATACCATTAAGTATATAGCTTGAAAATTGGATTTCTTAAACATTTCACTGAATGGTCTTAATGGTTTGCCACTAGCACCAAGTCAGTAGACAGAAGGATGACCTTTTAAATATATAAATACAATATTTTTACTTAAATCAGTTATCTTTTGCAGTTGTCTTGACTTTCTTATCCATGAATAAGTATAAATAAACCTTGGGAACATAAGTCTAGCTTTTCTGGCGCCGCCAGTATGGTCAGAGAAATTTTATAGCCTAATGTACAAAGATTAGTATATGTAATAATCTCATAGCTTAGTTGGTAAAGAATCCTCCTGCAATGCAGGGGACCCCGGTTAGATTCCTGTGTTGGGAAGATCTGCTGGAGAAGGAATAGGCTACCCACTGCAGTATTCTCGGGCTTCCTTTGTGGCTCAGCTGGTATAGAATCTGCTCACAATGTGGGAGACCTGGGTTTGATCCCTGGATTGGAAAGATCCCCTGGAGAAGGGAAAGGCTGGCTCCAGTATTCAGTCCATGGGATCACAGAGTTGGACATGACTGAGCGACTTTAACTCACTCACTTGCTGAGTATGATATTGAAATAGCTTTGAGCATCTTCCTAAATTTTGATATATATTTTATTTTTAATAAGAAATATTTAAATACTTTTAAAAGTTTTTTATCCATTGATAAAAAGAATATCCTAACCAACTCACTAATTGTTTCTTTGACAGTATTTTCAAAGTGTATTGGCCATATATCCTTGAACAAATATTTTAGCTCCTGTTATATGATATAATTTTCTGTAATTCTAGGTTATAGGTTCCCTAAGGACAAAAACCATGTCTGACCCAGATTTATATCTTATACAATGTCTTACACATAAAGAGACTCTCAAAATATATTTGTCAAATGAAGAAATGAAGACCTTTAGTCAACTTTATTCTAAAGAGATGCATTGCTCCATAGTCTGTAGTCTCTGCTCCAACTCTTAGGAGAAGGAGACTTTGGTGCTCTACTCAGTCCTATACACAGAACTCCTCCTTTGTATTGCCAAATAATGTTTGTACTTAATTAGAACATAGCTAATCGTGGATGTGTGATAAATGTCTTCCGAGAGTTCATTTTAGGATCTTGGGGAACAAAAAAACCACTATAGAGGTGACAACTCTCAATCCTGGAGTGAATATGAGGAATTCTGCCAAACAAAAGCATGGAGATTTCCAAATGGAGATTCTAATCAATCCTGAAAGTCCTTGTCAGAGTCTATGGGGGTTTAGGGACCTGAAGGTGTTTCCAGAAGAGTGAAGTGATTTGGGCCAGTTGCAAGAGATGGATTCTACAGGGAGTTTAGAGGGGAGATATATTTGTATAATGCATAAGGGAAAAAGGTGTGTGCTTAGAGACAGTGCATCAAAGGTAAAGAAAAAAGACTAGTAAAAGTAGGAAAATATTCCCAAATAACAAAATTATTTTCAGAAAATGTACAGTTCCCCTCCAAGTATTGATGGATCCCCATGGTCTTCCTGAGCTGGTGTGGATTCTTCCAAATACAAACTATGACATTGCTGATGTCTCTTCCGAAAGCTCAAATGACTGTTTTTTTTTTTTTTTAATTTTAAATGGGAAATCAGGCTTTATTAAGCTACAACACATTCTTACCCAGAAGACTTCAAACCTCATTTTGAAATGTATTGTGTAGCTTACTCCATGATGACAATAGCTGAAATTTTCATTCTATAAGTGTGAGACCATTGTGGTTAGCTTTTAATATAATATGTGACATATAAGATCACTCTATTAGCTGAATAAAATATTACCAAATGATTCAAAATAAAGAAGGTTTTCTTCTTCCTTTTCTCTAGATGAAAGTAAACAAGTTATCAGTTCAGTTCAGTTCAGTCACTCAGTCGTGTCCGACTCTATGCGACCACATGAATCGCAGCACGCCAGGCCTCCCTGTCCATCACCAACTCCCAGAGTTCACTCAGACTTGTGTCCATCGAGTCAGTGATGCCATCTATCCATCTCATCCTCTGTCGTCCCCTTCTCCTCCTGCCCCCAATCCCTCCCAGCATCAGAGTCTTTTCTAATGAGTCAACTCTTCGCATGAGGTGGCCAAAGTACTGGAGTTTCAGCTTTAGCATCAGTCCTTCCAAAGAAATCCCAGGGCTCATCTCCTTCAGAATGGATTGGTTGGATCTCCTTTCAGTCCAGGACTCTCAAGAGTCTTCTCCAACACCACAGTTCAAAAGCATCAATTCTTCAGCACTCAGCCTTCTTCACAGTCCAACTCTCACATCCATACATGACCACTGGAAAAACCATAGCCTTGACTAGAGGGACCTTTGTTGGCAAAGTAATGTCTCTGCTTTTGAATATGCTCTCTAGGTTGGTCATAACTTTCCTTCCAAGGAGCAAGCATCTTTTAATTTCATGGCTGCAGTCAACATCTGCAGTGATTTTGGAGCAAAAAAAAAAAAAAAAAAAAATCTGACACTGTTTCCCCATCTATTTCCCATGAAGTGATGGGACCAGATGCCATGATCTTCATTTTCTGAATGTTGAGCTTTACGCCAACTTTTTCACTCTCTTCATTCACTTTCATCAAGAGACTTTTAGTTCCTCTTCACTTTCTGCCATAAGGGTGGTGTCATCTGCCATCTCCATAGAGGTTATTGATATTTCTCCTGGCAGTCTTGATTCCAGCTTGTGTTTCTTCCAGCCCAGCGTTTCTCATGATGTACTCTGCATAGAAGTTAAGTAAGCAGGGTGACAATATACCACCTTGACGTACTCCTTTTCCCATTTGGAACCAGTCTGTTGTTCCATGTCCAGTTCTAACTGTTGCTTCCTGACCTGCATATAGGTTTCTCAAGAGGCAGGTCAGGTGGTCTGGTATTCCAAGCTCTTTCAGAATTGTCCACAGTTTATTGTGATCCACACAGTCAAAGGCTTTGGCATAGTCAATAAAGCAGAAATAGATGTTTTTCTGGAACTCTCTTGCTTTTCGATGATCCAGCGGATGTTGGCAATGTGATCTCTGGTTCCTCTGCCTTTTCTAAAGCCAGATTGAACATCTGGAAGTTCATGGTTCACATATTGCTGAAGCCTGGCTTGGAGAATTTGGAATATTACTTTACTAGTGTGTGAGATGAGTGCAATTGTGCAGTAGTTGGAGCATTCTTTGGCATTGCCTTTCTTTGGGATTGGAATGAAAACTGACCTTTTCCAGTCCTGTGGCCACTGCTGAGTTTTCCAAATTTGCTGGCATATTGAATGTAGCACTTTCACAGCATCATCTTTCAGGATTTGAAATAGCTCCACTGGAATGCCATCACTTCCACTAGCTTTGTTCGTAGTGATGCTTTCTAAGGCCCACTTGACTTCACATTCCAAGATGTCTGGCTCTAGATGAGTGATCACACCATCGTGATTATCCGGGTTGTGAAGATCTTTTTTGTACAGTTCTTGTGTGTATTCTTGCCACCTCTTCTTCATATCTTCTGCTTCTGTTAGGTCCATACCATTCCTGTCCTTTATTGAGCCCATCTTTGCATGAAATGTTCTCTTGGTATCTCTAATTTTCTTGAAGAGATTTCTAGTCTTTCCCATTCTGTTGTTTTCCTCTATTTCTTTGCATTGATTGCTGAGGAAGGCTTTCTTATTTCTATATTTCAATAATTTTTGGTCAAAGTAAAAAAATGTCTCCTTTTTAAGAGAGAATAAAGCCAACTATTTTCAAAATTAAACTGAGGCTACAACCTTAAATCTGTCTTATTTCCTTGTACATTTTAAACCATTTAAAATTTTCAAACTCTGTAAAATGTATTCAGCTAATTTATTTAGATTGCCTATCACATACCATGTGCTGTGCTGGGTACTGGGGAGATGGCAATGAATACATAGATAAAAGCAATGAATACATGGATAAAATATAGCAATGGGTACATAAATACCTGTCCACTCACAGCTTCCAGTCCACAATTGGAAGATAGACAGTATAAAATAAGTTACCTATTTTAGCTACACAAGGTAAAAATATATGAAGGACAGTGAGGATTGCTGGGTGGAGGGGCGGGGGGGGGGGGGGGGGGGCGGGAGTCAGTTGAAGTATTAAGTAGAAGATCAAAATAGACCTGAATAAGAAGGTGACATTTTAGCAAAGACTTAAGGGAGGTTAGGGATGGAGCTGTCATGCAAACAAGATCCAAATGCCCCTAGAGCTCTGGAGCAAGCCCACTGGCCCTGCTGGAGCAGGTCAGGATAGGTTGAAGACTGAGAACTCAGCTGTGGCATGTGGACCAAAGCCTAGTTGGAGTACATTCAAGAGAAAATAGGAGAGGAATTGGACATAGTGAGTATAGATAATGTGGATAAAAGTGATTTTGCTGTAATGAAGAACAGAGAAATGGGGCTTAAGCCAAGAATAGATTGGTATCAATTGATGTCAAGAGATTATTTTTCCTTTTTATTTATTTATTTTGTATGGTTGTGCTCAGTCTCTCTGTCACGTCGGACTCTTTGCGACCCCATGGACTGTAGCCTGCCAGGCTCCTCTGTCCCTGGAATTTCCCAGGCAAGATTACGGAAAGTCAGTTGTCATTTCCTCTTCTGGGGGATATTCTAGACCCAGGGAACTTGTGTCTCTTTTTTCTCCTGCATTGGCAGGCAGAATCTTTACCACTGCACCACCTGAGAAGCCCTTTATTTATTTCACCATGGGAGAAACACAGCATTTTTTGAGGGGGGGCGCGGAAATGTGTTAATGAGAATAATATAGTGGAGAGGAAGAAACTTGAGGAAGAGAAGGGTGATTTGCTGCTGGGGCGATAATCTTCGCATAGATAAGAGAGGGGTCTTTGTGTCTATGGAGGGGATTGGTTTGGGCTAGAAACATGGACATTTTCCGCAGAAACAGGAGAGAAAGCAGAGGATGCAGAATCAGACGCAAGTGGCTGGGTGGATGTGGGGGGAAGCTATGAAGTGAGCGGGCAGACCTGCAATGGCATGAGTTAAGAAAGAGTAAAACTAATTTTCCAACATTCTCAGGATACTTAACCCAACAGAGGGTCCTGGGATATGCAGTGACAATGAAATAATTGATATTTCTTAACTAAATCAGTGCTTTTTAGGGCAAGGATAAGGCATGTATCTGTATGTGATTATAAAAGTAAGTGTGGGTTTAATCCTTCAAGATTGTTAGAATAACTGAAATTTACCCCCCTCACCACCAAATTTACAATGGGCTCAATAACTATTTTGTTGTTAGACACATCATCAGAAGGAAGTATGTTGTTGCTGCTGCTGTTGTTGTTCAGTTGCCAAGTCTTGTCTGACTCTTTGTGACCCCATGGACTGCAGCATGCCAGGCCTCCCTGTCCCTCACCATCTCCCAGAGTTTGCCCAAGTTCATGTCCATTGACTTGGTGATGCCATCCAACCATCTCATCCTCTGTTGCCCTCTTATCTTTCTGCCTTCAATCATTCCCAGCATGAGAGTCATTTCCAATGAGTTGGTTCTTCACATCAGGTGGCCAAATATTAGAGCTTCAGCTTCAGCATCAGTCCTTCCAATGAGTATTCAGGGTTGATTTCCTTTGGGATTGGCTGGTTTTATCTCCTTGCTGTCCAAGGGACTCTCAAGAGTCTTCTCCAGCACCACAATTCAAAAGCATAAATTCTTCAGCACTTAGCCTTCTTTATGGTCCAGCTCGCACATCCGTACATTACTGGAAAAACCATAGGCTTGTTTATATGGACCTTTGTTGGCAAGGTGATGTCTTTGTTTTTTAATACACTGTCTAGGTTTATTATAGCTTTCCTGCAAGAAGTAATCATCTTCTAATTTCATGACTGCAGTCATCATCCACAGTGATTTTAAAGCCCCCAAAGAGGAAATCTATCACTGTTTCCATTTTTTCCCCATTTATTCACCAAAAAGTGATGGGACCAGATGCCATGATCTTAGTTTTTTTTAATATTGACTTTTAAGTCAGCTTTTTCACTCTCCTCTTTCCCCCTCATCAAGAGGGAAGTATATGGTTGATTAACTATTTGGGCTCAGGAGAATATCACTGAATTTGAATCACCACATACCAAGCCAAATTTAAATAGATTATTTTAGAACACTGTCTTGTATTCTGACTAAATTATTAATTTGTAGTCTAAATTTGAAGAGGAGTGTCTCTAATTATTTAGGCTATTCATGCTAAGTCACTTTAATCATATCCAACTGTTCATGACCCCATGGAGTATAGCCACCAGGCTTCTCTGTCCATGGGATTCTCCAGGTAAGAATATTGGAGTGGGTTGCTATTTCCTTCTCCAGGGCATCTTTCCAACACAGGGCTCAAACCTGTCTCAATGAAGACATTTAAAATTCCGTATGAATAGAGGAAATTCTAAAGATTTAATTGAAGTATCTGTTGTAAATCAAGGATCTTCCCTGGTGGCTCAGTTGGTAAAGACTCTGCCTGCAATGCAGGAGACCCGAGTTAATATACCTGAGTCTTGCCTGGGAAATCCCATGGACAGAGGAGAATTGTGGGCTACAGTCCATAGGGTCACAAAGAGTCGAACATGACTTAACAACTAAATCTGCCTATATTGTAAATTGTGCATGCTAAGTTGCTTCAGTTGTGTCCAACTATTTGAAACCATATGGACTGTAGCCCCACCAGGCTCCTCTGTTCTTGGGATTCTCCAGGCAAGAATACTGGAGTGGGTTGCCATTTCCTTCTCCAGGGGATCTTCCTGACCCAAGGATTGAACCCGAGTTGCATATGTCTCCCGCATTGGCAGGCAGGTTCTTTACCACTAGCGCCACCTGAGAAATAAAAGGGGAAAACATACTAACAATGATAAGTAGCAAAGCAGTTGTATTAAACCTCTGATAAGAAGGCAGTGATTCTAACTTTTATTATGTATATTAGCATACTTCAGTTCAGTTGCTCAGTTGTGTCCAACTCTTTGCGACTCCATGAACCACAGCACGCCAGGCCTCCCTGTCCATCACCAACTCCCGGAGTTTACCCAAACTCATGTCCATTGAGTCAGTGATGCCATCCAACCATCTCATCATCTGTTGTCCCCTTCTCCTCCTGCCTTCAACCTTTCCCAACATCAAGGTCTTTTCCAATGAGTCAGCTCTTCACATCAGGTGGCCAAAATATTGGAGTTTCAGCTTCAACAACAGTCCTTCCAATGAACACCCAGGACTGATTTCCTTTAGGATGGACTGGTTGAATCTTCTTGCAGTCCAAGGAACTCTCAGGAGTCTTCTCCAACAACACAGTTCAAAGCATCAATTCTTTGGTGCTCATCTTTCTTTATAGTCCAACTCTCACATCCATACATGACCACTGGAAAAACCATAGCCTTGACTAGATGGACCTTTGTAGACAAAGTAATGTCTCTGCTTTTTAATATGCTGTCTAGGTTAGTCATAACTTTCCTTCCAAGGAGTAAACGTCTTTTAATTTCATGGCTGCAGTCACCATCTGCAGTGATTTTGGAGCCCCCAAAAATAAAGTCAGCCACTGTTTCTCCTGTTTCCCCATCTATTTGCCCTGAAGTGATGGGACTGGATGCCATGATCTTAGTTAGTCTACTAGGGTGGCAATAAAAAATACACAGACTGGGTGGCTGAAGCAATGGAAATTTCTTTCTTATAGTTCTGGAGGCTGGAAGTCCCAGATCAAGTAGTTGACAGGTTTGGTTTCAGGAGGCCTCTCCCTTTGCTTATGGATGGCCAACTGCCTTGTCACTGCATCTTCACATGGCCTTTTCTCTGTGGGACCACTCTTCATCTTTTTATAAAGACAACAGTCCTATTGGATTAGGGCCACACCCTTGTGATCTATTTAACCTTAATTATCTTTTTAAAGACCCTGTCTCCAATTACAGTCACATTTAGGTTTAAGGCTTCAACATACAATTTGAAGAGGACACATTATGTGAAATAAACCAATAACATTATGTTAAAAGTTTACTAGAGAGAAATGAGTTAACAGAATCTCTTAGGTAGGCATTCTGTCTGTTGGATTGCTGGACTTCTGTCCTCTTGGAAACTGTTGACTCTCTTCTCAATGCAATGTTAGGAGGTAGGAACTTTATGAGCATATCTGGACTAACCCATCTCATGACAGAAGAAGGGAGATGGAAGTAGATTAAGGCCATCACAGAAACAGTGACATCTTCTTGGCAGGTCATTGGATAGGTAAGATTCCCTGAGGTGACATTCTCCATAGCCTATCCCCTTCTACTTTAGCCTCTTTGTCTAAATGCCCCCAAAGCTGCAGCCACCATTTTCTGAACATGCCACATCCTTTTGTAAGTCTGGGCCTCTGAACAAATGAAGAATTCTACCTGTAAAGATATCCATCTGCTTCTTTACCTGACAAAGATATACCCCTACTCCCAGATCTAGCTCAACTGTTACCTCTACCTGGCTTTTACTGCCCATTCCTAACCTTCACACAATGTTTTATTTCCCATCCTCCCCCACCATCATTTTACTCAGTACGCTTATCTACTTGTTGCCATGGCTCTTTCCTCCACTGTACTACAATCCCTTGAGAAAAGGGACAATGTTTTGTTCTTCTTTATACCCATAGTTCTTGGTGTAGTTCCTGACACATGATAAAGGCTTAGTGACTATATGAGTGATAAATTATTTACTGAGCCCCTATCATGTTCAAGATACTGCCTAGGTGCTGGGAATACATAATGGCCAAGCAGACAGAGAAACACCATCCCTGTATGGAGCTTAGAGTCTGGAGACAGAGATAGAGAAAATATAAGCCAGCAAATTTAAGAATTCTGAATTGAGATATGTGCTGTAAAGGAAATCAACACTGTTCTGCAATGGAGAAAAACAGAGTGGATCTACTTTTGATAAGGTGGACAGAGAAGCCTCCCTGAGAAGTAACATGTCAGCTGAGAGGTAAAGAATGAGAAGTTGTTAGCAAGAGAATGTTCTAGAGAAAGGGAACAGTATGTGCAAAGGTCCTTAGAGAGGAAAGAGCTATTTAAAGAACTGGAAGAAGGAAAGCATAACAAGGGGCATAGTGATCAAGAAAGAGAGAAGTAGGGAATGAGGTGTAAGGTAGGCAGGAAGCAAATCTAATGAGCTATGTTCTAAGTTTGTGTTTTAGATCTAAATGCAGTATGAAACTAACTTAGCTTTATAGGGACCATTCTGACACTGTAATGGAAGAGATGGGAGAGGCAGGAATGGGCAAGGGCAGATACACATTAGAAGATAACTGCTATACTACAGGGGAGAGTTGATAGAGGCTTGGACCAGGCTGGCAGCAATGCAGACTGGGAAGACAGACTGGAGAGACATTTTGAAAGAAGAATCAACAGAATTTAGGGAGTAACTGGTTGTAGGAAATGACAAAGAGGAATCATGGATGATTCTCAGGTTTCTGACCTAAGCAACAGATGGTGCCATTTATTTAAAGGGAGGATACTAAGAACAGAAAGTTTGGAGGCATGCAGTAAGAATGAGAATGGAGAGTGTTTTCAACAGCTATGCCTAAAGTAAATTCAGTTAGCAGTGGTTGATTGTATATATAATATGGCCCTCAGAGGAGAGAATAGGGAGCCGTTACTACATAGGTAGCATTGAAAAGAGTTTAAATAAAGAGGTCCAGAATTAAGCCCTGAAACAACAAGAACCAGTGATCCCAGATGTGAATCAAAAAGATCAATGAACTATCTATAAAATGGATTTGCGGCTGGTGGAGAGGGAGGGAGAGCATTTGAGAATCCATCACTTTAGGTCAGCTGAGGTCTTATGCAGGCCTCGATTAGGATAAGAGCTGATCCTTTTTCTCTTCTCATCATACACAATCTCCCATGGCATTCTCATTTCATCTCCTAGTGTCAGCCTTTGCCTCTGGGTTTATATTTCAGTCCTAATATTTCCACTTGCTTGCTGAACATTTCATTTTGGGAATCATGCTGCTGCTGCTGCTAAGTTGCTTCAGTCGTGTCTGACTCTGTGTGACCCCATAGATGGTACCTCAAAGCAGAAGACTGTGTTTTAGCTCGTTTGTTCCCTTTATCTATACTGCTCATTTTATATTCCCATTGATGACACTGGCCAGGAAGTGAGAGGTAGGTCTGTCAGTGAGTCTGTTCCTTCTTGTTCCTTTTCATTTTTCTTAATGAATAAGTTATCAAATCTTGTTAATTACTCATCAGTAGTATTATTTAATATACTATACTCTGTGTTTCTATTTGTAAAATATAGTCACTTTTAAAGTATCTACAATTGTCATTGTTATTCAGTCACTCAGTCATGTCCAACTCTGCGACCGAATGGACTGCAGCACGCCAGGCTTCCTTGTTCTTCAGTATCTCCTGGAGTTGGCTCAAACTCATGTCCATTGAATGGATAAGGCCATCCAGCCATCTCATTCTCTGTTGCCTCCTTCTCCTGCCCTCAATCTTTCCCAACATCAGGGTCTTTTCCAATGAGTTGGCTCTTCCCATCAGGTGGCCAAAATGTTCAAGCTTCAGCATCAGTCCTTTCAGTGAATATTCAGGGTTGATTTCCTTTAAGATTGACTGGTTTTTTTCTCCTTGCTGTCCCAAGTACTCTCAAGAGTCTTCTCCAGCACCACAGTTTGAAAGCATCATCACCTTCTTTATGGTCCTAATCTCACATCTGTACATGACTGCTGGAAAAAGCATAGCTCTGACAAGACGGACTTCTGTTGGCAATGTCTCTACTTTTTAACTACTACTACTTTAACTACTACTTTTTAGCTCTCTAGGTTTGTCCTGGCTTTTCTTCCAAGGAGTAAGCATCTTTTAATTTCATGGCTGCAGTCACTATCTGCAGTGATTTTGGTGCCCAAGAAAAGAAAGTCTGTCACTGTCTCCACTGTTTCCCCATCTATTTACCATAAAGGGATAGGACTGGGTGCCATGATCCTAGTTTTTTGAATGTTGAGTTTTACACCAGCTTTTTTACTCTCCTCTTTGACCTTCATCAAAAGGCTATTTAGTTCCTCTTCACTTTCTGCCATAAGAGTGGTGTCCTCTGTGTATCTAAGGTTATCGGTATTTCTCCCAGAAATCTGGATTCCAGCTTGTGCTTCATCCAGCCCAGCATTTCGTGTGATGTACTCTGCATATAAGTTAAATAAGCAGGGTGAGACTATACAACCTTGATGTACTCCTTTCCCAATTTTAAGCCAGTTCATTGTTTCATGTCTGGTTCTATATTGCTTCAATAAATGAAATTATTTCAATCAAAGATTCAGTGTGACTATTTTTTTAAGAACTATAATTTCTCCAGATCTTTCTCCTAAAAATTTATCTGTAGAGTAAAATACAGTATGAGAAAAAAATAAGGCAGTTCGCAGATAGATTTAGACTGGCACAGTCATTCAACCTTAGCCGAAGAAACAACTTTGGTTCTATTTTTATCATCACGTTTTGAAATGAATCACTGAAAACAGAGATAGAAATACAGATGGATAGGAAAAGCTGGGCCATCTATTTTGTCTCTTTTTTAGCACAGGGAAGTTTCCTATGTCAAATGCCTGTGAGATATTGTGCAATAAAAGCCTTAGATCACAGCATTTCAATCATTTTTGTAAGGTGACTAATTGTTTCTCCAGTTGCTCTCAGCATTGTTCTCTGAATTCCTTTCCAGGAATCCATGTCACACAAGAGGTGTTACCCTTGTGCACAGAAATGGCCAAGGATCTCAAAGGGCTGAGCTTCAATTATTTTTCCACGGTAGTGATGAGTCTATATGAAGTTGGCCGCCCTCTTTACATTGCTTTTTGTAACCAGTGGCACACATTTGTGAGATCTTTACCAAAAACAAGCAGTGGTCTAGTTTGCAACCTTCAGTTCAGTTCAGTCGCTCACTTGTTTCTGACTCTTTGCGACCCCATGAATCGCAGCACACCAGGCCTCCCTGTCCATCACCAACTCCTGGAGTTCACTCAGACTCACATCCATCGAGTCAGTGATGCCATCCAGCCATCTCATCCTCTGTTGTCCCCTTCTCCTCCTGCCCCCAATTCCTCCCACCATCAGAGTCTTTTCCAATGAGCCAACTCTTCGCGTGAGGTGGCCAAAGTACTGGAGTTTCAGCTTTAGCATCATTCCTTCCAAAGAAATCCCAGGGCTGATCTCCTTGCAGTACAAGGGACTCTCAAGAGTCTTCTCCAACACCACAGTTCAAAAGCATCAATTCTTTGGCACTCAGCCTTCTTCACAGTCCAACTCTCACATCCATACATGACTACTGGAAAAACCATAGCCTTGACTAGAAGGACCTTAGTCAGCAAAGTAATGTCTCTGCTTTTGAATATACTATCTAGGTTGGTCATAACTTTTCTTCCAAGGAGTAAGCGTCTTTTAATTTCATGGCAGCAATCACCATCTGCACTGATTTTGGAGCCACCAAAAATAAAGTCTGACACTGTTTCCCCATTTATTTCCCATGAAGTGATGGGACCGGATGCCATGGTCTTCGTTTTCTGAATGTTGAGCTTTAAGCCAACTTTTTCACTCACCTCTTTCATTTTTATTAAGAGGCTTTTCCGTTCCTCTTCACTTTCTGCCATAAGGGTGATGTCATCTGCATATCTGAGGTTATTGATATTTCTCCCGGCAATCTTGATTCCAGCCTGTGTTTCTTCCAGCCCAGCATTTCTCATGATGTACTCTGCATAGAAGTTAAATAAGCAGGGTGACAATATACAGCTTTGACGCACTCCTTCTCCTATTGAAACCAATCTGTTGTTTCATGTCCAGTTCTAACTGTTGCTTCCTGGCCTGCATACAGATTTCTCAAGAGGCAGGTCAGGTGGTCTGGTATTCCCATCTCTTTCAGAATTTTCCACAGTTGATTGTGATCCACACAGTCAAAGGCTTTGGCATAGTCAATAAAGCAGAAATAGATGTTTTTCTGGAACTCTCTTGCTTTTTCGATGATCCAGCAGATGTTGGCAATGTGATCTCTGGTTCCTCTGCCTTTTCTAAAACCAGCTTGAACATCAGGAAATACATGGTTCACGTATTGCTGAAGTCTGGCTTGGAGAATTTTGAGCATTACTTTACTAGCATGTGAGATGAGTGCAATTGTATGGTAGTTTCAGCATTCTTGGTTAAAAACTAACAGGGACCTCTAGGGATCAGACATGCCACTTTGGCATCTAATGGTGCAGATTCATTATTTTAATGGGATTTCCAAAAGAATAATTTGTGTGGGGTGTTTCTTCATTATTCCCATAGTGTTGAGAAGGGGGAGAATGGGGATAGCATTTGGAAAGACTTTTGTTTTTAAGTTCTCTTTTAAAAATTATTTTATCACTACTTTTTATTGAAGTATAGTTGAGTTACAGTGTTGTGCCAATTTCTGCAGTACAGCAAAGTGACTCGGTTATTTACTTATATGCATTCTTTTTAAATATTCTTTTCCATTATGGTTTATCACAGGATATTGAATACAGGTCTCTGTGCTAAACACTAAGACCTTGTTGTTTATCCATCTTACATGTAATATTTTGCATCTGCCAACCCCAAACTCCTAGTCCATCCCTCTCCTCCCCCCTCCTCCTTGGCCACCACAAGTCTGTTATATGTGTCTATGAATTTGCTTCTGTTTTGTAGGGAGGTTCATTTGTTCATATTTTAGTGATATCATATGGTATTTGTCTTTTACTTTATAACTTTACTTAGTATGATAATCTCAGGTTGTATTCAGTTCTTTGACTACTGTTCAGTATCTCTCAATGATCTCATATTTAGTTGCTTGGGAATATTGTATACTTTATTGAAAGATATAGAACCAATACATTTCTATTGTCTAATGTTCTTTTCTAATCATCAACTCTCTATATTCAGTTTCATTTTCTTCCCCCCAACCATTAAAGAATATTCTTAGGTCTCTAGGTATTTCTTCAAATTCTGTGATACCTACAAACCTCTGACTTGGCACTCTTCTGTGTTGTCATTAACATGCTCCATGCCTTCTCTTTCTCCATCTATTAATAAATAGGCTAACACTAGATTTAGTATTTCCTTTGTGCTTTCCACCAGCCACACTCTTTCTTCCCAAACTGAAAATACTCCATGTAACATTATCCTTAGTTTATAGCATTTGACGTAATTCTTAATCCTTATGCAAGTCAATTAGTTTGGACGAAAAAAGGTTACATGAACCAATACATAGATTGCGGAAACTTCAGTTACATGAATATAGTCATTTTAGTATTTTTAAAGTTTTTCCTCAATATCTAGAGCATTCATAATTAGCTCCCGTGGAAAAGAACAAAATACAAATTCTAGAATGATTTGAGATCTTCCATTTCATAAGCTACCCATTTCCTTTACAGAGTCCTGATTCGCCCTTTTAAGCAACTGGTATTTTATGACACTCTTCTTCTTTTTTTTTTTCCACGATTGTGTCTATAAAACCAGAGAGTGTGCAAGAGGCCTTGGTTGGCCATGGACATGAAGGGTAGAAGGTCATCTCTGACTCCGCTTTTCCTACATGTTGTGGAAATCTGGCAACTACCCAGCAACTGACTCAGACTTGGTCTTTCTGTAGGAGAATATATAATTAAATAATAAAGAAGTAGAAATTTTAAGGCTGTTGAGAAATGTTAACGGGCATGTGGGATTTAGTGAAGCACACAAAAAGACCTTAAGAGCTCCTTTGGTCCACAGTGTACATGTACTCAGCACTGGCCTTTTTCCTTCACCACAGGCAAGCATGCCACTGGGAAGACTTCATTCCCTGTTTTATCTGGTGTTCTGGGGAACTCTAAAGCCACAGGGATCACAACAGCTGCAATAAATAAAGCATCTCTTCAATACATTTCCTTGCCAAATATTATTCAGCATTCTTTTGGCCTTGGTTTGATAGAAAACAGCATGGTGAACTTACTACCTCTCCTTTTAGTACAGTGAGCCCCAAGTATCTATGAAAAATTTAACAATTCAAGCCTGCATGTAAGCAAAATCACTGTTCTTTCTATTTTAAAATTATTAAGACAAAATACAGAGAACCAAAAAAAGTAATGTAGGAAGTCTTATCCCTATTGAAGAGGTATTGAATTAGTACTAGGCTTTTTTATTCTCCTCAGGGTGAAGATAATAAGAAGCATCCAGAGTATGCGTCCATGCAAACGTATGGGTTGGAAGGGGACTCTTTAAAAAAAAATAAATGTTACATATGTGGCAGTATGAGGAAGAATATTATTAAGGAATTTCACAGAATTTTTATATAAAGTCTCATGATACAGTATTATGATCTCAGGGATATATTGTGATATTTACTGAGTCTTCTGAGAGTTCATTTATTCAGGTTATATTTTAAGGAGGAACTTATAAGATTCAGATCTAAAATATAATTCTGTAATATGCCCAGCTGATCCCATTAAATCCAAGCTGAAAAGGAGCAGTATAATGATGTGAACAATTCCCATTCTCTGTGTTGTTACACCTCACTTGAAATGCATTCCTTCCAGATTAAAACAGCCATTCTTCTTTGTTTCTCTCTCCAGGCTGAGGTTCAACTATGCTACCTGGAAGCACAAAGAGATGCTGTTGAGCAGATGTCCCTCAAGCTGTACAGCGAGCAGTATACCAGCAGCAGCAAACGGAAAGAAGAGTTTGCTGATATGTCAAAAGTTCATTCAGGAGGAGGCAATGGGTAGGGAACTATTCTTTTTGTTGTTTTATTCTCATTAATCTCTACTTTTTTC